>NW_027175668.1:1339086-1673857 GCF_028021215.1 Eschrichtius robustus
GGACTCAACACCCCCTATTCAACGCACAAGAATATATGTGACTAGTAAGAATCTTAAAACCTATGTATTGATATCTGTCTGGAAGTGAGTCAAGTGGGTGTAAAGCCGCATAAACACAGCCGTGAAAAGCAGCTAAACCCCATTATAAAAATAAATTACTTTTAAAAACCCTTAAAATAAAGACAATGAAAGAGAGAAATTCTTACAAAATTCGTTCAGAGGCTGTGATGCAACCTGAATTGACCATATCTAGACACACAGCTGGATGAGACATAAGGGTGGACACTCTTGGGGTTGAGAGTTTGGGTGAGCAAACGCAGACCCTTTAAAGTAATACTGCGTGGTACCCATCCCATGGGTCCCAAATCTCCAGGTTCAAGGGCATCTTCCTACATCGAAAACATGCATGAGAAACCCAGAAGATGGTACACCGTGTGATTTTGAAAGGTTTCTAAAACGCACCTCATTTCTCATCTCCTTGTGCTCTGGTTCGCCATTCCAGTTACTTTACTAGCAATCTCCCTACTTGGAGAATCAGCACCTTTAACCACCTGTTCCCTACAGGTTGCAATTTGTCCTGAGGATGAACGGGAAGAGGGGCAACCAATGAGAGACTAGATCTAGGTGTTGGGACAGGCACAGGTCACTCTATTTTCCCATCAGGAAGAAGAATTAACCACAGGCTCAGCCTGCCGCCCAGAAGCAGAATAGGGCCTGAGGCAATCCCGCGCTTTGCGGCCAGCTCCCAAAAAAGACAGTTGAAAAATGGAGCTCAGGGGCACTGCAATTCACAAACCTGCAGATTTATATATGATAACTCTCGTCCACAAATATATTGAGGGAAGGCAACGAAGAGGATTTGAAAGCAAGGCAGAATTGCAGGAAACAGGTTTCAGGAGGTAGATTCGAATCGCCTTTAAAGCACATGAAAAGTGGCAAAACGTCGCCAATGATGCACTTGGCCAAAAAGGGCGTATGCGTTTTTTCCTGAATATATTCAGGAAAAAACGCATACGCCCTGTTTGGCCAACCAAGCAACCTGGAAAGGCAAATCACCGCTACAAAGAAGTCTCGCTTCCCATCGGTCAAAAGGGCCATGCTGCAAAAAATGTCAAAACCAGAAATGCAGGACAGGCCATGGAGAAATGGCAGCCGTGCTACGCTGATGGTCGGGATGTAAATTGCCAACAGCCACTCTGGAGAAGTGTACGGTGTGTCCTGAAACATCGAAAAAACACAGCTTAGGGAGCATAGGGCACGTCCACTCATGGGCGTATAAATTGGGAAAACTAAAAATCAGCAAGACACAGGCACCCCGACGTTTAGGGCTGCTCTGTAGACAAGAACCTCCACTTCATGACACCTTAAATATCCCAGGAAAGAGAAAAATGGATAAAGAAGTTGTGGTCCTTATGTACAATGGAATATCACTCAGACATGAAATCAATATCATAAGGCTAGTAGAAGCAAGATGAGTGGATTTAGGTACGACGATTCTAAGTGAAATATGTAACACAGAAAAAGACACTTATCATAAGCTATCACTTATAGAGGGAATGTAAAAACCGCTACACTTGAACTGAATTACGAAACAGAACAGAGTCTCACGTTTAGAAAACACACTATGGCTGCTTAACGGGAAAGGTGAGGTGGGGTGATGCATAAAACAAGGGTTTCAAATTCGCTCAGATACCGTTCCATACACCCAATATGTAATAGACAAGACCTACTCCTTGCTCAGTGAACTGGAATCAACACCCCCTATTCACCGCACAACAATATATCTGACTAGTAAGAAACTTAAAACCTATGTATTGATATCTATCTGGAAGTGAGTCAAGTGGGTGTAAAGACGCATAAACACAGCCGTGAAAAGCAGCTAAACCCCATTATGAAAATAAATTACTTTTAAAAACCCGTAAAACAAAGACAGTGAAAGAGAGAGAAATTCTTACAAAATTCGTTCAGGGGCTGTGATGCAACCTGGATTGACCATATCTACACCCACAGCTGGATGAGACATAAGGGTGGTCACTCTTGGGGCTGAGAGGTTTGGTGAGGTTGGGTGAGCAAACGCAGACCCTTTAAAGTAATACTGCTTGGTACCCATCCCATGGGTCCCAAATCCCCAGGTTCAAGGGCATCTTCCTACATCGAAAACATGCATGAGAAACCAAGAAGATGGTACACCGTGTGATTTTGAAAGGTTTTTAAAATGCACCTCATTTCTCATCTCCTTGTGCTCGGGTTCGCCTTTCCAGCTACTTTACTAGCAATCTCCCTACTTGGAGAATCAGCACCATTAAGCTCCTGTTCCCTACAGGTTACAATTTGTCCTGAGGATGAACGGGAAGAGGGGCAACCAATGAGAGACTAGATCTAGGTGTTGGGACAGGCACAGGTCACTCTATTTTCCCATCAGGAAAAAGAATTAACCACAGGCTCAGCCTGCCGCCCAGAAACAGAATAGGGCCTGAGGCAATCCCGCACTTTTGCGGCCAGCTCCCAAAAAAGAGAGTTGAAAAATGGAGATCAGGGACACTGCAATTCACAAACCCGCAGAGTTATAAATGATAACTCTCATCCACAGATATATTGAGGGAAGGCAACGAAGAGGATTTGAAAACAAGGCAGAATTGCAGGAAACAGATTTCAGGAGGTAGATTCGAATCGCCTTGAAAGCACATGAAAAGCGGCAAAACGTCGACAATGATGCCCTTGGCCAAAAAGGGCTTATGCGTTTTTTCCTGAGTATATTCAGGAAAACACGCATTCGCCCTTTTTGGCCAACCAAGCAACCTGGAAAGGCAAATCAGCGCTACAAAGAAGTCTCGCTTCCCATCGGTCAAAAGGGTGATGCTGCAAAAAGTTTCAATACCAGAAATGCAGGACAGGCCATGGAGAAATGGCAGCCTTGCTACGCTGATGGGCGGGATGTAAATTGCCAACAGCCACTCTGGAGAAGTGTAAGGTGTGTCCTGAAACATCGAAAAAACACAGCTTAGGGAGCATAGGGCACGTCCACTAATGGGCGTATAAATTGGGAAAACTAAAAATCAGCAAGACACAGGCACCCCGACGTTTAGGGCTGCTCTGTAGACAAGAACCTCCACTTCATGACACCTTAAATATCCCAGGAAAGAGAAAAATGGATAAAGAAGTTGTGGTCCTTATGTACAATGGAATATCACTCAGACAAGAAATGAATGCAATAAAGCTAGTAGAAGCAAGATGAGTGGATTTAGGTACGACGATTCTAAGTGAAATAAGTCACACAGAAAAAGACACTTATCATAAGCTATCACTTATAGAGGGAATGTAAAAACCGCTACACTTGAACTGAATTACAAAACAGAACAGAGTCACACGTTTAGAAAACACACTATGGCTGCTTAACGGGAAAGGTGAGGTGGGGTGATGCATAAAACAAGGGTTTCAAATTCGCTCAGATACCGTTCCATACACCCAATATGTAATAGACAAGACCTACTCCTTGCTCAGTGAACTGGACTCAACACCCCCTATTCACCGCACAAGAATATATGTGACTAGTAAGAATCTTAAAACCTATGTATTGATATCTGTCTGGAAGTGAGTCAAGTGGGTGTAAAGCCGCATAAACACAGCCGTGAAAAGCAGCTAAACCCCATTATAAAAATAAATTACTTTTAAAAACCCTTAAAATAAAGACAGTGAAAGAGAGAAATTCTTACAAAATTCGTTCAGAGGCTGTGATGCAACCTGAATTGACCATATCTAGACACACAGCTGGATGAGACATAAGGGTGGACACTCTTGGGGTTGAGAGTTTGGGTGAGCAAACGCAGACCCTTTAAAGTAATACTGCGTGGTACCCATCCCATGGGTCCCAAATCTCCAGGTTCAAGGGCATCTTCCTACATCGAAAACATGCATGAGAAAAACAGAAGATGGTACACCGTGTGATTTTGAAAGGTTTCTAAAACGCACCTCATTTCTCATCTCCTTGTGTTCGAGTTCGCCATTCCAGCTACTTGACTAACAATCTCCCTACTTGGAGAATCAGCACCTTTAACCTCCTGTTCCGTACAGGTTGCAATTTGTCCTGAGGATGAAAGGGAAGAGGGGCAACCAATGAGAGACTAGGTCTAGGTGTTGGGACAGGCACAGGTCAATCTATTTTCCCATCAGGAAGAAGAATTAACCACAGGCTCAGCCTGCCGCCGGGAACCAGAATAGGGCCTGAGGCAATCCCGTGCTTTTGCCGCCAGCTCCCAAAAAAATAGTTGAAAAATGGAGCTCAGGGGCACTGCCATTCACAAACCTGCTGAGTTATAAATGATAACTCTCATCCACAAATATATTGAGGGAAGGCAACGAAGAGGATTTGAAAGCAAGGCAGAATTGCAGGAAACAGGTTTCAGGAGGTAGATTCGAATCGCCTTTAAAGCACATGAAAAGTGGCAAAACGTCGCCAATGATGCACTTGGCCAAAAAGGGCGTATGCGTTTTTTCCTGAATATATTCAGGAAAAAACGCATACGCCCTTTTTGGCCAACCAAGCAACCTGGAAAGGCAAATCAGCGCTACAAAGAAGTCTCGCTTCCCATCGGTCAAAAGGGCCATGCTGCAAAAAGTGTCAAAACCAGAAATGCAGGACAGGCCATGGAGAAATGGCAGCCATGCTACGCTGATGGTCGGGATGTAAATTGCCAACAGCCACTCTGGAGAAGTGTACGGTGTGTCCTGAAACATCGAAAAAACACCGCTTAGGGAGCATAGGGCACGTCCACTCATGGGCGTATAAATTGGGAAAACTAAAAATCAGCAAGACACAGGCACCCCGACGTTTAGGGCTGCTCTGTTGACAAGAACCTCCACTTCATGACACCTTAAATATCCCAGGAAAGAGAAAAATGGATAAAGAAGTTGTGGTCCTTATGTACAATGGAATATCACTCAGACATGAAATGAATGTCATAAGGCTAGCAGAAGCAAGATGAGTGGAGTTAGGTACGACGATTTTAAGTGAAATAAGTCACACAGAAAAAGACACTTATCATAAGCTATCACTTATAGAGGGAATGTAAATACCGCTACACTTGAACTGAATTACAAAAGAGAACAGAGTCACACGTTTAGAAAACACACTATGGCTGCTTAACGGGAAAGGTGAGGTGGGGTGATGCATAAAACAAGGGTTTCAAATTCGCTCAGATACCGACCCATACACCCAATATGTAATAGACAAGACCTACTCCTTGCTCAGTGAACTGGAATCAACACCCCCTATTCACCGCACAACAATATATCTGACTAGTAAGAAACTTAAAACCTATGTATTGATATCTATCTGGAAGTGAGTCAAGTGGGTGTAAAGCTGCATAAACACAGCCGTGAAAAGCAGCTAAACCACATTATAGAAATAAATTACTTTTAAAAACCCGTAAAACAAAGACAGTGAAAGAGAGAGAAATTCTTACAAAATTCGTTCAGAGGCTGTGATGCAACCTGGATTGACCATATCTAGACCCACAGCTGGATGAGACATAAGGGTGGACACTCTTGGGGCTGAGAGGTTGGGTGAGGTTGGGTGAGCAAACGCAGACACTTTAAAGTAATACTGCGTGGTACCCATCCCATGGGTCCCAAATCTCCAGGTTCAAGGGCATCTTCCTACATCGAAAACATGCATGAGAAACCCAGAAGATGGTACACCGTGTGATTTTGAAAGGTTTCTAAAACGCACCTCATTTCTCATCTCCTTGTGCTCTGGTTCGCCATTCCAGGTACTTTACTAGCAATCTCCCTACTTGGAGAATCAGCACCTTTAACCTCCTGTTCCCTACAGGTTGCAATTTGTCCTGAGGATGAACGGGAAGAGGGGCAACCAATGAGAGACTAGATCTAGGTGTTGGGACAGGCACAGGTCACTCTATTTTCCCATCAGGAAGAAGAATTAACCAGAGGCTCAGCCTGCCGCCCAGAACCAGAAAAGGGCCTGAGGCAATCCCGCGCTTTGCGGCCAGCTCCCAAAAAAGCGAGTTGAAAAGTGGAGCTCAGGGGCACTGCAATTCACAAACCTGCAGAGTTATAAATGATAACTCTCGTCCACAAATATATTGAGGGAAGGCAACGAAGAAGATTTGAAAGCAAGGAAGAATTGCAGGAAACAGGTTTCAGGAGGTAGATTCGAATCGCCTTTAAAGCACATGAAAAGTGGCAAAACATCGACAATGATGCCCTTGGCCAAAAAGGGCGTATGCGTTTTTTCCTGAATATATTCAGGAAAAAACGCATACGCCCTTTTTGGCCAACCAAGCAACCTGGAAAGGCAAATCAGCGCTACAAAGTAGTCTCGCTTCCCATCGGTCAAAAGGGCCATGCTGCAAAAAGTGTGAAAACCAGAAATGCAGGACAGGCCATGGAGAAATGGCAGCCTTGCTACGCTGATGGGCGGGATGTAAATTGCCAGCAGCCACTCTGGAGAAGTGTACGGTGTGTCCTGAAACATCGAAAAAACACAGCTTAGGGAGCATAGGGCATGTCCACTCATGGGCGTATAAATAGGGAAAACTAAAAATCAGCAAGACACAGGCACCCCAAAGTTTAGGGCTGCTCTGTTGACAAGAACCTCCACTTCATGACACCTTAAATATCCCAGGAAAGAGAAAAATGGATAAAGAAGTTGTGGTCCTTATGTACAATGGAATATCACTCAGACATGAAATCAATGTCATAAGGCTAGTAGAAGCAAGATGAGTGGAGTTAGGTACGACGATTCTAAGTGAAATAAGTCACACAGAAAAAGGCACTTATCATAAGCTATCACTTATAGAGGGAATGTAAAAACCGCTACACTTGAACTGAATTACAAAACAGAACAGAGTCACATGTTTAGAAAACACACTATGGCTGCTTAACGGGAAAGGTGAGGTGGGGTGATGCATAAAACAAGGGTTTCAAATTCGCTCAGATACCGTTCAATACACCCAATATGTAATAGACAAGACCTACTCCTTGCTCAGTGAATTGGACTCAACACCCCCTATTCACCGCACAAGAATATATGTGACTAGTAAGAATCTTAAAACCTATGTATTGATATCTGTCTGGAAGTGAGTCAAGTGGGTGTAAAGCCGCATAAACACAGCCGTGAAAAGCAGCTAAACCCCATTATAAAAATAAATTACTTTTAAAAACCCTTAAAATAAAGACAGTGAAAGAGAGAAATTCTTACAAAATTCGTTCAGAGGCTGTGATGCAACCTGAATTGACCATATCTAGACACACAGCTGGATGAGACATAAGGGTGGACACTCTTGGGGTTGAGAGTTTGGGTGAGCAAAAGCGCACCCTTTAAAGTAATACTGCGTGGTACCCATCCCATGGGTCCCAAATCTCCAGGTTCAAGGGCATCTTCCTACATTGAAAACATGCATGAGAAAAACAGAAGATGGTACACCGTGTGATTTTGAAAGGTTTCTAAAACGCACCACATTTCTCATCTCCTTGTGCTCGGGTTCGCCTTTCCAGCTACTTTACTAACAATCTCCCTACTTGGAGAATCAGCACCTTTAACCTCCTGTTCCGTACAGGTTGCAATTTGTCCTGAGGATGAAAGGGAAGAGGGGCAACCAATGAGAGACTAGGTCTAGGTGTTGGGACAGGCACAGGTCACTCTATTTTCCCATCAGGAAGAAGAATTAACCACAGGCTCAGCCTGCCGCCGGGAACCAGAATAGGGCCTGAGGCAATCCCGCGCTTTTGCTGCCAGCTCCCAAAAAGACAGTTGAAAAATGGAGCTAGGGGGCACTGCCATTCTCATACCTGCTGAGTTATAAATGATAACTCTCGTCCACAAATATATTGAGGGAAGGCAACGAAGAGGATTTGAAAGCAAGGCAGAATTGCAGGAAACAGGTTTCAGGAGGTAGATTCGAATCGCCTTTAAAGCACATGAAAAGTGGCAAAACTTCGAAAATGATGCCCTTGGCCAAAAAGTGCGTATGCGTTTTTTCCTGAATATATTCAGGAAAAAACGCATACGCCCTTTTTGGCCAACCAAGCAACCTGGAAAGGCAAATCAGCGCTACAAAGAAGTCTCGCTTCCCATCGGTCAAAAGGGCCATGCTGCAAAAAGTGTCAAAACCTGAAATGCAGGACAGGCCATGGAGAAATGGCAGCCTTGCTACGCTGATGGGCGGGATGTAAATTGCCAACAGCCACTCTGGAGAAGTGTACGGTGTGTCCTGAAACATCGAAAAAACACAGCTTAGGGAGCATAGGGCACGTCCACTCATGGGCGTATAAATTGGGAAAACTAAAAATCAGCAAGACACAGGCACCCGAAAATTTAGGGCTGCTCTGTTGACAAGAACCTCCACTTCATGACACCTTAAATATCCCAGGAAAGAGAAAAATGGATAAAGAAGTTGTGGTCCTTATATACAATGGAATATCACTCAGACATGAAATCAATGTCATAAGGCTAGTAGAAGCAAGATGAGTGGAGTTAGGTACGACGATTCTAAGTGAAATAAGACACACAGAAAAAGACACTTATCATAAGCTATCACTTATAGAGGGAATGTAAAAACCGCTACACTTGAACTTAATTACAAAACAGAACAGAGTCACACGTTTAGAAAACACACTATGGCTGCTTAACGGGAAAGGTGAGGTGGGGTGATGCATAAAACAAGGGTTTCAAATTCGCTCAGATACCGTTCCATACACCCAATATGTAATAGACAAGACCTACTCCTTGCTCAGTGAACTGGACTCAACACCCCCTATTCAACGCACAAGAATATATGTGACTAGTAAGAATCTTAAAACCTATGTATTGATATCTGTCTGGAAGTGAGTCAAGTGGGTGTAAAGCCGCATAAACACAGCCGTGAAAAGCAGCTAAACCCCATTATAAAAATAAATTACTTTTAAAAACCCTTAAAATAAAGACAATGAAAGAGAGAAATTCTTACAAAATTCGTTCAGAGGCTGTGATGCAACCTGAATTGACCATATCTAGACACACAGCTGGATGAGACATAAGGGTGGACACTCTTGGGGTTGAGAGTTTGGGTGAGCAAACGCAGACCCTTTAAAGTAATACTGCGTGGTACCCATCCCATGGGTCCCAAATCTCCAGGTTCAAGGGCATCTTCCTACATCGAAAACATGCATGAGAAACCCAGAAGATGGTACACCGTGTGATTTTGAAAGGTTTCTAAAACGCACCTCATTTCTCATCTCCTTGTGCTCTGGTTCGCCATTCCAGTTACTTTACTAGCAATCTCCGTACTTGGAGAATCAGCACCTTTAACCACCTGTTCCCTACAGGTTGCAATTTGTCCTGAGGATGAACGGGAAGAGGGGCAACCAATGAGAGACTAGATCTAGGTGTTGGGACAGGCACAGGTCACTCTATTTTCCCATCAGGAAGAAGAATTAACCACAGGCTCAGCCTGCCGCCCAGAAGCAGAATAGGGCCTGAGGCAATCCCGCGCTTTGCGGCCAGCTCCCAAAAAAGACAGTTGAAAAATGGAGCTCAGGGGCACTGCAATTCACAAACCTGCAGAGTTATATATGATAACTCTCGTCCACAAATATATTGAGGGAAGGCAACGAAGAGGATTTGAAAGCAAGGCAGAATTGCAGGAAACAGGTTTCAGGAGGTAGATTCGAATCGCCTTTAAAGCACATGAAAAGTGGCAAAACGTCGCCAATGATGCACTTGGCCAAAAAGGGCGTATGCGTTTTTTCCTGAATATATTCAGGAAAAAACGCATACGCCCTTTTTGGCCAACCAAGCAACCTGGAAAGGCAAATCAGCGCTACAAAGAAGTCTCGCTTCCCATCGGTCAAAAGGGCCATGCTGCAAAAAATGTCAAAACCAGAAATGCAGGACAGGCCATGGAGAAATGGCAGCCATGCTACGCTGATGGTCGGGATGTAAATTGCCAACAGCCACTCTGGAGAAGTGTACGGTGTGTCCTGAAACATCGAAAAAACACAGCTTAGGGAGCATAGGGCACGTCCACTCATGGGCGTATAAATTGGGAAAACTAAAAATCAGCAAGACACAGGCACCCCGACGTTTAGGGCTGCTCTGTAGACAAGAACCTCCACTTCATGACACCTTAAATATCCCAGGAAAGAGAAAAATGAATAAAGAAGTTGTGGTCCTTATGTACAATGGAATATCACTCAGACATGAAATCAATGTCATAAGGCTAGTAGAAGCAAGATGAGTGGATTTAGGTACGACGATTCTAAGTGAAATAAGTAACACAGAAAAAGACACTTATCATAAGCTATCACTTATAGAGGGAATGTAAAAACCGCTACACTTGAACTGAATTACGAAACAGAACAGAGTCTCACGTTTAGAAAACACACTATGGCTGCTTAACGGGAAAGGTGAGGTGGGGTGATGCATAAAACAAGGGTTTCAAATTCGCTCAGATACCGTTCCATACACCCAATATGTAATAGACAAGACCTACTCCTTGCTCAGTGAACTGGACTCAACACCCCCTATTCACCGCACAAGAATATATGTGACTAGTAAGAATCTTAAAACCTATGTATTGATATCTGTCTGGAAGTGAGTCAAGTGGGTGTAAAGCCGCATAAACACAGCCGTGAAAAGCAGCTAAACCCCATTATAAAAATAAATTACTTTTAAAAACCCTTAAAATAAAGACAGTGAAAGAGAGAAATTCTTACAAAATTCGTTCAGAGGCTGTGATGCAACCTGAATTGACCATATCTAGACACACAGCTGGATGAGACATAAGGGTGGACACTCTTGGGGTTGAGAGTTTGGGTGAGCAAACGCAGACCCTTTAAAGTAATACTGCGTGGTACCCATCCCATGGGTCCCAAATCTCCAGGTTCAAGGGCATCTTCCTACATCGAAAACATGCATGAGAAAAACAGAAGATGGTACACCGTGTGATTTTGAAAGGTTTCTAAAACGCACCTCATTTCTCATCTCCTTGTGTTCGGGTTCGCCATTCCAGCTACTTGACTAACAATCTCCCTACTTGGAGAATCAGCACCTTTAATCTCCTGTTCCGTACAGGTTGCAATTTGTCCTGAGGATGAAAGGGAAGAGGGGCAACCAATGAGGACTAGGTCTAGGTGTTGGGACAGGCACAGGTCAATCTATTTTCCCATCAGGAAGAAGAATTAACCACAGGCTCAGCCTGCCGCCGGGAACCAGAATAGGGCCTGAGGCAATCCCGTGCTTTTGCCGCCAGCTCCCAAAAAAATAGTTGAAAAATGGAGCTCAGGGGCACTGCCATTCACAAACCTGCTGAGTTTTAAATGATAACTCTCATCCACAAATATATTGAGGGAAGGCAACGAAGAGGATTTGAAAGCAAGGCAGAATTGCAGGAAACAGGTTTCAGGAGGTAGATTCGAATCGCCTTTAAAGCACATGAAAAGTGGCAAAACGTCGCCAATGATGCACTTGGCCAAAAAGGGCGTATGCGTATTTCCTGAATATATTCAGGAAAAAACGCATACGCCCTTTTTGGCCAACCAAGCAACCTGGAAAGGCAAATCAGCGCTACAAAGAAGTCTCGCTTCCCATCGGTCAAAAGGGCCATGCTGCAAAAAGTGTCAAAACCAGAAATGCAGGACAGGCCATGGAGAAATGGCAGCCGTGCTACGCTGATGGTCGGGATGTAAATTGCCAACAGCCACTCTGGAGAAGTGTACGGTGTGTCCTGAAACATCGAAAAAACACAGCTTAGGGAGCATAGGGCACGTCCACTCATGGGCGTATAAATTGGGAAAACTAAAAATCAGCAAGACACAGGCACCCCGACGTTTAGGGCTGCTCTGTTGACAAGAACCTCCACTTCATGACACCTTAAATATCCCAGGAAAGAGAAAAATGGATAAAGAAGTTGTGGTCCTTATGTACAATGGAATATCACTCAGACATGAAATGAATGTCATAAGGCTAGTAGAAGCAAGATGAGTGGAGTTAGGTACGACGATTTTAAGTGAAATAAGTCACACAGAAAAAGACACTTATCATAAGCTATCACTTATAGAGGGAATGTAAAAACCGCTACACTTGAACTGAATTACAAAAGAGAACAGAGTCACACGTTTAGAAAACACACTATGGCTGCTTAACGGGAAAGGTGAGGTGGGGTGATGCATAAAACAAGGGTTTCAAATTCGCTCAGATACCGTTCCATACACCCAATATGTAATAGACAAGACCTACTCCTTGCTCAGTGAACTGGAATCAACACCCCCTATTCACCGCACAACAATATATCTGACTAGTAAGAAACTTAAAACCTATGTATTGATATCTATCTGGAAGTGAGTCAAGTGGGTGTAAAGACGCAAAAACACAGCCGTGAAAAGCAGCTAAACCCCATTATGAAAATAAATTACTTTTAAAAACCCGTAAAACAAAGACAGTGAAAGAGAGAGAAATTCTTACAAAATTCGTTCAGGGGCTGTGATGCAACCTGGATTGACCATATCTACACCCACAGCTGGATGAGACATAAGGGTGGTCACTCTTGGGGCTGAGAGGTTTGGTGAGGTTGGGTGAGCAAACGCAGACCCTTTAAAGTAATACTGCTTGGTACCCATCCCATGGGTCCCAAATCCCCAGGTTCAAGGGCATCTTCCTACATCGAAAACATGCATGAGAAACCCAGAAGATGGTACACCGTGTGATTTTGAAAGGTTTTTAAAATGCACCTCATTTCTCATCTCCTTGTGCTCGGGTTCGCCTTTCCAGCTACTTTACTAGCAGTCTCCCTACTTGGAGAATCAGCACCATTAAGCTCCTGATCCCTAAAGGTTACAATTTGTCCTGAGGATGAACGGGAAGAGGGGCAACCAATGAGAGACTAGATCTAGGTGTTGGGACAGGCACAGGTCACTCTATTTTCCCATCAGGAAGAAGAATTAACCACAGGCTCAGCCTGCCGCCCAGAAGCAGAATAAGGCCTGAGGCAATCCCGCACTTTTGCGGCCAGCTCCCAAAAAAGAGAGTTGAAAAATGGAGATCAGGGACACTGCAATTCACAAACCCGCAGAGTTATAAATGATAACTCTCATCCACAGATATATTGAGGGAAGGCAACGAAGAGGATTTGAAAACAAGGCAGAATTGCAGGAAACAGATTTCAGGAGGTAGATTCGAATCGCCTTGAAAGCACATGAAAAGCGGCAAAACGTCGACAATGATGCCCTTGGCCAAAAAGGGCTTATGCGTTTTTTCCTGAGTATATTCAGGAAAACACACATACGCCCTTTTTGGCCAACCAAGCAACCTGGAAAGGCAAATCAGCGCTACAAAGAAGTCTCGCTTCCCATCGGTCAAAAGGGTGATGCTGCAAAAAGTTTCAATACCAGAAATGCAGGACAGTCCATGGAGAAATGGCAGCCTTGCTACGCTGATGGGCTGGATGTAAATTGCCAACAGCCACTCTGGAGAAGTGTAAGGTGTGTCCTGAAACATCGAAAAAACACAGCTTAGGGAGCATAGGGCACGTCCACTCATGGGCGTATAAATTGGGAAAAATAAAAATCAGCAAGACACAGGCACCCCAAAGTTTAGGGCTGCTCTGTTGACAAGAACCTCCACTTCATGACACCTTAAATATCCCAGGAAAGAGAAAAATGGATAAAGAAGTTGTGGTCCTTATGTACAATGGAATATCACTCAGACATGAAATCAATGTCATAAGGCTAGTAGAAGCAAGATGAGTGGAGTTAGGTACGACGATTCTAAGTGAAATAAGTCACACAGAAAAAGACACTTATCATAAGCTATCACTTATAGAGGGAATGTAAAAACCGCTACACTTGAACTGAATTACAAAAGAGAACAGAGTCACACGTTTAGAAAACACACTATGGCTGCTTAACGGGAAAGGTGAGGTGGGGTGATGCATAAAACAAGGGTTTCAAATTCGCTCAGATACCGTTCCATACACCCAATATATAATACACAAGACCTACTCCTTGCTCAGTGAACTGGACTCAACACCCCCTTTTCACCGCACAAGAATATATGTGACTAGTAAGAATCTTAAAACCTATGTATTGATATCTGTCTGGAAGTGAGTCAAGTGGGTGTAAAGCCGCATAAACACAGCCGTGAAAAGCAGCTAAACCCCATTATAAAAATAAATTACTTTTAAAAACCCTTAAAATAAAGACAGTGAAAGAGAGAAATTCTTACAAAATTCGTTCAGAGGCTGTGATGCAACCTGAATTGACCATATCTAGACACACAGCTGGATGAGACATAAGGGTGGACACTCTTGGGGTTGAGAGTTTGGGTGAGCAAACGCAGACCCTTTAAAGTAATACTGCGTGGTACCCATCCCATGGGTCCCAAATCTCCAGGTTCAAGGGCATCTTCCTACATCGAAAACATGCATGAGAAAAACAGAAGATGGTACACCGTGTGATTTTGAAAGGTTTCTAAAACGCACCTCATTTCTCATCTCCTTGTGTTCGGGTTCGCCATTCCAGCTACTTGACTAACAATCTCCCTACTTGGAGAATCAGCACCTTTAACCTCCTGTTCCGTACAGGTTGCAATTTGTCCTGAGGATGAAAGGGAAGAGGGGCAACCAATGAGAGACTAGGTCTAGGTGTTGGGACAGGCACAGGTCAATCTATTTTCCCATCAGGAAGAAGAATTAACCACAGGCTCAGCCTGCCGCCGGGAACCAGAATAGGGCCTGAGGCAATCCCGTGCTTTTGCCGCCAGCTCCCAAAAAAATAGTTGAAAAATGGAGCTCAGGGGCACTGCCATTCACAAACCTGCTGAGTTATAAATGATAACTCTCATCCACAAATATATTGAGGGAAGGCAACGAAGAGGATTTGAAAGCAAGGCAGAATTGCAGGAAACAGGTTTCAGGAGGTAGATTCGAATGGCCTTTAAAGCACATGTAAAGTGGCAAAACGTCGCCAATGATGCCCTTGGCCAAAAAGGGCGTATGCGTTTTTTCCTGAATATATTCAGGAAAAAACGCATACGCCCTTTTTGGCCAACCAAGCAACCTGGAAAAGCAAATCAGCGCTACAAAGAAGTCTCGCTTCCCATCGGTCAAAAGGTCCATGCTGCAAAAAGTGTCAAAACCAGAAATGCAGGACAGGCCATGGAGAAATGGCAGCCTTGCTACGCTGATGGTCGGGATGTAAATTGCCAACAGCCACTCTGGAGAAGTGTACGGTGTGTCCTGAAACATCGAAAAAACACAGCTAAGGGAGCATAGGGCACGTCCACTCATGGGCGTATAAATTGGGAAAACTAAAAATCAGCAAGACACAGGCACCCCAAAGTTTAGGGCTGCTCTGTTGACAAGAACCTCCACTTCATGACACCTTAAATATCCCAGGAAAGAGAAAAATGGATAAAGAAGTTGTTGTCCTTATGTACAATGGAATATCACTCAGACATGAAATCAATGTCATAAGGCTAGTAGAAGCAAGATGAGTGGAGTTAGGTACGACGATTCTAAGTGAAATAAGTCACACAGAAAAAGACACTTATCATAAGCTATCACTTATAGAGGGAATGTAAAAACCGCTACACTTGAACTGAATTACAAAACAGAACAGAGTCACACGTTTAGAAAACACACTATGGCTGCTTAACGGGAAAGGTGAGGTGGGGTGATGCATAAAACAAGGGTTTCAAATTCGCTCAGATACCGTTCCATACACCCAATATGTAATAGACAAGACCTACTCCTTGCTCAGTGAACTGGAATCAACACCCCCTATTCACCGCACAACAATATATCTGACTAGTAAGAAACTTAAAACCTATGTATTGATATCTATCTGGAAGTGAGTCAAGTGGGTGTAAAGACGCATAAACACAGCCGTGAAAAGCAGCTAAACCCCATTATGAAAATAAATTACTTTTAAAAACCCGTAAAAGAAAGACAGTGAAAGAGAGAGAAATTCTTACAAAATTCGTTCAGGGGCTGTGATGCAACCTGGATTGACCATATCTACACCCACAGCTGGATGAGACATAAGGGTGGTCACTCTTGGGGCTGAGAGGTTTGATGAGGTTGGGTGAGCAAACTCAGACCCTTTAAAGTAATACTGCTTGGTACCCATCCCATGGGTCCCAAATCTCCAGGTTCAAGGGCATCTTCCTACATCGAAAACATGCATGAGAAACCCAGAAGATGGTACACCGTGTGATTTTGAAAGGTTTTTAAAATGCATCTCACTTCTCATCTCCTTGTGCTCGGGTTCGCCTTTCCAGCTACTTTACTAGCAATCTCCCTACTTGGAGAATCAGCACCATTAAGCTCCTGTTCCCTACAGGTTACAATTTGTCCTGAGGATGAACGGGAAGAGGGGCAACCAATGAGAGACTAGATCTAGGTGTTGGGACAGGCACAGGTCACTCTATTTTCCCATCAGGAAGAAGAATTAACCACAGGCTCAGCCTGCCGCCCAGAAGCAGAATAAGGCCTGAGGCAATCCCGCACTTTTGCGGCCAGCTCCCAAAAAAGAGAGTTGAAAAATGGAGATCAGGGACACTGCAATTCACAAACCCGCAGAGTTATAAATGATAACTCTCATCCACAGATATATTGAGGGAAGGCAACGAAGAGGATTTGAAAACAAGGCAGAATTGCAGGAAACAGATTTCAGGAGGTAGATTCGAATCGCCTGGAAAGCACATGAAAAGCGGCAAAACGTCGACAATGATGCCCTTGGCCAAAAAGGGCTTATGCGTTTTTTCCTGAGTATATTCAGGAAAACACGCATACGCCCTTTTTGGCCAACCAAGCAACCTGGAAAGGCAAATCAGCGCTACAAAGAAGTCTCGCTTCCCATCGGTCAAAAGGGTGATGCTGCAAAAAGTTTCAATACCAGAAATGCAGGACAGTCCATGGAGAAATGGCAGCCTTGCTACGCTGATGGGCGGGATGTAAATTGCCAACAGCCACTCTGGAGAAGTGTAAGGTGTGTCCTGAAACATTGAAAAAACACAGCTTAGGGAGCATAGGGCACGTCCACTCATGGGCGTATAAATTGGGAAAATTAAAAATCTGCAAGACACAGGCACCCCAAAGTTTAGGGCTGCTCTGTTGACAAGAACCTCCACTTCATGACACCTTAAATATCCCAGGAAAGAGAAAAATGGATAAAGAAGTTGTGGTCCTTATGTACAATGGAATATCACTCAGACATGAAATCAATGTCATAAGGCTAGTAGAAGCAAGATGAGTGGAGTTAGGTACGACGATTCTAAGTGAAATAAGTCACACAGAAAAAGACACTTATCATAAGCTATCACTTATAGAGGGAATGTAAAAACCGCTACACTTGAACTGAATTACAAAAGAGAACAGAGTCACACGTTTAGAAAACACACTATGGCTGCTTAACGGGAAAGGTGAGGTGGGGTGATGCATAAAACAAGGGTTTCAAATTCGCTCAGATACCGTTCCATACACCCAATATATAATAGACAAGACCTACTCCTTGCTCAGTGAACTGGACTCAACACCCCCTATTCACCACACAAGAATATATGTGACTAGTAAGAATCTTAAAACCTATGTATTGATATCTGTCTGGAAGTGAGTCAAGTGGGTGTAAAGCCGCATAAACACAACCATGAAAAGCAGCTAAACCCCATTATAAAAATAAATTACTTTTAAACTCCCGTAAAACAAAGACAGTGAAAGAGAGAGAAATTCTTACAAAATTCGTTCATAGGCTGTGATGCAACATGGATTGACCATATCTAGACCCACACCTGGATGAGACATAAGGGTGGACACTCTTGGGGCTGAGAGGTTGGGTGAGGTTGGGTGAGCAAACGCAGACCCTTTAAAGTAATACTGCGTGGTACCCATCCCATGGGTCCCAAATCTCCAGGTTCAAGGGCATCTTCCTACATCGAAAACATGCATGAGAAAAACAGAAGATGGTACACCGTGTGATTTTGAAAGGTTTCTAAAACGCACCTCATTTCTCATCTCCTTGTGTTCGGGTTCGCCATTCCAGCTACTTTACTAACAATCTCCCTACTTGGAGAATCAGCACCTTTAACCTCCTGTTCCGTACAGGTTGCAATTTCTCCTGAGGATGAAAGGGAAGAGGGGCAACCAATGAGAGACTAGATCTAGGTGTTGGGACAGGCACAGGTCACTCTATTTTCCCATCAGGAAGAAGAATTAACCACAGGCTCCGCCTGCCGCCGGGAACCAGAATAGGGCCTGAGGCAATCTCGTGCTTTTGCCGCCAGCTCCCAAAAAAATAGTTGAAAAATGGAGCTCAGGGGCACTGCCATTCACAAACCTGCTGAGTTATAAATGATAACTCTCATCCACAAATATATTGAGGGAAGGCAACGAAGAGGATTTGAAAGCAAGGCAGAATTGCAGGAAACAGGTTTCAGGAGGTAGATTCGAATCGCCTTTAAAGCACATGAAAAGTGGCAAAACGTCGCCAATGATGCACTTGTCCAAAAAGGGCGTATGCGTTTTTTCCTGAATATATTCAGGAAAAAACGCATACGCCCTTTCTGGCCAACCAAGCAACCTGGAAAGGCAAATCAGCGCTACAAAGAAGTCTCGCTTCCCATCGGTCAAAAGGGCCATGCTGCAAAAAGTGTCAAAACCAGAAATGCAGGACAGGCCATGGAGAAATGGCAGCCGTGCTACGCTGATGGTCGGGATGTAAATTGCCAACAGCCACTCTGGAGAAGTGTACGGTGTGTCCTGAAACATCGAAAAAACACAGCTTAGGGAGCATAGGGCACGTCCACTCATGGGCGTATAAATTGGGAAAACTAAAAATCAGCAAGACACAGGCACCCCGACGTTTAGGGCTGCTCTGTTGACAAGAACCTCCACTTGATGACACCTTAAATATCCCAGGAAAGAGAAAAATGGATAAAGAAGTTGTGGTCCTTATGTACAATGGAATATCACTCAGACATGAAATGAATGCCATAAGGCTAGTAGAAGCAATATGAGTGGATTTAGGTACGACGATTCTAAGTGAAATAAGTCACACAGAAAAAGACACTTATCATAAGCTATCACTTATAGAGGGAATGTAAAAACCGCTACACTTGAACTGAATTACAAAAGAGAACAGAGTCACACGTTTAGAAAACACACTATGGCTGCTTAACGGGAAAGGTGAGGTGGGGTGATGCATAAAACAAGGGTTTCAAATTCGCTCAAATACCGTTCCATACACCCAATATGTAATAGACAAGACCTACTCCTTGCTCAGTGAACTGGAATCAACACCCCCTATTCACCGCACAACAATATATCTGACTAGTAAGAAACTTAAAACCTATGTATTGATATCTATCTGGAAGTGAGTCAAGTGGGTGTAAAGACGCATAAACACAGCCGTGAAAAGCAGCTAAACCCCATTATGAAAATAAATTACTTTTAAAAACCCGTAAAACAAAGACAGTGAAAGAGAGAGAAATTCTTACAAAATTCGTTCAGGGGCTGTGATGCAACCTGGATTGACCATATCTACACCCACAGCTGGATGAGACATAAGGGTGGTCACTCTTGGGGCTGAGAGGTTTGGTGAGGTTGGGTGAGCAAACGCAGACCCTTTAAAGTAATACTGCGTGGTACCCATCCCATGGGTCCCAAATCTCCAGGTTCAAGGGCATCTTCCTACATCGAAAACATGCATGAGAAAAACAGAAGATGGTACACCGTGTGATTTTGAAAGGTTTCTAAAACGCACCTCATTTATCATCTCCTTCTGTTCGGGTTCGCCATTCCAGCTACTTGACTAACAATCTCCCTACTTGGAGAATCAGCACCTTTAACCTCCTGTTCCGTACAGGTTGCAATTTTTCCTGAGGATGAAAGGGAAGAGGGGCAACCAATGAGAGACTAGGTCTAGGTGTTGGGACAGGCACAGGTCACTCTATTTTCCCATCAGGAAGAAGAATTAACCACAGGCTCAGCCTGCCGCCGGGAACCAGAATAGGGCCTGAGGCAATCCCGTGCTTTTGCCGCCAGCTACCAAAAAAATAGTTGAAAAATGGAGCTCAGGGGCACTGCCATTCACAAACCTGCTGAGTTATAAATGATAACTCTCATCCACAAATATATTGAGGGAAGGCAACGAAGAGGATTTGAAAGCAAGGCAGAATTGCAGGAAACAGGTTTCAGGAGGTAGATTCGAATGGCCTTTAAAGCACATGAAAAGTGGCAAAACGTCGCCAATGATGCCCTTGGCCAAAAAGGGCGTATGCGTTTTTTCCTGAATATATTCAGGAAAAAACGCATACGCCCTTTTTGGCCTACCAAGCAACCTGGAAAGGCAAATCAGCGCTACAAAGAAGTCTCGCTTCCCATCGGTCAAAAGGGCCATGCTGCAAAAAGTGTCAAAACCAGAAATGCAGGACAGGCCATGGAGAAATGGCAGCCTTGCTACGCTGATGGTCGGGATGTAAATTGCCAACAGCCACTCTGGAGAAGTGTACGGTGTGTCCTGAAACATCGAAAAAACACAGCTAAGGGAGCATAGGGCTCGTCCACTCATGGGCGTATAAATTGGGAAAACTAAAAATCAGCAAGACACCGGCACCCCAAAGTTTAGGGCTGCTCTGTTGACAAGAACCTCCACTTCATGACACCTTAAATATCCCAGGAAAGAGAAAAATGGATAAAGAAGTTGTGGTCCTTATGTACAATGGAATATCACTCAGACATGAAATCAATGTCATAAGGCTAGTAGAAGCAAGATGAGTGGAGTTAGGTACGACGATTCTAAGTGAAATAAGTCACACAGAAAAAGACACTTATCATAAGCTATCACTTATAGAGGGAATGTAAAAACCGCTACACTTGAACTGAATTACAAAACAGAACAGAGTCACACGTTTAGAAAACACACTATGGCTGCTTAACGGGAAAGGTGAGGTGGGGTGATGCATAAAACAAGGGTTTCAAATTCGCTCAGATACCGTTCCATACACCCAATATTTAATAGACAAGACCTACTCCTTGCTCAGTGAACTGGAATCAACACCCCCTATTCACCGCACAACAATATATCTGACTAGTAAGAAACTTAAAACCTATGTATTGATATCTATCTGGAAGTGAGTCAAGTGGGTGTAAAGACGCATAAACACAGCCGTGAAAAGCAGCTAAACCCCATTATGAAAATAAATTACTTTTAAAAACCCGTAAAACAAAGACAGTGAAAGAGAGAGAAATTCTTACAAAATTCGTTCAGGGGCTGTGATGCAACCTGGATTGACCATATCTACACCCACAGCTGGATGAGACATAAGGGTGGTCACTCTTGGGGCTGAGAGGTTTGGTGAGGTTGGGTGAGCAAACGCAGACCCTTTAAAGTAATACTGCTTGGTACCCATCCCATGGGTCCCAAATCCCCAGGTTCAAGGGCATCTTCCTACATCGAAAACATGCATGAGAAACCCAGAAGATGGTACACCGTGTGATTTTGAAAGGTTTTTAAAATGCATCTCACTTCTCATCTCCTTGTGCTCGGGTTCGCCTTTCCAGCTACTTTACTAGCAATCTCCCTACTTGGAGAATCAGCACCATTAAGCTCCTGTTCCCTACAGGTTACAATTTGTCCTGAGGATGAACGGGAAGAGGGGCAACCAATGAGAGACTAGATCTAGGTGTTGGGACAGGCACAGGTCACTCTATTTTCCCATCAGGAAGAAGAATTAACCACAGGCTCAGCCTGCCGCCCAGAAGCAGAATAAGGCCTGAGGCAATCCCGCACTTTTGCGGCCAGCTCCCAAAAAAGAGAGTTGAAAAATGGAGATCAGGGACACTGCAATTCACAAACCCGCAGAGTTATAAATGATAACTCTCATCCACAGATATATTGAGGGAAGGCAACGAAGAGGATTTGAAAACAAGGCAGAATTGCAGGAAACAGATTTCAGGAGGTAGATTCGAATCGCCTTGAAAGCACATGAAAAGCGGCAAAACGTCGACAATGATGCCCTTGGCCAAAAAGGGCTTATGCGTTTTTTCCTGAGTATATTCAGGAAAACACGCATACGCCCTTTTTGGCCAACCAAGCAACCTGGAAAGGCAAATCAGCGCTACAAAGAAGTCTCGCTTCCAATCGGTCAAAAGGGTGATGCTGCAAAAAGTTTCAATACCAGAAATGCAGGACAGTCCATGGAGAAATGGCAGCGTTGCTACGCTGATGGGCGGGATGTAAATTGCCAACAGCCACTCTGGAGAAGTGTAAGGTGTGTCCTGAAACATCGAAAAAACACAGCTTAGGGAGCATAGGGCACGTCCACTCATGGGCGTATAAATTGGGAAAACTAAAAATCTGCAAGACACAGGCACCCCAAAGTTTAGGGCTGCTCTCTTGACAAGAACCTCCACTTCATGACACCTTAAATATCCCAGGAAAGAGAAAAATGGATAAAGAAGTTGTGGTCCTTATGTACAATGGAATATCACTCAGACATGAAATGAATGTCATAAGGCTAGTAGAAGCAATATGAGTGGATTTAGGTACGACGATTCTAAGTGAAATAAGTAACACAGAAAAAGACACTTATCATAAGCTATCACTTATAGAGGGAATGTAAAAACCGCTACACTTGAACTGAATTACAAAAGAGAACAGAGTCACACGTTTAGAAAACACACTATGGCTGCTTAACGGGAAAGGTGAGGTGGGGTGATGCATAAAACAAGGGTTTCAAATTCGCTCAGATACCGTTCCATACACCCAATATGTAATAGACAAGACCTACTCCTTGCTCAGTGAACTGGAATCAACACCCCCTATTCACCGCACAACAATATATCTGACTAGTAAGAAACTTAAAACCTATGTATTGATATCTATCTGGAAGTGAGTCAAGTGGGTGTAAAGACGCATAACCACAGCCGTGAAAAGCAGCTAAACCCCATTATGAAAATAAATTACTTTTAAAAACCCGTAAAACAAAGACAGTGAAAGAGAGAGAAATTCTTACAAAATTCGTTCAGGGGCTGTGATGCAACCTGGATTGACCATATCTACACCCACAGCTGGATGAGACATAAGGGTGGTCACTCTTGGGGCTGAGAGGTTTGGTGAGGTTGGGTGAGCAAACGCAGACCCTTTAAAGTAATACTGCGTGGTACCCATCCCATGGGTCCCAAATCTCCAGGTTCAAGGGCATCTTCCTACATCGAAAACATGCATGAGAAAAACAGAAGATGGTACACCGTGTGATTTTGAAAGGATTCTAAAACGCACCTCATTTATCATCTCCTTGTGTTCGGGTTCGCCATTCCAGCTACTTGACTAACAATCTCCCTACTTGGAGAATCAGCACCTTTAACCTCCTGTTCCGTACAGGTTGCAATTTGTCCTGAGGATGAAAGGGAAGAGGGGCAACCAATGAGAGACTAGGTCTAGGTGTTGGGACAGGCACAGGTCACTCTATTTTCCCATCAGGAAGGAGAATTAACCACAGGCTCAGCCTGCCGCCGGGAACCAGAATAGGGCCTGAGGCAATCCCGTGCTTTTGCCGCCAGCTACCAAAAAAATTGTTGAAAAATGGAGCTCAGGGGCACTGCCATTCACAAACCTGCTGAGTTATAAATGATAACTCTCATCCACAAATATATTGAGGGAAGGCAACGAAGAGGATTTGAAAGCAAGGCAGAATTGCAGGAAACAGGTTTCAGGAGGTAGATTCGAATCGCCTTTAAAGCACATGAAAAGTGGCAAAACGTCTCCAATGATGCCCTTGGCCAAAAAGGGCGTATGCGTTTTTTCCTGAATATATTCAGGAAAAAACGCATACGCCCTTTTTGGCCTACCAAGCAACCTGGAAAGGCAAATCAGCGCTACAAAGAAGTCTCGCTTCCCATCGGTCAAAAGGGCCATGCTGCAAAAAGTGTCAAAACCAGAAATGCAGGACAGGCCATGGAGAAATGGCAGCCTTGCTACGCTGATGGTCGGGATGTAAATTGCCAACAGCCACTCTGGAGAAGTGTACGGTGTGTCCTGAAACATCGAAAAAACACAGCTAAGGGAGCATAGGGCACGTCCACTCATGGGCGTATAAATTGGGAAAACTAAAAATCAGCAAGACACAGGCACCCCGACGTTTAGGGCTGCTCTGTTGACAAGAACCTCCACTTGATGACACCTTAAATATCCCAGGAAAGAGAAAAATGGATAAAGAAGTTGTGGTCCTTATGTACAATGGAATATCACTCAGACATGAAATCAATGTCATAAGGCTAGTAGAAGCAAGATGAGTGGAGTTAGGTACGACGATTCTAAGTGAAATAAGTCACACAGAAAAAGACACTTATCATAAGCTATCACTTATAGAGGGAATGTAAAAACCGCTACACTTGAACTGAATTACAAAAGAGAACAGAGTCACACGTTTAGAAAACACACTATGGCTGCTTAACGGGAAAGGTGAGGTGGGGTGATGCATAAAACAAGGGTTTCAAATTCGCTCAGATACCGTTCCATACACCCAATATGTAATAGACAAGACCTACTCCTTGCTCAGTGAACTGGAATCAACACCCCCTATTCACCGCACAACAATATATCTGACTAGTAAGAAACTTAAAACCTATGTATTGATATCTATCTGGAAGTGAGTCAAGTGGGTGTAAAGATGCATAAACACAGCCGTGAAAAGCAGCTAAACCCCATTATGAAAATAAATTACTTTTAAAAACCCGTAAAACAAAGACAGTGAAAGAGAGAGAAATTCTTACAAAATTCGTTCAGGGGCTGTGATGCAACCTGGATTGACCATATCTACACCCACAGCTGGATGAGACATAAGGGTGGTCACTCTTGGGGCTGAGAGGTTTGGTGAGGTTGGGTGAGCAAACGCAGACCCTTTAAAGTAATACTGCGTGGTACCCATCCCATGGGTCCCAAATCTCCAAGTTCAAGGGCATCTTCCTACATCGAAAACATGCATGAGAAAAACAGAAGATGGTACACCGTGTGATTTTGAAAGGTTTCTAAAACGCACCTCATTTATCATCTCCTTGTGTTCGGGTTCGCCATTCCAGCTACTTGACTAACAATCTCCCTACTTGGAGAATCAGCACCTTTAACCTCCTGTTCCGTACAGGTTGCAATTTGTCCTGAGGATGAAAGGGAAGAGGGGCAACCAATGAGAGACTAGGTCTAGGTGTTGGGACAGGCACAGGTCACTCTATTTTCCCATCAGGAAGAAGAATTAACCACAGGCTCAGCCTGCCGCCGGGAACCAGAATAGGGCCTGAGGCAATCCCGTGCTTTTGCCGCCAGCTACCAAAAAAATAGTTGAAAAATGGAGCTCAGGGGCACTGCCATTCACAAACCTGCTGAGTTATAAATGATAACTCTCATCCACAAATATATTGAGGGAAGGCAACGAAGAGGATTTGAAAGCAAGGCAGAATTGCAGGAAACAGGTTTCAGGAGGTAGATTCGAATCGCCTTTAAAGCACATGAAAAGTGGCAAAACTTCGCCAATGATGCCCTTGGCCAAAAAGGGCGTATGCGTTTTTTCCTGAATATATTCAGGAAAAAACGCATACGCCCTTTTTGGCCTACCAAGCAACCTGGAAAGGCAAATCAGCGCTACAAAGAAGTCTCGCTTCCCATCGGTCAAAAGGGCCATGCTGCAAAAAGTGTCAAAACCAGAAATGCAGGACAGGCCATGGAGAAATGGCAGCCTTGCTACGCTGATGGTCGGGATGTAAATTGCCAACAGCCACTCTGGAGAAGTGTACGGTGTGTCCTGAAACATCGAAAAAACACAGCTAAGGGAGCATAGGGCACGTCCACTCATGGCCGTATAAATTGGGAAAACTAAAAATCAGCAAGACACAGGCACCCCAAAGTTTAGGGCTGCTCTGTTGACAAGAACCTCCACTTCATGACACCTTAAATATCCCAGGAAAGAGAAAAATGGATAAAGAAGTTGTGGTCCTTATGTACAATGGAATATCACTCAGACATGAAATCAATGTCATAAGGCTAGTAGAAGCAAGATGAGTGGAGTCAGGTACGACGATTCTAAGTGAAATAAGTCACACAGAAAAAGACACTTATCATAAGCTATCACTTATAGAAGGAATGTAAAAACCGCTACACTTGAACTGAATTACAAAACAGAACAGAGTCACACGTTTAGAAAACACACTATGGCTGCTTAACGGGAAAGGTGAGGTGGGGTGATGCATAAAACAAGGGTTTCAAATTCGCTCAGATACCGTTCCATACACCCAATATGTAATAGACAAGACCTACTCCTTGTTCAGTGAACTGGAATCAACACCCCCTATTCACCGCACAACAATATATCTGACTAGTAAGAAACTTAAAACCTATGTATTGATATCTATCTGGAAGTGAGTCAAGTGGGTGTAAAGACGCATAAACACAGCCGTGAAAAGCAGCTAAACCCCATTATGAAAATAAATTACTTTTAAAAACCCGTAAAACAAAGACAGTGAAAGAGAGAGAAATTCTTACAAAATTCGTTCAGGGGCTGTGATGCAACCTGGATTGACCATATCTACACCCACAGCTGGATGAGACATAAGGGTGGTCACTCTTGGGGCTGAGAGGTTTGGTGAGGTTGGGTTAGCAAACGCAGACCCTTTAAAGTAATACTGCTTGGTACCCATCCCATGGGTCCCAAATCCCCAGGTTCAAGGGCATCTTCCTACATCGAAAACATGCATGAGAAACCCAGAAGATGGTACACCGTGTGATTTTGAAAGGTTTTTAAAATGCATCTCACTTCTCATCTCCTTGTGCTCGGGTTCGCCTTTCCAGCTACTTTACTAGCAATCTCCCTACTTGGAGAATCAGCACCATTAAGCTCCTGTTCCCTACAGGTTACAATTTGTCCTGAGGATGAACGGGAAGAGGGGCAACCAATGAGAGACTAGATCTAGGTGTTGGGACAGGCACAGGTCACTCTATTTTCCCATCAGGAAGAAGAATTAACCACAGGCTCAGCCTGCCGCCCAGAAGCAGAATAAGGCCTGAGGCAATCCCGCGCTTTTGCGGCCAGCTCCCAAAAAAGAGAGTTGAAAAATGGAGATCAGGGACACTGCAATTCACAAACCCACAGAGTTATAAATGATAACTCTCATCCACAGATATATTGAGGGAAGGCAACGAAGAGGATTTGAAAACAAGGCAGAATTGCAGGAAACAGATTTCAGGAGGTAGATTCGAATCGCCTTGAAAGCACATGAAAACGGCAAAACGTCGACAATGATGCCCTTGGCCAAAAAGGGCTTATGCGTTTTTTCCTGAGTATATTCAGGAAAACACGCATACGCCCTTTTTGGCCAACCAAGCAACCTGGAAAGGCAAATCAGCGCTACAAAGAAGTCTCGCTTCCCATCGGTCAAAACGGTGATGCTGCAAAAAGTTTTAATACCAGAAATGCAGGACAGTCCATGGAGAAATGGCAGCCTTGCTACGCTGATGGGCGGGATGTAAATTGCCAACAGCCACTCTGGAGAAGTGTAAGGTGTGTCCTGAAACATCGAAAAAACACACCTTAGGGAGCATAGGGCACGTCCACTCATGGGCGTATAAATTGGGAAAACTAAAAATCAGCAAGACACAGGCACCCCAAAGTTTAGGGCTGCTCTGTTGACAAGAACCTCCACTTCATGACACCTTAAATATCCCAGGAAAGAGAAAAATGGATAAAGAAGTTGTGGTCCTTATGTACAATGGAATATCACTCAGACATGAAATCAATGTCATAAGGCTAGTAGAAGCAAGATGAGTGGAGTTAGGTACGACGATTCTAAGTGAAATAAGTCACACAGAAAAAGACACTTATCATAAGCTATCACTTATAGAGGGAATGTAAAAACCGCTACACTTGAACTGAATTACAAAAGAGAACAGAGTCACACGTTTAGAAAACACACTATGGCTGCTTAACGGGAAAGGTGAGGTGGGGTGATGCATAAAACAAGGGTTTCAAATTCGCTCAGATACCGTTCCATACACCCAATATATAATAGACAAGACCTACTCCTTGCTCAGTGAACTGGACTCAACACCCCCTTTTCACCGCACAAGAATATATGTGACTAGTAAGAATCTTAAAACCTATGTATTGATATCTGTCTGGAAGTGAGTCAAGTGGGTGTAAAGCCGCATAAACACAGCCGTGAAAAGCAGCTAAACCCCATTATAAAAATAAATTACTTTTAAAAACCCTTAAAATAAAGACAGTGAAAGAGAGAAATTCTTACAAAATTCGTTCAGAGGCTGTGATGCAACCTGAATTGACCATATCTAGACACACAGCTGGATGAGACATAAGGGTGGACACTCTTGGGGTTGAGAGTTTGGGTGAGCAAACGCAGACCCTTTAAAGTAATACTGCGTGGTACCCATCCCATGGGTCCCAAATCTCCAGGTTCAAGGGCATCTTCCTACATCGAAAACATGCATGAGAAAAACAGAAGATGGTACACCGTGTGATTTTGAAAGGTTTCTAAAACGCACCTCATTTCTCATCTCCTTGTGTTCGGGTTCGCCATTCCAGCTACTTGACTAACAATCTCCCTACTAGGAGAATCAGCACCTTTAACCTCCTGTTCCGTACAGGTTGCAATTTGTCCTGAGGATGAAAGGGAAGAGGGGCAACCAATGAGAGACTAGGTCTAGGTGTTGGGACAGGCACAGGTCAATCTATTTTCCCATCAGGAAGAAGAATTAACCACAGGCTCAGCCTGCCGCCGGG
The DNA here is from genome assembly GCF_028021215.1 of Eschrichtius robustus. Lineage (NCBI taxonomy): Eukaryota > Metazoa > Chordata > Mammalia > Artiodactyla > Eschrichtiidae > Eschrichtius > Eschrichtius robustus. Next base: position 1,367,861 of record NW_027175668.1, read on the forward strand.
AACCAGAATAGGGCCTGAGGCAATCCCGTGCTTTTGCCGCCAGCTCCCAAAAAAATAGTTGAAAAATGGAGCTCAGGGGCACTGCCATTCACAAACCTGCTGAGTTATAAATGATAACTCTCATCCACAAATATATTGAGGGAAGGCAACGAAGAGGATTTGAAAGCAAGGCAGAATTGCAGGAAACAGGTTTCAGGAGGTAGATTCGAATGGCCTTTAAAGCACATGAAAAGTGGCAAAACGTCGACAATGATGCCCTTGGCCAAAAAGGGCGTATGCGTTTTTTCCTGAATATATTCAGGAAAAAACGCATACGCCCTTTTTGGCCAACCAAGCAACCTGGAAAGGCAAATCAGCGCTACAAAGAAGTCTCGCTTCCCATCGGTCAAAAGGTCCATGCTTCAAAAAGTGTCAAAACCAGAAATGCAGGACAGGCCATGGAGAAATGGCAGCCTTGCTACGCTGATGGTCGGGATGTAAATTGCCAACAGCCACTCTGGAGAAGTGTACGGTGTGTCCTGAAACATCGAAAAAACACAGCTAAGGGAGCATAGGGCACGTCCACTCATGGGCGTATAAATTGGGAAAACTAAAAATCAGCAAGACACAGGCACCCCAAAGTTTAGGGCTGCTCTGTTGACAAGAACCTCCACTTCATGACACCTTAAATATCCCAGGAAAGAGAAAAATGGATAAAGAAGTTGTGGTCCTTATGTACAATGGAATATCACTCAGACATGAAATCAATGTCATAAGGCTAGTAGAAGCAAGATGAGTGGAGTTAGGTACGACGATTCTAAGTGAAATAAGTCACACAGAAAAAGACACTTATCATAAGCTATCACTTATAGAGGGAATGTAAAAACCGCTACACTTGAACTGAATTACAAAACAGAACAGAGTCACACGTTTAGAAAACACACTATGGCTGCTTAACGGGAAAGGTGAGGTGGGGTGATGCATAAAACAAGGGTTTCAAATTCGCTCAGATACCGTTCCATACACCCAATATGTAATAGACAAGACCTACTCCTTGCTCAGTGAACTGGAATCAACACCCCCTATTCACCGCACAACAATATATCTGACTAGTAAGAAACTTAAAACCTATGTATTGATATCTATCTGGAAGTGAGTCAAGTGGGTGTAAAGACGCATAAACACAGCCGTGAAAAGCAGCTAAACCCCATTATGAAAATAAATTACTTTTAAAAACCCGTAAAACAAAGACAGTGAAAGAGAGAGAAATTCTTACAAAATTCGTTCAGGGGCTGTGATGCAACCTGGATTGACCATATCTACACCCACAGCTGGATGAGACATAAGGGTGGTCACTCTTGGGGCTGAGAGGTTTGGTGAGGTTGGGTGAGCAAACGCAGACCCTTTAAAGTAATACTGCTTGGTACCCATCCCATGGGTCCCAAATCCCCAGGTTCAAGGGCATCTTCCTACATCGAAAACATGCATGAGAAACCCAGAAGATGGTACACCGTGTGATTTTGAAAGGTTTTTAAAATGCATCTCACTTCTCATCTCCTTGTGCTCGGGTTCGCCTTTCCAGCTACTTTACTAGCAATCTCCCTACTTGGAGAATCAGCACCATTAAGCTCCTGTTCCCTACAGGTTACAATTTGTCCTGAGGATGAACGGGAAGAGGGGCAACCAATGAGAGACTAGATCTAGGTGTTGGGACAGGCACAGGTCACTCTATTTTCCCATCAGGAAGAAGAATTAACCACAGGCTCAGCCTGCCGCCCAGAAGCAGAATAAGGCCTGAGGCAATCCCGCACTTTTGCGGCCAGCTCCCAAAAAAGAGAGTTGAAAAATGGAGATCAGGGACACTGCAATTCACAAACCCGCAGAGTTATAAATGATAACTCTCATCCACAGATATATTGAGGGAAGGCAACGAAGAGGATTTGAAAACAAGGCAGAATTGCAGGAAACAGATTTCAGGAGGTAGATTCGAATCGCCTTGAAAGCACATGAAAAGCGGCAAAACGTCGACAATGATGCCCTTGGCCAAAAAGGGCTTATGCGTTTTTTCCTGAGTATATTCAGGAAAACACGCATACGCCCTTTTTGGCCAACCAAGCAACCTGGAAAGGCAAATCAGCGCTACAAAGAAGTCTCGCTTCCAATCGGTCAAAAGGGTGATGCTGCAAAAAGTTTCAATACCAGAAATGCAGGACAGTCCATGGAGAAATGGCAGCCTTGCTACGCTGATGGGCGGGATGTAAATTGCCAACAGCCACTCTGGAGAAGTGTAAGGTGTGTCCTGAAACATCGAAAAAACACAGCTTAGGGAGCATAGGGCACGTCCACTCATGGGCGTATAAATTGGGAAAACTAAAAATCTGCAAGACACAGGCACCCCAAAGTTTAGGGCTGCTCTGTTGACAAGAACCTCCACTTCATGACACCTTAAATATCCCAGGAAAGAGAAAAATGGATAAAGAAATTTTGGTCCTTATGTACAATTGAATATCACTCAGACATGAAATCAATGTCATAAGGCTAGTAGAAGCAAGATGAGTGGAGTTAGGTACGACGATTCTAAGTGAAATAAGTCACACAGAAAAAGACACTTATCATAAGCTATCACTTATAGAGGGAATGTAAAAACCGCTACACTTGAACTGAATTACAAAAGAGAACAGAGTCACACGTTTAGAAAACACACTATGGCTGCTTAACGGGAAAGGTGAGGTGGGGTGATGCATAAAACAAGGGTTTCAAATTCGCTCAGATACCGTTCCATACACCCAATATATAATAGACAAGACCTACTCCTTGCTCAGTGAACTGGACTCAACACCCCCTATTCACCGCACAAGAATATATGTGACTAGTAAGAATCTTAAAACCTATGTATTGATATCTGTCTGGAAGTGAGTCAAGTGGGTGTAAAGCCGCATAAACACAACCATGAAAAGCAGCTAAACCCCATTATAAAAATAAATTACTTTTAAAAACCCGTAAAACAAAGACAGTGAAAGAGAGAGAAATTCTTACAAAATTCGTTCAGAGGCTGTGATGCAACCTGGATTGACCATATCTAGACCCACACCTGGATGAGACATAAGGGTGGACACTCTTGGGGCTGAGAGGTTGGGTGAGGTTGGGTGAGCAAACGCAGACCCTTTAAAGTAATACTGCGTGGTACCCATCCCATGGGTCCCAAATCTCCAGGTTCAAGGGCATCTTCCTACATCGAAAACATGCATGAGAAAAACAGAAGATGGTACACCGTGTGATTTTGAAAGGTTTCTAAAACGCACCTCATTTCTCATCTCCTTGTGTTCGGGTTCGCCATTCCAGCTACTTTACTAACAATCTCCCTACTTGGAGAATCAGCACCTTTAACCTCCTGTTCCGTACAGGTTGCAATTTGTCCTGAGGATGAAAGGGAAGAGGGGCAACCAATGAGAGACTAGATCTAGGTGTTGGGACAGGCACAGGTCACTCTATTTTCCCATCAGGAAGAAGAATTAACCACAGGCTCAGCCTGCCGCCGGGAACCAGAATAGGGCCTGAGGCAATCTCGTGCTTTTGCCGCCAGCTCCCAAAAAAATAGTTGAAAAATGGAGCTCAGGGGCACTGCCATTCACAAACCTGCTGAGTTATAAATGATAACTCTCATCCACAAATATATTGAGGGAAGGCAACGAAGAGGATTTGAAAGCAAGGCAGAATTGCAGGAAACAGGTTTCAGGAGGTAGATTCGAATCGCCTTTAAAGCACATGAAAAGTGGCAAAACGTCGCCAATGATGCACTTGTCCAAAAAGGGCGTATGCGTTTTTTCCTGAATATATTCAGGAAAAAACGCATACGCCCTTTTTGGCCAACCAAGCAACCTGGAAAGGCAAATCAGCGCTACAAAGAAGTCTCGCTTCCCATCGGTCAAAAGGGCCATGCTGCAAAAAGTGTCAAAACCAGAAATGCAGGACAGGCCATGGAGAAATGGCAGCCGTGCTACGCTGATGGTCGGGATGTAAATTGCCAACAGCCACTCTGGAGAAGTGTACGGTGTGTCCTGAAACATCGAAAAAACACACCTTAGGGAGCATAGGGCACGTCCACTCATGGGCGTATAAATTGGGAAAACTAAAAATCAGCAAGACACAGGCACCCCGACGTTTAGGGCTGCTCTGTTGACAAGAACCTCCACTTGATGACACCTTAAATATCCCAGGAAAGAGAAAAATGGATAAAGAAGTTGTGGTCCTTATGTACAATGGAATATCACTCAGACATGAAATGAATGTCATAAGGCTAGTAGAAGCAATATGAGTGGATTTAGGTACGACGATTCTAAGTGAAATAAGTAACACAGAAAAAGACACTTATCATAAGCTATCACTTATAGAGGGAATGTAAAAACCGCTACACTTGAACTGAATTACAAAAGAGAACAGAGTCACACGTTTAGAAAACACACTATGGCTGCTTAACGGGAAAGGTGAGGTGGGGTGATGCATAAAACAAGGGTTTCAAATTCGCTCAGATACCGTTCCATACACCCAATATGTAATAGACAAGACCTACTCCTTGCTCAGTGAACTGGAATCAACACCCCCTATTCACCGCACAACAATATATCTGACTAGTAAGAAACTTAAAACCTATGTATTGATATCTATCTGGAAGTGAGTCAAGTGGGTGTAAAGACGCATAAACACAGCCGTGAAAAGCAGCTAAACCCCATTATGAAAATAAATTACTTTTAAAAACCCGTAAAACAAAGACAGTGAAAGAGAGAGAAATTCTTACAAAATTCGTTCAGGGGCTGTGATGCAACCTGGATTGACCATATCTACACCCACAGCTGGATGAGACATAAGGGTGGTCACTCTTGGGGCTGAGAGGTTTGGTGAGGTTGGGTGAGCAAACGCAGACCCTTTAAAGTAATACTGCGTGGTACCCATCCCATGGGTCCCAAATCTCCAGGTTCAAGGGCATCTTCCTACATCGAAAACATGCATGAGAAAAACAGAAGATGGTACACCGTGTGATTTTGAAAGGATTCTAAAACGCACCTCATTTATCATCTCCTTGTGTTCGGGTTCGCCATTCCAGCTACTTGACTAACAATCTCCCTACTTGGAGAATCAGCACCTTTAACCTCCTGTTCCGTACAGGTTGCAATTTGTCCTGAGGATGAAAGGGAAGAGGGGCAACCAATGAGAGACTAGGTCTAGGTGTTGGGACAGGCACAGGTCACTCTATTTTCCCATCAGGAAGGAGAATTAACCACAGGCTCAGCCTGCCGCCGGGAACCAGAATAGGGCCTGAGGCAATCCCGTGCTTTTGCCGCCAGCTACCAAAAAAATTGTTGAAAAATGGAGCTCAGGGGCACTGCCATTCACAAACCTGCTGAGTAATAAATGATAACTCTCATCCACAAATATATTGAGGGAAGGCAACGAAGAGGATTTGAAAGCAAGGCAGAATTGCAGGAAACAGGTTTCAGGAGGTAGATTCGAATCGCCTTTAAAGCACATGAAAAGTGGCAAAACGTCGCCAATGATGCCCTTGGCCAAAAAGGGCGTATGCGTTTTTTCCTGAATATATTCAGGAAAAAACGCATACGCCCTTTTTGGCCTACCAAGCAACCTGGAAAGGCAAATCAGCGCTACAAAGAAGTCTCGCTTCCCATCGGTCAAAAGGGCCATGCTGCAAAAAGTGTCAAAACCAGAAATGCAGGACAGGCCATGGAGAAATGGCAGCCTTGCTACGCTGATGGTCGGGATGTAAATTGCCAACAGCCATTCTGGAGAAGTGTACGGTGTGTCCTGAAACATCGAAAAAACACAGCTAAGGGAGCATAGGGCACGTCCACTCATGGGCGTATAAATTGGGAAAACTAAAAATCAGCAAGACACAGGCACCCCGACGTTTAGGGCTGCTCTGTTGACAAGAACCTCCACTTGATGACACCTTAAATATCCCAGGAAAGAGAAAAATGGATAAAGAAGTTGTGGTCCTTATGTACAATGGAATATCACTCAGACATGAAATGAATGTCATAAGGCTAGTAGAAGCAAGATGAGTGGAGTTAGGTACGACGATTCTAAGTGAAATAAGTCACACAGAAAAAGACACTTATCATAAGCTATCACTTACAGAGGGAATGTAAAAACCGCTACACTTGAACTGAATTACAAAAGAGAACAGAGTCACACGTTTAGAAAACACACTATGGCTGCTTAACGGGAAAGGTGAGGTGGGGTGATGCATAAAACAAGGGTTTCAAATTCGCTCAGATACCGTTCCATACACCCAATATGTAATAGACAAGACCTACTCCTTGCTCAGTGAACTGGAATCAACACCCCCTATTCACCGCACAACAATATATCTGACTAGTAAGAAACTTAAAACCTATGTATTGATATCTATCTGGAAGTGAGTCAAGTGGGTGTAAAGACGCATAAACACAGCCGTGAAAAGCAGCTAAACCCCATTATGAAAATAAATTACTTTTAAAAACCCGTAAAACAAAGACAGTGAAAGAGAGAGAAATTCTTACAAAATTCGTTCAGGGGCTGTGATGCAACCTGGATTGACCATATCTACACCCACAGCTGGATGAGACATAAGGGTGGTCACTCTTGGGGCTGAGAGGTTTGGTGAGGTTGGGTGAGCAAACGCAGACCCTTTAAAGTAATACTGCGTGGTACCCATCCCATGGGTCCCAAATCTCCAGGTTCAAGGGCATCTTCCTACATCGAAAACATGCATGAGAAAAACAGAAGATGGTACACCGTGTGATTTTGAAAGGTTTCTAAAACGCACCTCATTTATCATCTCCTTGTGTTCGGGTTCGCCATTCCAGCTACTTGACTAACAATCTCCCTACTTGGAGAATCAGCACCTTTAACCTCCTGTTCCGTACAGGTTGCAATTTGTCCTGAGGATGAAAGGGAAGAGGGGCAACCAATGAGAGACTAGGTCTAGGTGTTGGGACAGGCACAGGTCACTCTATTTTCCCATCAGGAAGAAGAATTAACCACAGGCTCAGCCTGCCGCCGGGAACCAGAATAGGGCCTGAGGCAATCCCGTGCTTTTGCCGCCAGCTACCAAAAAAATAGTTGAAAAATGGAGCTCAGGGGCACTGCCATTCACAAACCTGCTGAGTTATAAATGATAACTCTCATCCACAAATATATTGAGGGAAGGCAACGAAGAGGATTTGAAAGCAAGGCAGAATTGCAGGAAACAGGTTTCAGGAGGTAGATTCGAATCGCCTTTAAAGCACATGAAAAGTGGCAAAACGTCGCCAATGATGCCCTTGGCCAAAAAGGGCGTATGCGTTTTTTCCTGAATATATTCAGGAAAAAACGCATACGCCCTTTTTGGCCTACCAAGCAACCTGGAAAGGCAAATCAGCGCTACAAAGAAGTCTCGCTTCCCATCGGTCAAAAGGGCCATGCTGCAAAAAGTGTCAAAACCAGAAATGCAGGACAGGCCATGGAGAAATGGCAGCCTTGCTACGCTGATGGTCGGGATGTAAATTGCCAACAGCCACTCTGGAGAAGTGTACGGTGTGTCCTGAAACATCGAAAAAACACAGCTAAGGGAGCATAGGGCACGTCCACTCATGGGCGTATAAATTGGGAAAACTAAAAATCAGCAAGACACAGGCACCCCAAAGTTTAGGGCTGCTCTGTTGACAAGAACCTCCACTTCATGACACCTTAAATATCCCAGGAAAGAGAAAAATGGATAAAGAAGTTGTGGTCCTTATGTACAATGGAATATCACTCAGACATGAAATCAATGTCATAAGGCTAGTAGAAGCAAGATGAGTGCAGTTAGGTACGACGATTCTAAGTGAAATAAGTCACACAGAAAAAGACACTTATCATAAGCTATCACTTATAGAAGGAATGTAAAAACCGCTACACTTGAACTGAATTACAAAACAGAACAGAGTCACACGTTTAGAAAACACACTATGGCTGCTTAACGGGAAAGGTGAGGTGGGGTGATGCATAAAACAAGGGTTTCAAATTCGCTCAGATACCGTTCCATACACCCAATATGTAATAGACAAGACCTACTCCTTGTTCAGTGAACTGGAATCAACACCCCCTATTCACCGCACAACAATATACCTGACTAGTAAGAAACTTAAAACCTATGTATTGATATCTATCTGGAAGTGAGTCAAGTGGGTGTAAAGACGCATAAACACAGCCGTGAAAAGCAGCTAAACCCCATTATGAAAATAAATTACTTTTAAAAACCCGTAAAACAAAGACAGTGAAAGAGAGAGAAATTCTTACAAAATTCGTTCAGGGGCTGTGATGCAACCTGGATTGACCATATCTACACCCACAGCTGGATGAGACATAAGGGTGGTCACTCTTGGGGCTGAGAGGTTTGGTGAGGTTGGGTGAGCAAACGCAGACCCTTTAAAGTAATACTGCGTGGTACCCATCCCATGGGTCCCAAATCTCCAGGTTCAAGGGCATCTTCCTACATCGAAAACATGCATGAGAAAAACAGAAGATGGTACACCGTGTGATTTTGAAAGGTTTCTAAAACGCACCTCATTTATCATCTCCTTGTGTTCGGGTTCGCCATTCCAGCTACTTGACTAACAATCTCCCTACTTGGAGAATCAGCACCTTTAACCTCCTGTTCCGTACAGGTTGCAATTTGTCCTGAGGATGAAAGGGAAGAGGGGCAACCAATGAGAGACTAGGTCTAGGTGTTGGGACAGGCACAGGTCACTCTATTTTCCCATCAGGAAGAAGAATTAACCACAGGCTCAGCCTGCCGCCGGGAACCAGAATAGGGCCTGAGGCAATCCCGTGCTTTTGCCGCCAGCTACCAAAAAAATAGTTGAAAAATGGAGCTCAGGGGCACTGCCATTCACAAACCTGCTGAGTTATAAATGATAACTCTCATCCACAAATATATTGAGGGAAGGCAACGAAGAGGATTTGAAAGCAAGGCAGAATTGCAGGAAACAGGTTTCAGGAGGTAGATTCGAATCGCCTTTAAAGCACATGAAAAGTGGCAAAACGTCGCCAATGATGCCCTTGGCCAAAAAGGGCGTATGCGTTTTTTCCTGAATATATTCAGGAAAAAACGCATACGCACTTTTTGGCCTACCAAGCAACCTGGAAAGGCAAATCAGCGCTACAAAGAAGTCTCGCTTCCCATCGGTCAAAAGGGCCATGCTGCAAAAAGTGTCAAAACCAGAAATGCAGGACAGGCCATGGAGAAATGGCAGCCTTGCTACGCTGATGGTCGGGATGTAAATTGCCAACAGCCACTCTGGAGAAGTGTACGGTGTGTCCTGAAACATCGAAAAAACACAGCTAAGGGAGCATAGGGCACGTCCACTCATGGGCGTATAAATTGGGAAAACTAAAAATCAGCAAGACACAGGCACCCCAAAGTTTAGGGCTGCTCTGTTGACAAGAACCTCCACTTCATGACACCTTAAATATCCCAGGAAAGAGAAAAATGGATAAAGAAGTTGTGGTCCTTATGTACAATGGAATATCACTCAGACATGAAATCAATGTCATAAGGCTAGTAGAAGCAAGATGAGTGGAGTTAGGTACGACGATTCTAAGTGAAATAAGTCACACAGAAAAAGACACTTATCATAAGCTATCACTTATAGAAGGAATGTAAAAACCGCTACACTTGAACTGAATTACAAAACAGAACAGAGTCACACGTTTAGAAAACACACTATGGCTGCTTAACGGGAAAGGTGAGGTGGGGTGATGCATAAAACAAGGGTTTCAAATTCGCTCAGATACCGTTCCATACACCCAATATGTAATAGACAAGACCTACTCCTTGTTCAGTGAACTGGAATCAACACCCCCTATTCACCGCACAACAATATATCTGACTAGTAAGAAACTTAAAACCTATGTATTGATATCTATCTGGAAGTGAGTCAAGTGGGTGTAAAGACGCATAAACACAGCCGTGAAAAGCAGCTAAACCCCATTATGAAAATAAATTACTTTTAAAAACCCGTAAAACAAAGACAGTGAAAGAGAGAGAAATTCTTACAAAATTCGTTCAGGGGCTGTGATGCAACCTGGATTGACCATATCTACACCCACAGCTGGATGAGATATAAGGGTGGTCACTCTTGGGGCTGAGAGGTTTGGTGAGGTTGGGTTAGCAAACGCAGACCCTTTAAAGTAATACTGCTTGGTACCCATCCCATGGGTCCCAAATCCCCAGGTTCAAGGGCATCTTCCTACATCGAAAACATGCATGAGAAACCCAGAAGATGGTACACCGTGTGATTTTGAAAGGTTTTTAAAATGCATCTCACTTCTCATCTCCTTGTGCTCGGGTTCGCCTTTCCAGCTACTTTACTAGCAATCTCCCTACTTGGAGAATCAGCACCATTAAGCTCCTGTTCCCTACAGGTTACAATTTGTCCTGAGGATGAATGGGAAGAGGGGCAACCAATGAGAGACTAGATCTAGGTGTTGGGACAGGCACAGGTCACTCTATTTTCCCATCAGGAAGAAGAATTAACCACAGGCTCAGCCTGCCGCCCAGAAGCAGAATAAGGCCTGAGGCAATCCCGCACTTTTGCGGCCAGCTCCCAAAAAAGAGAGTTGAAAAATGGAGATCAGGGACACTGCAATTCACAAACCCACAGAGTTATAAATGATAACTCTCATCCACAGATATATTGAGGGAAGGCAACGAAGAGGATTTGAAAACAAGGCAGAATTGCAGGAAACAGATTTCAGGAGGTAGATTCGAATCGCCTTGAAAGCACATGAAAAGCGGCAAAACGTCGACAATGATGCCCTTGGCCAAAAAGGGCTTATGCGTATTTTCCTGAGTATATTCAGGAAAACACGCATACGCCCTTTTTGGCCAACCAAGCAACCTGGAAAGGCAAATCAGCGCTACAAAGAATTCTCGCTTCCCATCGTTCAAAAGGGTGATGCTGCAAAAAGTTTCAATACCAGAAATGCAGGACAGTCCATGGAGAAATGGCAGCCTTGCTACGCTGATGGGCGGGATGTAAATTGCCAACAGCCACTCTGGAGAAGTGTAAGGTGTGTCCTGAAACATCGAAAAAACACACCTTAGGGAGCATAGGGCACGTCCACTCATGGGCGTATAAATTGGGAAAACTAAAAATCAGCAAGACACAGGCACCCCAAAGTTTAGGGCTGCTCTGTTGACAAGAACCTCCACTTCATGACACCTTAAATATCCCAGGAAAGAGAAAAATGGATAAAGAAGTTTTGGTCCTTATGTACAATGGAATATCACTCAGACATGAAATCAATGTCATAAGGCTAGTAGAAGCAAGATGAGTGGAGTTAGGTACGACGATTCTAAGTGAAATAAGTCACACAGAAAAAGACACTTATCATAAGCTATCACTTATAGAGGGAATGTAAAAACCGCTACACTTGAACTGAATTACAAAAGAGAACAGAGTCACACGTTTAGAAAACACACTATGGCTGCTTAACGGGAAACGTGAGGTGGGGTGATGCATAAAACAAGGGTTTCAAATTCGCTCAGATACCGTTCCATACACCCAATATATAATAGACAAGACCTACTCCTTGCTCAGTGAACTGGACTCAACACCCCCTATTCACCGCACAAGAATATATGTGACTAGTAAGAATCTTAAAACCTATGTATTGATATCTGTCTGGAAGTGAGTCAAGTGGGTGTAAAGCCGCATAAACACAGCCGTGAAAAGCAGCTAAACCCCATTATAAAACTAAATTACTTTTAAAAACCCTTAAAATAAAGACAGTGAAAGAGAGAACTTCTTACAAAATTCGTTCAGAGGCTGCGATGCAACCTGGATTGACCATATCTAGACACACAGCTGGATGAGACATAAGGGTGGACACTCTTGGGGTTGAGAGTTTGGGTGAGCAAACGCAGACCCTTTAAAGTAATACTGCGTGGTACCCATCCCATGGGTCCCAAATCTCCAGGTTCAAGGGCATCTTCCTACATCGAAAACATGCATGAGAAAAACAGAAGATGGTACACCGTGTGATTTTGAAAGGTTTCTAAAACGCACCTCATTTCTCATCTCCTTGTGTTCGGGTTCGCCATTCCAGCTACTTTACTAACAATCTCCCTACTTGGAGAATCAGCACCTTTAACCTCCTGTTCCCTACAGGTTGCAATTTGTCCTGAGGATGAACGGGAAGAGGGGCAACCAATGAGAGACTAGATCTAGGTGTTGGGACAGGCACAGGTCACTCTATTTTCCCATCAGGAAGAAGAATTAACCACAGGCTCAGCCTGCCGCCCAGAAGCAGAATAGGGCCTGAGGCAATCCTGCGCTTTTGCGGCCAGCTCCCAAAAAGACAGTTGAAAAATGGAGCTGGGGGCTCTGCCATTCACATACCTGCTGAGTTATAAATGATAACTCTCGTCCACAAATATATTGAGGGAAGGCAACGAAGAGGATTTGAAAGCAAGGCAGAATTGCAGGAAACAGGTTTCAGGAGGTAGATTCGAATCGCCTTTAAAGCACATGAAAAGTGGCAAAACGTCGCCAATGATGCCCTTGGCCAAAAAGGGCGTATGCGTTTTTTCCTGAATATATTCAGGAAAAAACGCATACGCCCTTTTTGGCCAACCAAGCAACCTGGAAAGGCAAATCAGCGCTACAAAGAAGTCTCGCTTCCCATCGGTCAAAAGGGCCATGCTGCAAAAAGTGTCAAAACCAGAAATGCAGGACAGGCCATGGAGAAATGGCAGCCTTGCTACGCTGATGGGCGGGATGTAAATTGCCAACAGCCACTCTGGAGAAGTGTACGGTGTGTCGTGAAACATGGAAAAAACACAGCTTAGGGAGCATAGGGCACGTCCACTCATGGGCGTATAAATTGGGAAAACTAAAAATCAGCAAGACACAGGCACCCCAAAGTTTAGGGCTGCTCTGTTGACAAGAACCTCCACTTCATGACACCTTAAATATCCCAGGAAAGAGAAAAATGGATAAAGAAGTTGTGGTCCTTATGTACAATGGAATATCACTCAGACATGAAATCTATGTCATAAGGCTAGTAGAAGCAAGATGAGTGGATTTAGGTACGACGATTTTAAGTGAAATAAGTCACACAGAAAAAGACTCTTATCATAAGCTATCACTTATAGAGGGAATGTAAAAACCGCTACACTTGAACTGAATTACGAAACAGAACAGAGTCTCACGTTTAGAAAACACACTATGGCTGCTTAACGGGAAAGGTGAGGTGGGGTGATGCATAAAACAAGGGTTTCAAATTCGCTCAGATACCGTTCCATACACCCAATATGTAATAGACAAGACCTACTCCTTGCTCAGTGAACTGGACTCAACACTCCCTATTCACCGCTCAAGAATATATGTGACTAGTAAGAATCTTAAAACCTATGTATTGATATCTGTCTGGAAGTGAGTCAAGTGGGTGTAAAGCCGCATAAACACAGCCGTGAAAAGCAGCTAAACCCCATTATAAAAATAAATTACTTTAAAAAACCCGTAAAACAAAGACAGTGAAAGAGAGAGAAATTCCTACAAAATTTGTTCAGAGGCTGTGATGCAACCTGGATTGACCATATCTAGACCCAAGCTGGATGAGACATAAGGGTGGACACTCTTGGGGCTGAGAGGTTGGGTGAGGTTGGGTGAGCAAACGCAGACCCTTTAAAGTAATACTGCGTGGTACCCATCCCATGGATCCCAAATCTCCAGGTTCAAGGGCATCTTCCTACATCGAAAACATGCATGAGAAACCCAGAGGATGGTACACCGTGTGATTTTGAAAGGTTTCTAAAACGCACCTCATTTCTCATCTCCTTGTGTTCGGGTTCGCCATTCCAGCTACTTGACTAACAATCTCCCTACGTGGAGAATCAGCACCTTTAACCTCCTGTTCCGTACAGGTTGCAATTTGTCCTGAGGATGAAAGGAAAGAGGGGCAACCAATGAGAGACTAGATCTAGGTGTTGGGACAGGCACAGGTCACTCTATTTTCCCATCAGGAAGAAGAATTAACCACAGGCTCAGCCTGCCGCCGGGAACCAGAATAGGGCCTGAGGCAATCTCGTGCTTTTGCCGCCAGCTCCCAAAAAAATAGTTGAAAAATGGAGCTCAGGGGCACTGCCATTCACAAACCTGCTGAGTTATAAATGATAACTCTCATCCACAAATATATTGAGGGAAGGCAACGAAGAGGATTTGAAAGCAAGGCAGAATTGCAGGAAACAGGTTTCAGGAGGTAGATTCGAATCGCCTTTAAAGCACATGAAAAGTGGCAAAACGTCGCCAATGATGCACTTGTCCAAAAAGGGCGTATGCGTTTTTTCCTGAATATATTCAGGAAAAAACGCATACGCCCTTTTTGGCCAACCAAGCAACCTGGAAAGGCAAATCAGCGCTACAAAGAAGTCTCGCTTCCCATCGGTCAAAAGGGCCATGCTGCAAAAAGTGTCAAAACCAGAAATGCAGGACAGGCCATGGAGAAATGGCAGCCGTGCTACGCTGATGGTCGGGATGTAAATTGCCAACAGCCACTCTGGAGAAGTGTACGGTGTGTCCTGAAACATCGAAAAAACACAGCTTAGGGAGCATAGGGCACGTCCACTCATGGGCGTATAAATTGGGAAAACTAAAAATCAGCAAGACACAGGCACCCCGACGTTTAGGGCTGCTCTGTTGACAAGAACCTCCACTTGATGACACCTTAAATATCCCAGGAAAGAGAAAAATGGATAAAGAAGTTGTGGTCCTTATGTACAATGGAATATCACTCAGACATGAAATGAATGTCATAAGGCTAGTAGAAGCAATATGAGTGGATTTAGGTACAACGATTCTAAGTGAAATAAGTAACACAGAAAAAGACACTTATCATAAGCTATCACTTATAGAGGGAATGTAAAAACCGCTACACTTGAACTGAATTACAAAACAGAACAGAGTCACACGTTTAGAAAACACACTATGGCTGCTTAACGGGAAAGGTGAGGTGGGGTGATGCATAAAACAAGGGTTTCAAATTCGCTCAGATACCGTTCCATACACCCAATATGTAATAGACAAGACCTACTCCTTGCTCAGTGAACTGGAATCAACACCCCCTATTCACCGCACAACAATATATCTGACTAGTAAGAAACTTAAAACCTATGTATTGATATCTATCTGGAAGTGAGTCAAGTGGGTGTAAAGACGCATAAACACAGCCGTGAAAAGCAGCTAAACCCCATTATGAAAATAAATTACTTTTAAAAACCCGTAAAAGAAAGACAGTGAAAGAGAGAGAAATTCTTACAAAATTCGTTCAGGGGCTGTGATGCAACCTGGATTGACCATATCTACACCCACAGCTGGATGAGACATAAGGGTGGTCACTCTTGGGGCTGAGAGGTTTGGTGAGGTTGGGTGAGCAAACTCAGACCCTTTAAAGTAATACTGCTTGGTACCCATCCCATGGGTCCCAAATCCCCAGGTTCAAGGGCATCTTCCTACATCGAAAACATGCATGAGAAACCCAGAAGATGGTACACCGTGTGATTTTGAAAGGTTTTTAAAATGCATCTCACTTCTCATCTCCTTGTGCTCGGGTTCGCCTTTCCAGCTACTTTACTAGCAATCTCCCTACTTGGAGAATCAGCACCATTAAGCTCCTGTTCCCTACAGGTTACAATTTGTCCTGAGGATGAACGGGAAGAGGGGCAACCAATGAGAGACTAGATCTAGGTGTTGGGACAGGCACAGGTCACTCTATTTTCCCATCAGGAAGAAGAATTAACCACAGGCTCAGCCTGCCGCCCAGAAGCAGAATAAGGCCTGAGGCAATCCCGCACTTTTGCGGCCAGCTCCCAAAAAAGAGAGTTGAAAAATGGAGATCAGGGACACTGCAATTCACAAACCCGCAGAGTTATAAATGATAACTCTCATCCACAGATATATTGAGGGAAGGCAACGAAGAGGATTTGAAAACAAGGCAGAATTGCAGGAAACAGATTTCAGGAGGTAGATTCGAATCGCCTTGAAAGCACATGAAAAGCGGCAAAACGTCGACAATGATGCCCTTGGCCAAAAAGGGCTTATGCGTTTTTTCCTGAGTATATTCAGGAAAACACGCATACGCCCTTTTTGGCCAACCAAGCAACCTGGAAAGGCAAATCAGCGCTACAAAGAAGTCTCGCTTCCCATCGGTCAAAAGGGTGATGCTGCAAAAAGTTTCAATACCAGAAATGCAGGACAGTCCATGGAGAAATGGCAGCCTTGCTACGCTGATGGGCGGGATGTAAATTGCCAACAGCCACTCTGGAGAAGTGTAAGGTGTGTCCTGAAACATCGAAAAAACACAGCTTAGGGAGCATAGGGCACGTCCACTCATGGGCGTATAAATTGGGAAAATTAAAAATCTGCAAGACACAGGCACCCCAAAGTTTAGGGCTGCTCTGTTGACAAGAACCTCCACTTCATGACACCTTAAATATCCCAGGAAAGAGAAAAATGGATAAAGAAGTTGTGGTCCTTATGTACAATGGAATATCACTCAGACATGAAATCAATGTCATAAGGCTAGTAGAAGCAAGATGAGTGGAGTTAGGTACGACGATTCTAAGTGAAATAAGTCACACAGAAAAAGACACTTATCATAAGCTATCACTTATAGAGGGAATGTAAAAACCGCTACACTTGAACTGAATTACAAAAGAGAACAGAGTCACACGTTTAGAAAACACACTATGGCTGCTTAACGGGAAAGGTGAGGTGGGGTGATGCATAAAACAAGGGTTTCAAATTCGCTCAGATACCGTTCCATACACCCAATATGTAATAGACAAGACCTACTCCTTGTTCAGTGAACTGGAATCAACACCCCCTATTCACCGCACAACAATATACCTGACTAGTAAGAAACTTAAAACCTATGTATTGATATCTATCTGGAAGTGAGTCAAGTGGGTGTAAAGACGCATAAACACAGCCGTGAAAAGCAGCTAAACCCCATTATGAAAATAAATTACTTTTAAAAACCCGTAAAACAAAGACAGTGAAAGAGAGAGAAATTCTTACAAAATTCGTTCAGGGGCTGTGATGCAACCTGGATTGACCATATCTACACCCACAGCTGGATGAGACATAAGGGTGGTCACTCTTGGGGCTGAGAGGTTTGGTGAGGTTGGGTGAGCAAACGCAGACCCTTTAAAGTAATACTGCGTGGTACCCATCCCATGGGTCCCAAATCTCCAGGTTCAAGGGCATCTTCCTACATCGAAAACATGCATGAGAAAAACAGAAGATGGTACACCGTGTGATTTTGAAAGGTTTCTAAAACGCACCTCATTTATCATCTCCTTGTGTTCGGGTTCGCCATTCCAGCTACTTGACTAACAATCTCCCTACTTGGAGAATCAGCACCTTTAACCTCCTGTTCCGTACAGGTTGCAATTTGTCCTGAGGATGAAAGGGAAGAGGGGCAACCAATGAGAGACTAGGTCTAGGTGTTGGGACAGGCACAGGTCACTCTATTTTCCCATCAGGAAGAAGAATTAACCACAGGCTCAGCCTGCCGCCGGGAACCAGAATAGGGCCTGAGGCAATCCCGTGCTTTTGCCGCCAGCTACCAAAAAAATAGTTGAAAAATGGAGCTCAGGGGCACTGCCATTCACAAACCTGCTGAGTTATAAATGATAACTCTCATCCACAAATATATTGAGGGAAGGCAACGAAGAGGATTTGAAAGCAAGGCAGAATTGCAGGAAACAGGTTTCAGGAGGTAGATTCGAATCGCCTTTAAAGCACATGAAAAGTGGCAAAACGTCGCCAATGATGCCCTTGGCCAAAAAGGGCGTATGCGTTTTTTCCTGAATATATTCAGGAAAAAACGCATACGCACTTTTTGGCCTACCAAGCAACCTGGAAAGGCAAATCAGCGCTACAAAGAAGTCTCGCTTCCCATCGGTCAAAAGGGCCATGCTGCAAAAAGTGTCAAAACCAGAAATGCAGGACAGGCCATGGAGAAATGGCAGCCTTGCTACGCTGATGGTCGGGATGTAAATTGCCAACAGCCACTCTGGAGAAGTGTACGGTGTGTCCTGAAACATCGAAAAAACACAGCTAAGGGAGCATAGGGCACGTCCACTCATGGGCGTATAAATTGGGAAAACTAAAAATCAGCAAGACACAGGCACCCCAAAGTTTAGGGCTGCTCTGTTGACAAGAACCTCCACTTCATGACACCTTAAATATCCCAGGAAAGAGAAAAATGGATAAAGAAGTTGTGGTCCTTATGTACAATGGAATATCACTCAGACATGAAATCAATGTCATAAGGCTAGTAGAAGCAAGATGAGTGGAGTTAGGTACGACGATTCTAAGTGAAATAAGTCACACAGAAAAAGACACTTATCATAAGCTATCACTTATAGAAGGAATGTAAAAACCGCTACACTTGAACTGAATTACAAAACAGAACAGAGTCACACGTTTAGAAAACACACTATGGCTGCTTAACGGGAAAGGTGAGGTGGGGTGATGCATAAAACAAGGGTTTCAAATTCGCTCAGATACCGTTCCATACACCCAATATGTAATAGACAAGACCTACTCCTTGTTCAGTGAACTGGAATCAACACCCCCTATTCACCGCACAACAATATATCTGACTAGTAAGAAACTTAAAACCTATGTATTGATATCTATCTGGAAGTGAGTCAAGTGGGTGTAAAGACGCATAAACACAGCCGTGAAAAGCAGCTAAACCCCATTATGAAAATAAATTACTTTTAAAAACCCGTAAAACAAAGACAGTGAAAGAGAGAGAAATTCTTACAAAATTCGTTCAGGGGCTGTGATGCAACCTGGATTGACCATATCTACACCCACAGCTGGATGAGATATAAGGGTGGTCACTCTTGGGGCTGAGAGGTTTGGTGAGGTTGGGTTAGCAAACGCAGACCCTTTAAAGTAATACTGCTTGGTACCCATCCCATGGGTCCCAAATCCCCAGGTTCAAGGGCATCTTCCTACATCGAAAACATGCATGAGAAACCCAGAAGATGGTACACCGTGTGATTTTGAAAGGTTTTTAAAATGCATCTCACTTCTCATCTCCTTGTGCTCGGGTTCGCCTTTCCAGCTACTTTACTAGCAATCTCCCTACTTGGAGAATCAGCACCATTAAGCTCCTGTTCCCTACAGGTTACAATTTGTCCTGAGGATGAATGGGAAGAGGGGCAACCAATGAGAGACTAGATCTAGGTGTTGGGACAGGCACAGGTCACTCTATTTTCCCATCAGGAAGAAGAATTAACCACAGGCTCAGCCTGCCGCCCAGAAGCAGAATAAGGCCTGAGGCAATCCCGCACTTTTGCGGCCAGCTCCCAAAAAAGAGAGTTGAAAAATGGAGATCAGGGACACTGCAATTCACAAACCCACAGAGTTATAAATGATAACTCTCATCCACAGATATATTGAGGGAAGGCAACGAAGAGGATTTGAAAACAAGGCAGAATTGCAGGAAACAGATTTCAGGAGGTAGATTCGAATCGCCTTGAAAGCACATGAAAAGCGGCAAAACGTCGACAATGATGCCCTTGGCCAAAAAGGGCTTATGCGTATTTTCCTGAGTATATTCAGGAAAACACGCATACGCCCTTTTTGGCCAACCAAGCAACCTGGAAAGGCAAATCAGCGCTACAAAGAATTCTCGCTTCCCATCGTTCAAAAGGGTGATGCTGCAAAAAGTTTCAATACCAGAAATGCAGGACAGTCCATGGAGAAATGGCAGCCTTGCTACGCTGATGGGCGGGATGTAAATTGCCAACAGCCACTCTGGAGAAGTGTAAGGTGTGTCCTGAAACATCGAAAAAACACACCTTAGGGAGCATAGGGCACGTCCACTCATGGGCGTATAAATTGGGAAAACTAAAAATCAGCAAGACACAGGCACCCCAAAGTTTAGGGCTGCTCTGTTGACAAGAACCTCCACTTCATGACACCTTAAATATCCCAGGAAAGAGAAAAATGGATAAAGAAGTTTTGGTCCTTATGTACAATGGAATATCACTCAGACATGAAATCAATGTCATAAGGCTAGTAGAAGCAAGATGAGTGGAGTTAGGTACGACGATTCTAAGTGAAATAAGTCACACAGAAAAAGACACTTATCATAAGCTATCACTTATAGAGGGAATGTAAAAACCGCTACACTTGAACTGAATTACAAAAGAGAACAGAGTCACACGTTTAGAAAACACACTATGGCTGCTTAACGGGAAAGGTGAGGTGGGGTGATGCATAAAACAAGGGTTTCAAATTCGCTCAGATACCGTTCCATACACCCAATATATAATAGACAAGACCTACTCCTTGCTCAGTGAACTGGACTCAACACCCCCTATTCACCGCACAAGAATATATGTGACTAGTAAGAATCTTAAAACCTATGTATTGATATCTGTCTGGAAGTGAGTCAAGTGGGTGTAAAGCCGCATAAACACAGCCGTGAAAAGCAGCTAAACCCCATTATAAAACTAAATTACTTTTAAAAACCCTTAAAATAAAGACAGTGAAAGAGAGAACTTCTTACAAAATTCGTTCAGAGGCTGCGATGCAACCTGGATTGACCATATCTAGACACACAGCTGGATGAGACATAAGGGTGGACACTCTTGGGGTTGAGAGTTTGGGTGAGCAAACGCAGACCCTTTAAAGTAATACTGCGTGGTACCCATCCCATGGGTCCCAAATCTCCAGGTTCAAGGGCATCTTCCTACATCGAAAACATGCATGAGAAAAACAGAAGATGGTACACCGTGTGATTTTGAAAGGTTTCTAAAACGCACCTCATTTCTCATCTCCTTGTGTTCGGGTTCGCCATTCCAGCTACTTTACTAACAATCTCCCTACTTGGAGAATCAGCACCTTTAACCTCCTGTTCCCTACAGGTTGCAATTTGTCCTGAGGATGAACGGGAAGAGGGGCAACCAATGAGAGACTAGATCTAGGTGTTGGGACAGGCACAGGTCACTCTATTTTCCCATCAGGAAGAAGAATTAACCACAGGCTCAGCCTGCCACCCAGAAGCAGAATAGGGCCTGAGGCAATCCTGCGCTTTTGCGGCCAGCTCCCAAAAAGACAGTTGAAAAATGGAGCTGGGGGCTCTGCCATTCACATACCTGCTGAGTTATAAATGATAACTCTCGTCCACAAATATATTGAGGGAAGGCAACGAAGAGGATTTGAAAGCAAGGCAGAATTGCAGGAAACAGGTTTCAGGAGGTAGATTCGAATCGCCTTTAAAGCACATGAAAAGTGGCAAAACGTCGCCAATGATGCCCTTGGCCAAAAAGGGCGTATGCGTTTTTTCCTGAATATATTCAGGAAAAAACGCATACGCCCTTTTTGGCCAACCAAGCAACCTGGAAAGGCAAATCAGCGCTACAAAGAAGTCTCGCTTCCCATCGGTCAAAAGGGCCATGCTGCAAAAAGTGTCAAAACCAGAAATGCAGGACAGGCCATGGAGAAATGGCAGCCTTGCTACGCTGATGGGCGGGATGTAAATTGCCAACAGCCACTCTGGAGAAGTGTACGGTGTGTCGTGAAACATGGAAAAAACACAGCTTAGGGAGCATAGGGCACGTCCACTCATGGGCGTATAAATTGGGAAAACTAAAAATCAGCAAGACACAGGCACCCCAAAGTTTAGGGCTGCTCTGTTGACAAGAACCTCCACTTCATGACACCTTAAATATCCCAGGAAAGAGAAAAATGGATAAAGAAGTTGTGGTCCTTATGTACAATGGAATATCACTCAGACATGAAATCTATGTCATAAGGCTAGTAGAAGCAAGATGAGTGGATTTAGGTACGACGATTTTAAGTGAAATAAGTCACACAGAAAAAGACTCTTATCATAAGCTATCACTTATAGAGGGAATGTAAAAACCGCTACACTTGAACTGAATTACGAAACAGAACAGAGTCTCACGTTTAGAAAACACACTATGGCTGCTTAACGGGAAAGGTGAGGTGGGGTGATGCATAAAACAAGGGTTTCAAATTCGCTCAGATACCGTTCCATACACCCAATATGTAATAGACAAGACCTACTCCTTGCTCAGTGAACTGGACTCAACACTCCCTATTCACCGCTCAAGAATATATGTGACTAGTAAGAATCTTAAAACCTATGTATTGATATCTGTCTGGAAGTGAGTCAAGTGGGTGTAAAGCCGCATAAACACAGCCGTGAAAAGCAGCTAAACCCCATTATAAAAATAAATTACTTTAAAAAACCCGTAAAACAAAGACAGTGAAAGAGAGAGAAATTCCTACAAAATTTGTTCAGAGGCTGTGATGCAACCTGGATTGACCATATCTAGACCCAAGCTGGATGAGACATAAGGGTGGACACTCTTGGGGCTGAGAGGTTGGGTGAGGTTGGGTGAGCAAACGCAGACCCTTTAAAGTAATACTGCGTGGTACCCATCCCATGGATCCCAAATCTCCAGGTTCAAGGGCATCTTCCTACATCGAAAACATGCATGAGAAACCCAGAGGATGGTACACCGTGTGATTTTGAAAGGTTTCTAAAACGCACCTCATTTCTCATCTCCTTGTGTTCGGGTTCGCCATTCCAGCTACTTGACTAACAATCTCCCTACGTGGAGAATCAGCACCTTTAACCTCCTGTTCCGTACAGGTTGCAATTTGTCCTGAGGATGAAAGGAAAGAGGGGCAACCAATGAGAGACTAGATCTAGGTGTTGGGACAGGCACAGGTCACTCTATTTTCCCATCAGGAAGAAGAATTAACCACAGGCTCAGCCTGCCGCCGGGAACCAGAATAGGGCCTGAGGCAATCTCGTGCTTTTGCCGCCAGCTCCCAAAAAAATAGTTGAAAAATGGAGCTCAGGGGCACTGCCATTCACAAACCTGCTGAGTTATAAATGATAACTCTCATCCACAAATATATTGAGGGAAGGCAACGAAGAGGATTTGAAAGCAAGGCAGAATTGCAGGAAACAGGTTTCAGGAGGTAGATTCGAATCGCCTTTAAAGCACATGAAAAGTGGCAAAACGTCGCCAATGATGCACTTGTCCAAAAAGGGCGTATGCGTTTTTTCCTGAATATATTCAGGAAAAAACGCATACGCCCTTTTTGGCCAACCAAGCAACCTGGAAAGGCAAATCAGCGCTACAAAGAAGTCTCGCTTCCCATCGGTCAAAAGGGCCATGCTGCAAAAAGTGTCAAAACCAGAAATGCAGGACAGGCCATGGAGAAATGGCAGCCGTGCTACGCTGATGGTCGGGATGTAAATTGCCAACAGCCACTCTGGAGAAGTGTACGGTGTGTCCTGAAACATCGAAAAAACACAGCTTAGGGAGCATAGGGCACGTCCACTCATGGGCGTATAAATTGGGAAAACTAAAAATCAGCAAGACACAGGCACCCCGACGTTTAGGGCTGCTCTGTTGACAAGAACCTCCACTTGATGACACCTTAAATATCCCAGGAAAGAGAAAAATGGATAAAGAAGTTGTGGTCCTTATGTACAATGGAATATCACTCAGACATGAAATGAATGTCATAAGGCTAGTAGAAGCAATATGAGTGGATTTAGGTACAACGATTCTAAGTGAAATAAGTAACACAGAAAAAGACACTTATCATAAGCTATCACTTATAGAGGGAATGTAAAAACCGCTACACTTGAACTGAATTACAAAACAGAACAGAGTCACACGTTTAGAAAACACACTATGGCTGCTTAACGGGAAAGGTGAGGTGGGGTGATGCATAAAACAAGGGTTTCAAATTCGCTCAGATACCGTTCCATACACCCAATATGTAATAGACAAGACCTACTCCTTGCTCAGTGAACTGGAATCAACACCCCCTATTCACCGCACAACAATATATCTGACTAGTAAGAAACTTAAAACCTATGTATTGATATCTATCTGGAAGTGAGTCAAGTGGGTGTAAAGACGCATAAACACAGCCGTGAAAAGCAGCTAAACCCCATTATGAAAATAAATTACTTTTAAAAACCCGTAAAAGAAAGACAGTGAAAGAGAGAGAAATTCTTACAAAATTCGTTCAGGGGCTGTGATGCAACCTGGATTGACCATATCTACACCCACAGCTGGATGAGACATAAGGGTGGTCACTCTTGGGGCTGAGAGGTTTGGTGAGGTTGGGTGAGCAAACTCAGACCCTTTAAAGTAATACTGCTTGGTACCCATCCCATGGGTCCCAAATCCCCAGGTTCAAGGGCATCTTCCTACATCGAAAACATGCATGAGAAACCCAGAAGATGGTACACCGTGTGATTTTGAAAGGTTTTTAAAATGCATCTCACTTCTCATCTCCTTGTGCTCGGGTTCGCCTTTCCAGCTACTTTACTAGCAATCTCCCTACTTGGAGAATCAGCACCATTAAGCTCCTGTTCCCTACAGGTTACAATTTGTCCTGAGGATGAACGGGAAGAGGGGCAACCAATGAGAGACTAGATCTAGGTGTTGGGACAGGCACAGGTCACTCTATTTTCCCATCAGGAAGAAGAATTAACCACAGGCTCAGCCTGCCGCCCAGAAGCAGAATAAGGCCTGAGGCAATCCCGCACTTTTGCGGCCAGCTCCCAAAAAAGAGAGTTGAAAAATGGAGATCAGGGACACTGCAATTCACAAACCCGCAGAGTTATAAATGATAACTCTCATCCACAGATATATTGAGGGAAGGCAACGAAGAGGATTTGAAAACAAGGCAGAATTGCAGGAAACAGATTTCAGGAGGTAGATTCGAATCGCCTTGAAAGCACATGAAAAGCGGCAAAACGTCGACAATGATGCCCTTGGCCAAAAAGGGCTTATGCGTTTTTTCCTGAGTATATTCAGGAAAACACGCATACGCCCTTTTTGGCCAACCAAGCAACCTGGAAAGGCAAATCAGCGCTACAAAGAAGTCTCGCTTCCCATCGGTCAAAAGGGTGATGCTGCAAAAAGTTTCAATACCAGAAATGCAGGACAGTCCATGGAGAAATGGCAGCCTTGCTACGCTGATGGGCGGGATGTAAATTGCCAACAGCCACTCTGGAGAAGTGTAAGGTGTGTCCTGAAACATCGAAAAAACACAGCTTAGGGAGCATAGGGCACGTCCACTCATGGGCGTATAAATTGGGAAAATTAAAAATCTGCAAGACACAGGCACCCCAAAGTTTAGGGCTGCTCTGTTGACAAGAACCTCCACTTCATGACACCTTAAATATCCCAGGAAAGAGAAAAATGGATAAAGAAGTTGTGGTCCTTATGTACAATGGAATATCACTCAGACATGAAATCAATGTCATAAGGCTAGTAGAAGCAAGATGAGTGGAGTTAGGTACGACGATTCTAAGTGAAATAAGTCACACAGAAAAAGACACTTATCATAAGCTATCACTTATAGAGGGAATGTAAAAACCGCTACACTTGAACTGAATTACAAAAGAGAACAGAGTCACACGTTTAGAAAACACACTATGGCTGCTTAACGGGAAAGGTGAGGTGGGGTGATGCATAAAACAAGGGTTTCAAATTCGCTCAGATACCGTTCCATACACCCAATATATAATAGACAAGACCTACTCCTTGCTCAGTGAACTGGACTCAACACCCCCTATTCACCACACAAGAATATATGTGACTAGTAAGAATCTTAAAACCTATGTATTGATATCTGTCTGGAAGTGAGTCAAGTGGGTGTAAAGCCGCATAAACACAACCATGAAAAGCAGCTAAACCCCATTATAAAAATAAATTACTTTTAAAAACCCGTAAAACAAAGACAGTGAAAGAGAGAGAAATTCTTACAAAATTCGTTCAGAGGCTGTGATGCAACATGGATTGACCATATCTAGACCCACACCTGGATGAGACATAAGGGTGGACACTCTTGGGGCTGAGAGGTTGGGTGAGGTTGGGTGAGCAAACGCAGACCCTTTAAAGTAATACTGCGTGGTACCCATCCCATGGGTCCCAAATCTCCAGGTTCAAGGGCATCTTCCTACATCGAAAACATGCATGAGAAAAACAGAAGATGGTACACCGTGTGATTTTGAAAGGTTTCTAAAACGCACCTCATTTCTCATCTCCTTGTGTTCGGGTTCGCCATTCCAGCTACTTTACTAACAATCTCCCTACTTGGAGAATCAGCACCTTTAACCTCCTGTTCCGTACAGGTTGCAATTTCTCCTGAGGATGAAAGGGAAGAGGGGCAACCAATGAGAGACTAGATCTAGGTGTTGGGACAGGCACAGGTCACTCTATTTTCCCATCAGGAAGAAGAATTAACCACAGGCTCCGCCTGCCGCCGGGAACCAGAATAGGGCCTGAGGCAATCTCGTGCTTTTGCCGCCAGCTCCCAAAAAAATAGTTGAAAAATGGAGCTCAGGGGCACTGCCATTCACAAACCTGCTGAGTTATAAATGATAACTCTCATCCACAAATATATTGAGGGAAGGCAACGAAGAGGATTTGAAAGCAAGGCAGAATTGCAGGAAACAGGTTTCAGGAGGTAGATTCGAATCGCCTTTAAAGCACATGAAAAGTGGCAAAACGTCGCCAATGATGCACTTGTCCAAAAAGGGCGTATGCGTTTTTTCCTGAATATATTCAGGAAAAAACGCATACGCCCTTTCTGGCCAACCAAGCAACCTGGAAAGGCAAATCAGCGCTACAAAGAAGTCTCGCTTCCCATCGGTCAAAAGGGCCATGCTGCAAAAAGTGTCAAAACCAGAAATGCAGGACAGGCCATGGAGAAATGGCAGCCGTGCTACGCTGATGGTCGGGATGTAAATTGCCAACAGCCACTCTGGAGAAGTGTACGGTGTGTCCTGAAACATCGAAAAAACACAGCTTAGGGAGCATAGGGCACGTCCACTCATGGGTGTATAAATTGGGAAAACTAAAAATCAGCAAGACACAGGCACCCCGACGTTTAGGGCTGCTCTGTTGACAAGAACCTCCACTTGATGACACCTTAAATATCCCAGGAAAGAGAAAAATGGATAAAGAAGTTGTGGTCCTTATGTACAATGGAATATCACTCAGACATGAAATGAATGTCATAAGGCTAGTAGAAGCAATATGAGAGGATTTAGGTACGACGATTCTAAGTGAAATAAGTCACACAGAAAAAGACACTTATCATAAGCTATCACTTATAGAGGGAATGTAAAAACCGCTACACTTGAACTGAATTACAAAAGAGATCAGAGTCACACGTTTAGAAAACACACTATGGCTGCTTAACGGGAAAGGTGAGGTGGGGTGATGCATAAAACAAGGGTTTCAAATTCGCTCAGATACCGTTCCATACACCCAATATGTAATAGACAAGACCTACTCCTTGCTCAGTGAACTGGAATCAACACCCCCTATTCACCGCACAACAATATATCTGACTAGTAAGAAACTTAAAACCTATGTATTGATATCTATCTGGAAGTGAGTCAAGTGGGTGTAAAGACGCATAAACACAGCCGTGAAAAGCAGCTAAACCCCATTATGAAAATAAATTACTTTTAAAAACCCGTAAAACAAAGACAGTGAAAGAGAGAGAAATTCTTACAAAATTCGTTCAGGGGCTGTGATGCAACCTGGATTGACCATATCTACACCCACAGCTGGATGAGACATAAGGGTGGTCACTCTTGGGGCTGAGAGGTTTGGTGAGGTTGGGTGAGCAAACGCAGACCCTTTAAAGTAATACTGCGTGGTACCCATCCCATGGGTCCCAAATCTCCAGGTTCAAGGGCATCTTCCTACATCGAAAACATGCATGAGAAAAACAGAAGATGGTACACCGTGTGATTTTGAAAGGTTTCTAAAACGCACCTCATTTATCATCTCCTTCTGTTCGGGTTCGCCATTCCAGCTACTTGACTAACAATCTCCCTACTTGGAGAATCAGCACCTTTAACCTCCTGTTCCGTACAGGTTGCAATTTTTCCTGAGGATGAAAGGGAAGAGGGGCAACCAATGAGAGACTAGGTCTAGGTGTTGGGACAGGCACAGGTCACTCTATTTTCCCATCAGGAAGAAGAATTAACCACAGGCTCAGCCTGCCGCCGGGAACCAGAATAGGGCCTGAGGCAATCCCGTGCTTTTGCCGCCAGCTACCAAAAAAATAGTTGAAAAATGGAGCTCAGGGGCACTGCCATTCACAAACCTGCTGAGTTATAAATGATAACTCTCATCCACAAATATATTGAGGGAAGGCAACGAAGAGGATTTGAAAGCAAGGCAGAATTGCAGGAAACAGGTTTCAGGAGGTAGATTCGAATGGCCTTTAAAGCACATGAAAAGTGGCAAAACGTCGCCAATGATGCCCTTGGCCAAAAAGGGCGTATGCGTTTTTTCCTGAATATATTCAGGAAAAAACGCATACGCCCTTTTTGGCCTACCAAGCAACCTGGAAAGGCAAATCAGCGCTACAAAGAAGTCTCGCTTCCCATCGGTCAAAAGGGCCATGCTGCAAAAAGTGTCAAAACCAGAAATGCAGGACAGGCCATGGAGAAATGGCAGCCTTGCTACGCTGATGGTCGGGATGTAAATTGCCAACAGCCACTCTGGAGAAGTGTACGGTGTGTCCTGAAACATCGAAAAAACACAGCTAAGGGAGCATAGGGCACGTCCACTCATGGGCGTATAAATTGGGAAAACTAAAAATCAGCAAGACACCGGCACCCCAAAGTTTAGGGCTGCTCTGTTGACAAGAACCTCCACTTCATGACACCTTAAATATCCCAGGAAAGAGAAAAATGGATAAAGAAGTTGTGGTCCTTATGTACAATGGAATATCACTCAGACATGAAATCAATGTCATAAGGCTAGTAGAAGCAAGATGAGTGGAGTTAGGTACGACGATTCTAAGTGAAATAAGTCACACAGAAAAAGACACTTATCATAAGCTATCACTTATAGAGGGAATGTAAAAACCGCTACACTTGAACTGAATTACAAAACAGAACAGAGTCACACGTTTAGAAAACACACTATGGCTGCTTAACGGGAAAGGTGAGGTGGGGTGATGCATAAAACAAGGGTTTCAAATTCGCTCAGATACCGTTCCATACACCCAATATGTAATAGACAAGACCTACTCCTTGCTCAGTGAACTGGACTCAACACCCCCTATTCCCCGCACAAGAATATATGTGACTAGTAAGAATCTTAAAACCTATGTATTGATATCTGTCTGGAAGTGAGTCAAGTGGGTGTAAAGCCGCATAAACACAGCCGTGAAAAGCAGCTAAACCCCATTATAAAACTAAATTACTTTTAAAAACCCTTAAAATAAAGACAGTGAAAGAGAGAACTTCTTACAAAATTCGTTCAGAGGCTGCGATGCAACCTGGATTGACCATATCTAGACACACAGCTGGATGAGACATAAGGGTGGACACTCTTGGGGTTGAGAGTTTGGGTGAGCAAACGCAGACCCTTTAAAGTAATACTGCGTGGTACCCATCCCATGGGTCCCAAATCTCCAGGTTCAAGGGCATCTTCCTACATCGAAAACATGCATGAGAAAAACAGAAGATGGTACACCGTGTGATTTTGAAAGGTTTCTAAAACGCACCTCATTTCTCATCTCCTTGTGTTCGGGTTCGCCATTCCAGCTACTTTACTAACAATCTCCCTACTTGGAGAATCAGCACCTTTAACCTCCTGTTCCCTACAGGTTGCAATTTGTCCTGAGGATGAACGGGAAGAGGGGCAACCAATGAGAGACTAGATCTAGGTGTTGGGACAGGCACAGGTCACTCTATTTTCCCATCAGGAAGAAGAATTAACCACAGGCTCAGCCTGCCGCCCAGAAGCAGAATAGGGCCTGAGGCAATCCTGCGCTTTTGCGGCCAGCTCCCAAAAAGACAGTTGAAAAATGGAGCTGGGGGCTCTGCCATTCACATACCTGCTGAGTTATAAATGATAACTCTCGTCCACAAATATATTGAGGGAAGGCAACGAAGAGGATTTGAAAGCAAGGCAGAATTGCAGGAAACAGGTTTCAGGAGGTAGATTCGAATCGCCTTTAAAGCACATGAAAAGTGGCAAAACGTCGCCAATGATGCCCTTGGCCAAAAAGGGCGTATGCGTTTTTTCCTGAATATATTCAGGAAAAAACGCATACGCCCTTTTTGGCCAACCAAGCAACCTGGAAAGGCAAATCAGCGCTACAAAGAAGTCTCGCTTCCCATCGGTCAAAAGGGCCATGCTGCAAAAAGTGTCAAAACCAGAAATGCAGGACAGGCCATGGAGAAATGGCAGCCTTGCTACGCTGATGGGCGGGATGTAAATTGCCAACAGCCACTCTGGAGAAGTGTACGGTGTGTCGTGAAACATGGAAAAAACACAGCTTAGGGAGCATAGGGCACGTCCACTCATGGGCGTATAAATTGGGAAAACTAAAAATCAGCAAGACACAGGCACCCCAAAGTTTAGGGCTGCTCTGTTGACAAGAACCTCCACTTCATGACACCTTAAATATCCCAGGAAAGAGAAAAATGGATAAAGAAGTTGTGGTCCTTATGTACAATGGAATATCACTCAGACATGAAATCTATGTCATAAGGCTAGTAGAAGCAAGATGAGTGGATTTAGGTACGACGATTTTAAGTGAAATAAGTCACACAGAAAAAGACTCTTATCATAAGCTATCACTTATAGAGGGAATGTAAAAACCGCTACACTTGAACTGAATTACGAAACAGAACAGAGTCTCACGTTTAGAAAACACACTATGGCTGCTTAACGGGAAAGGTGAGGTGGGGTGATGCATAAAACAAGGGTTTCAAATTCGCTCAGATACCGTTCCATACACCCAATATGTAATAGACAAGACCTACTCCTTGCTCAGTGAACTGGACTCAACACTCCCTATTCACCGCTCAAGAATATATGTGACTAGTAAGAATCTTAAAACCTATGTATTGATATCTGTCTGGAAGTGAGTCAAGTGGGTGTAAAGCCGCATAAACACAGCCGTGAAAAGCAGCTAAACCCCATTATAAAAATAAATTACTTTAAAAAACCCGTAAAACAAAGACAGTGAAAGAGAGAGAAATTCCTACAAAATTTGTTCAGAGGCTGTGATGCAACCTGGATTGACCATATCTAGACCCAAGCTGGATGAGACATAAGGGTGGACACTCTTGGGGCTGAGAGGTTGGGTGAGGTTGGGTGAGCAAACGCAGACCCTTTAAAGTAATACTGCGTGGTACCCATCCCATGGATCCCAAATCTCCAGGTTCAAGGGCATCTTCCTACATCGAAAACATGCATGAGAAACCCAGAGGATGGTACACCGTGTGATTTTGAAAGGTTTCTAAAACGCACCTCATTTCTCATCTCCTTGTGTTCGGGTTCGCCATTCCAGCTACTTGACTAACAATCTCCCTACGTGGAGAATCAGCACCTTTAACCTCCTGTTCCGTACAGGTTGCAATTTGTCCTGAGGATGAAAGGAAAGAGGGGCAACCAATGAGAGACTAGATCTAGGTGTTGGGACAGGCACAGGTCACTCTATTTTCCCATCAGGAAGAAGAATTAACCACAGGCTCAGCCTGCCGCCGGGAACCAGAATAGGGCCTGAGGCAATCTCGTGCTTTTGCCGCCAGCTCCCAAAAAAATAGTTGAAAAATGGAGCTCAGGGGCACTGCCATTCACAAACCTGCTGAGTTATAAATGATAACTCTCATCCACAAATATATTGAGGGAAGGCAACGAAGAGGATTTGAAAGCAAGGCAGAATTGCAGGAAACAGGTTTCAGGAGGTAGATTCGAATCGCCTTTAAAGCACATGAAAAGTGGCAAAACGTCGCCAATGATGCACTTGTCCAAAAAGGGCGTATGCGTTTTTTCCTGAATATATTCAGGAAAAAACGCATACGCCCTTTTTGGCCAACCAAGCAACCTGGAAAGGCAAATCAGCGCTACAAAGAAGTCTCGCTTCCCATCGGTCAAAAGGGCCATGCTGCAAAAAGTGTCAAAACCAGAAATGCAGGACAGGCCATGGAGAAATGGCAGCCGTGCTACGCTGATGGTCGGGATGTAAATTGCCAACAGCCACTCTGGAGAAGTGTACGGTGTGTCCTGAAACATCGAAAAAACACAGCTTAGGGAGCATAGGGCACGTCCACTCATGGGCGTATAAATTGGGAAAACTAAAAATCAGCAAGACACAGGCACCCCGACGTTTAGGGCTGCTCTGTTGACAAGAACCTCCACTTGATGACACCTTAAATATCCCAGGAAAGAGAAAAATGGATAAAGAAGTTGTGGTCCTTATGTACAATGGAATATCACTCAGACATGAAATGAATGTCATAAGGCTAGTAGAAGCAATATGAGTGGATTTAGGTACGACGATACTAAGTGAAATAAGTAACACAGAAAAAGACACTTATCATAAGCTATCACTTATAGAGGGAATGTAAAAACCGCTACACTTGAACTGAATTACAAAACAGAACAGAGTCACACGTTTAGAAAACACACTATGGCTGCTTAACGGGAAAGGTGAGGTGGGGTGATGCATAAAACAAGGGTTTCAAATTCGCTCAGATACCGTTCCATACACCCAATATGTAATAGACAAGACCTACTCCTTGCTCAGTGAACTGGAATCAACACCCCCTATTCACCGCACAACAATATATCTGACTAGTAAGAAACTTAAAACCTATGTATTGATATCTATCTGGAAGTGAGTCAAGTGGGTGTAAAGACGCATAAACACAGCCGTGAAAAGCAGCTAAACCCCATTATGAAAATAAATTACTTTTAAAAACCCGTAAAAGAAAGACAGTGAAAGAGAGAGAAATTCTTACAAAATTCGTTCAGGGGCTGTGATGCAACCTGGATTGACCATATCTACACCCACAGCTGGATGAGACATAAGGGTGGTCACTCTTGGGGCTGAGAGGTTTGGTGAGGTTGGGTGAGCAAACTCAGACCCTTTAAAGTAATACTGCTTGGTACCCATCCCATGGGTCCCAAATCCCCAGGTTCAAGGGCATCTTCCTACATCGAAAACATGCATGAGAAACCCAGAAGATGGTACACCGTGTGATTTTGAAAGGTTTTTAAAATGCATCTCACTTCTCATCTCCTTGTGCTCGGGTTCGCCTTTCCAGCTACTTTACTAGCAATCTCCCTACTTGGAGAATCAGCACCATTAAGCTCCTGTTCCCTACAGGTTACAATTTGTCCTGAGGATGAACGGGAAGAGGGGCAACCAATGAGAGACTAGATCTAGGTGTTGGGACAGGCACAGGTCACTCTATTTTCCCATCAGGAAGAAGAATTAACCACAGGCTCAGCCTGCCGCCCAGAAGCAGAATAAGGCCTGAGGCAATCCCGCACTTTTGCGGCCAGCTCCCAAAAAAGAGAGTTGAAAAATGGAGATCAGGGACACTGCAATTCACAAACCCGCAGAGTTATAAATGATAACTCTCATCCACAGATATATTCAGGGAAGGCAACGAAGAGGATTTGAAAACAAGGCAGAATTGCAGGAAACAGATTTCAGGAGGTAGATTCGAATCGCCTTGAAAGCACATGAAAAGCGGCAAAACGTCGACAATGATGCCCTTGGCCAAAAAGGGCTTATGCGTTTTTTCCTGAGTATATTCAGGAAAACACGCATACGCCCTTTTTGGCCAACCAAGCAACCTGGAAAGGCAAATCAGCGCTACAAAGAAGTCTCGCTTCCCATCGGTCAAAAGGGTGATGCTGCAAAAAGTTTCAATACCAGAAATGCAGGACAGTCCATGGAGAAATGGCAGCCTTGCTACGCTGATGGGCGGGATGTAAATTGCCAACAGCCACTCTGGAGAAGTGTAAGGTGTGTCCTGAAACATCGAAAAAACACAGCTTAGGGAGCATAGGGCACGTCCACTCATGGGCGTATAAATTGGGAAAATTAAAAATCTGCAAGACACAGGCACCCCAAAGTTTAGGGCTGCTCTGTTGACAAGAACCTCCACTTCATGACACCTTAAATATCCCAGGAAAGAGAAAAATGGATAAAGAAGTTGTGGTCCTTATGTACAATGGAATATCACTCAGACATGAAATCAATGTCATAAGGCTAGTAGAAGCAAGATGAGTGGAGTTAGGTACGACGATTCTAAGTGAAATAAGTCACACAGAAAAAGACACTTATCATAAGCTATCACTTATAGAGGGAATGTAAAAACCGCTACACTTGAACTGAATTACAAAAGAGAACAGAGTCACACGTTTAGAAAACACACTATGGCTGCTTAACGGGAAAGGTGAGGTGGGGTGATGCATAAAACAAGGGTTTCAAATTCGCTCAGATACCGTTCCATACACCCAATATATAATAGACAAGACCTACTCCTTGCTCAGTGAACTGGACTCAACACCCCCTATTCACCACACAAGAATATATGTGACTAGTAAGAATCTTAAAACCTATGTATTGATATCTGTCTGGAAGTGAGTCAAGTGGGTGTAAAGCCGCATAAACACAACCATGAAAAGCAGCTAAACCCCATTATAAAAATAAATTACTTTTAAAAACCCGTAAAACAAAGACAGTGAAAGAGAGAGAAATTCTTACAAAATTCGTTCAGAGGCTGTGATGCAACATGGATTGACCATATCTAGACCCACACCTGGATGAGACATAAGGGTGGACACTCTTGGGGCTGAGAGGTTGGGTGAGGTTGGGTGAGCAAACGCAGACCCTTTAAAGTAATACTGCGTGGTACCCATCCCATGGGTCCCAAATCTCCAGGTTCAAGGGCATCTTCCTACATCGAAAACATGCATGAGAAAAACAGAAGATGGTACACCGTGTGATTTTGAAAGGTTTCTAAAACGCACCTCATTTCTCATCTCCTTGTGTTCGGGTTCGCCATTCCAGCTACTTTACTAACAATCTCCCTACTTGGAGAATCAGCACCTTTAACCTCCTGTTCCGTACAGGTTGCAATTTCTCCTGAGGATGAAAGGGAAGAGGGGCAACCAATGAGAGACTAGATCTAGGTGTTGGGACAGGCACAGGTCACTCTATTTTCCCATCAGGAAGAAGAATTAACCACAGGCTCCGCCTGCCGCCGGGAACCAGAATAGGGCCTGAGGCAATCTCGTGCTTTTGCCGCCAGCTCCCAAAAAAATAGTTGAAAAATGGAGCTCAGGGGCACTGCCATTCACAAACCTGCTGAGTTATAAATGATAACTCTCATCCACAAATATATTGAGGGAAGGCAACGAAGAGGATTTGAAAGCAAGGCAGAATTGCAGGAAACAGGTTTCAGGAGGTAGATTCGAATCGCCTTTAAAGCACATGAAAAGTGGCAAAACGTCGCCAATGATGCACTTGTCCAAAAAGGGCGTATGCGTTTTTTCTTGAATATATTCAGGAAAAAACGCATACGCCCTTTCTGGCCAACCAAGCAACCTGGAAAGGCAAATCAGCGCTACAAAGAAGTCTCGCTTCCCATCGGTCAAAAGGGCCATGCTGCAAAAAGTGTCAAAACCAGAAATGCAGGACAGGCCATGGAGAAATGGCAGCCGTGCTACGCTGATGGTCGGGATGTAAATTGCCAACAGCCACTCTGGAGAAGTGTACGGTGTGTCCTGAAACATCGAAAAAACACAGCTTAGGGAGCATAGGGCACGTCCACTCATGGGTGTATAAATTGGGAAAACTAAAAATCAGCAAGACACAGGCACCCCGACGTTTAGGGCTGCTCTGTTGACAAGAACCTCCACTTGATGACACCTTAAATATCCCAGGAAAGAGAAAAATGGATAAAGAAGTTGTGGTCCTTATGTACAATGGAATATCACTCAGACATGAAATGAATGTCATAAGGCTAGTAGAAGCAATATGAGTGGATTTAGGTACGACGATTCTAAGTGAAATAGGTTAAACAGAAAAAGACACTTATCATAAGCTATCACTTATAGAGGGAATGTAAAAACCGCTACACTTGAATTGAATTACAAAAGAGATCAGAGTCACACGTTTAGAAAACACACTATGGCTGCTTAACGGGAAAGGTGAGGTGGGGTGATGCATAAAACAAGGGTTTCAAATTCGCTCAGATACCGTTCCATACACCCAATATGTAATAGACAAGACCTACTCCTTGCTCAGTGAACTGGAATCAACACCCCCTATTCACCGCACAACAATATATCTGACTAGTAAGAAACTTAAAACCTATGTATTGATATCTATCTGGAAGTGAGTCAAGTGGGTGTAAAGATGCATAAACACAGCCGTGAAAAGCAGCTAAACCCCATTATGAAAATAAATTACTTTTAAAAACCCGTAAAACAAAGACAGTGAAAGAGAGAGAAATTCTTACAAAATTCGTTCAGGGGCTGTGATGCAACCTGGATTGACCATATCTACACCCACAGCTGGATGAGACATAAGGGTGGTCACTCTTGGGGCTGAGAGGTTTGGTGAGGTTGGGTGAGCAAACGCAGACCCTTTAAAGTAATACTGCGTGGTACCCATCCCATGGGTCCCAAATCTCCAGGTTCAAGGGCATCTTCCTACATCGAAAACATGCATGAGAAAAACAGAAGATGGTACACCGTGTGATTTTGAAAGGTTTCTAAAACGCACCTCATTTATCATCTCCTTCTGTTCGGGTTCGCCATTCCAGCTACTTGACTAACAATCTCCCTACTTGGAGAATCAGCACCTTTAACCTCCTGTTCCGTACAGGTTGCAATTTTTCCTGAGGATGAAAGGGAAGAGGGGCAACCAATGAGAGACTAGGTCTAGGTGTTGGGACAGGCACAGGTCACTCTATTTTCCCATCAGGAAGAAGAATTAACCACAGGCTCAGCCTGCCGCCGGGAACCAGAATAGGGCCTGAGGCAATCCCGTGCTTTTGCCGCCAGCTACCAAAAAAATAGTTGAAAAATGGAGCTCAGGGGCACTGCCATTCACAAACCTGCTGAGTTATAAATGATAACTCTCATCCACAAATATATTGAGGGAAGGCAACGAAGAGGATTTGAAAGCAAGGCAGAATTGCAGGAAACAGGTTTCAGGAGGTAGATTCGAATGGCCTTTAAAGCACATGAAAAGTGGCAAAACGTCGCCAATGATGCCCTTGGCCAAAAAGGGCGTATGCGTTTTTTCCTGAATATATTCAGGAAAAAACGCATACGCCCTTTTTGGCCTACCAAGCAACCTGGAAAGGCAAATCAGCGCTACAAAGAAGTCTCGCTTCCCATCGGTCAAAAGGGCCATGCTGCAAAAAGTGTCAAAACCAGAAATGCAGGACAGGCCATGGAGAAATGGCAGCCTTGCTACGCTGATGGTCGGGATGTAAATTGCCAACAGCCACTCTGGAGAAGTGTACGGTGTGTCCTGAAACATCGAAAAAACACAGCTAAGGGAGCATAGGGCACGTCCACTCATGGGCGTATAAATTGGGAAAACTAAAAATCAGCAAGACACCGGCACCCCAAAGTTTAGGGCTGCTCTGTTGACAAGAACCTCCACTTCATGACACCTTAAATATCCCAGGAAAGAGAAAAATGGATAAAGAAGTTGTGGTCCTTATGTACAATGGAATATCACTCAGACATGAAATCAATGTCATAAGGCTAGTAGAAGCAAGATGAGTGGAGTTAGGTACGACGATTCTAAGTGAAATAAGTCACACAGAAAAAGACACTTATCATAAGCTATCACTTATAGAGGGAATGTAAAAACCGCTACACTTGAACTGAATTACAAAACAGAACAGAGTCACACGTTTAGAAAACACACTATGGCTGCTTAACGGGAAAGGTGAGGTGGGGTGATGCATAAAACAAGGGTTTCAAATTCGCTCAGATACCGTTCCATACACCCAATATGTAATAGACAAGACCTACTCCTTGCTCAGTGAACTGGAATCAACACCCCCTATTCACCGCACAACAATATATCTGACTAGTAAGAAACTTAAAACCTATGTATTGATATCTATCTGGAAGTGAGTCAAGTGGGTGTAAAGACGCATAAACACAGCCGTGAAAAGCAGCTAAACCCCATTATGAAAATAAATTACTTTTAAAAACCCGTAAAACAAAGACAGTGAAAGAGAGAGAAATTCTTACAAAATTCGTTCAGGGGCTGTGATGCAACCTGGATTGACCATATCTACACCCACAGCTGGATGAGACATAAGGGTGGTCACTCTTGGGGCTGAGAGGTTTGGTGAGGTTGGGTGAGCAAACGCAGACCCTTTAAAGTAATACTGCTTGGTACCCATCCCATGGGTCCCAAATCCCCAGGTTCAAGGGCATCTTCCTACATCGAAAACATGCATGAGAAACCCAGAAGATGGTACACCGTGTGATTTTGAAAGGTTTTTAAAATGCATCTCACTTCTCATCTCCTTGTGCTCGGGTTCGCCTTTCCAGCTACTTTACTAGCAATCTCCCTACTTGGAGAATCAGCACCATTAAGCTCCTGTTCCCTACAGGTTACAATTTGTCCTGAGGATGAACGGGAAGAGGGGCAACCAATGAGAGACTAGATCTAGGTGTTGGGACAGGCACAGGTCACTCTATTTTCCCATCAGGAAGAAGAATTAACCACAGGCTCAGCCTGCCGCCCAGAAGCAGAATAAGGCCTGAGGCAATCCCGCACTTTTGCGGCCAGCTCCCAAAAAAGAGAGTTGAAAAATGGAGATCAGGGACACTGCAATTCACAAACCCGCAGAGTTATAAATGATAACTCTCATCCACAGATATATTGAGGGAAGGCAACGAAGAGGATTTGAAAACAAGGCAGAATTGCAGGAAACAGATTTCAGGAGGTAGATTCGAAACGCCTTGAAAGCACATGAAAAGCGGCAAAACGTCGACAATGATGCCCTTGGCCAAAAAGGGCTTATGCGTTTTTTCCTGAGTATATTCAGGAAAACACGCATACGCCCTTTTTGGCCAACCAAGCAACCTGGAAAGGCAAATCAGCGCTACAAAGAAGTCTCGCTTCCAATCGGTCAAAAGGGTGATGCTGCAAAAAGTTTCAATACCAGAAATGCAGGACAGTCCATGGAGAAATGGCAGCCTTGCTACGCTGATGGGCGGGATGTAAATTGCCAACAGCCACTCTGGAGAAGTGTAAGGTGTGTCCTGAAACATCGAAAAAACACAGCTTAGGGAGCATAGGGCACGTCCACTCATGGGCGTATAAATTGGGAAAACTAAAAATCTGCAAGACACAGGCACCCCAAAGTTTAGGGCTGCTCTGTTGACAAGAACCTCCACTTCATGACACCTTAAATATCCCAGGAAAGAGAAAAATGGATAAAGAAGTTGTGGTCCTTATGTACAATGGAATATCACTCAGACATGAAATCAATGTCATAAGGCTAGTAGAAGCAAGATGAGTGGAGTTAGGTACGACGATTCTAAGTGAAATAAGTCACACAGAAAAAGACACTTATCATAAGCTATCACTTATAGAGGGAATGTAAAAACCGCTACACTTGAACTGAATTACAAAAGAGAACAGAGTCACACGTTTAGAAAACACACTATGGCTGCTTAACGGGAAAGGTGAGGTGGGGTGATGCATAAAACAAGGGTTTCAAATTCGCTCAGATACCGTTCCATACACCCAATATATAATAGACAAGACCTACTCCTTGCTCAGTGAACTGGACTCAACACCCCCTATTCACCGCACAAGAATATATGTGACTAGTAAGAATCTTAAAACCTATGTATTGATATCTGTCTGGAAGTGAGTCAAGTGGGTGTAAAGCCGCATAAACACAACCATGAAAAGCAGCTAAACCCCATTATAAAAATAAATTACTTTTAAAAACCCGTAAAACAAAGACAGTGAAAGAGAGAGAAATTCTTACAAAATTCGTTCAGAGGCTGTGATGCAACCTGGATTGACCATATCTAGACCCACACCTGGATGAGACATAAGGGTGGACACTCTTGGGGCTGAGAGGTTGGGTGAGGTTGGGTGAGCAAACGCAGACCCTTTAAAGTAATACTGCGTGGTACCCATCCCATGGGTCCCAAATCTCCAGGTTCAAGGGCATCTTCCTACATCGAAAACATGCATGAGAAAAACAGAAGATGGTACACCGTGTGATTTTGAAAGGTTTCTAAAACGCACCTCATTTCTCATCTCCTTGTGTTCGGGTTCGCCATTCCAGCTACTTTACTAACAATCTCCCTACTTGGAGAATCAGCACCTTTAACCTCCTGTTCCTTACAGGTTGCAATTTGTCCTGAGGATGAAAGGGAAGAGGGGCAACCAATGAGAGACTAGATCTAGGTGTTGGGACAGGCACAGGTCACTCTATTTTCCCATCAGGAAGAAGAATTAACCACAGGCTCAGCCTGCCGCCGGGAACCAGAAAAGGGCCTGAGGCAATCTCGTGCTTTTGCCGCCAGCTCCCAAAAAAATAGTTGAAAAATGGAGCTCAGGGGCACTGCCATTCACAAACCTGCTGAGTTATAAATGATAACTCTCATCCACAAATATATTGAGGGAAGGCAACGAAGAGGATTTGAAAGCAAGGCAGAATTGCAGGAAACAGGTTTCAGGAGGTAGATTCGAATCGCCTTTAAAGCACATGAAAAGTGGCAAAACGTCGCCAATGATGCACTTGTCCAAAAAGGGCGTATGCGTTTTTTCCTGAATATATTCAGGAAAAAACGCATACGCCCTTTTTGGCCAACCAAGCAACCTGGAAAGGCAAATCAGCGCTACAAAGAAGTCTCGCTTCCCATCGGTCAAAAGGGCCATGCTGCAAAAAGTGTCAAAACCAGAAATGCAGGACAGGCCATGGAGAAATGGCAGCCGTGCTACGCTGATGGTCGGGATGTAAATTGCCAACAGCCACTCTGGAGAAGTGTACGGTGTGTCCTGAAACATCGAAAAAACACAGCTTAGGGAGCATAGGGCACGTCCACTCATGGGCGTATAAATTGGGAAAACTAAAAATCAGCAAGACACAGGCACCCCGACGTTTAGGGCTGCTCTGTTGACAAGAACCTCCACTTGATGACACCTTAAATATCCCAGGAAAGAGAAAAATGGATAAAGAAGTTGTGGTCCTTATGTACAATGGAATATCACTCAGACATGAAATGAATGTCATAAGGCTAGTAGAAGCAATATGAGTGGATTTAGGTACGACGATTCTAAGTGAAATAAGTAACACAGAAAAAGACACTTATCATAAGCTATCACTTATAGAGGGAATGTAAAAACCGCTACACTTGAACTGAATTACAAAAGAGAACAGAGTCACACGTTTAGAAAACACACTATGGCTGCTTAACGGGAAAGGTGAGGTGGGGTGATGCATAAAACAAGGGTTTCAAATTCGCTCAGATACCGTTCCATACACCCAATATGTAATAGACAAGACCTACTCCTTGCTCAGTGAACTGGAATCAACACCCCCTATTCACCGCACAACAATATATCTGACTAGTAAGAAACTTAAAACCTATGTATTGATATCTATCTGGAAGTGAGTCAAGTGGGTGTAAAGACGCATAAACACAGCCGTGAAAAGCAGCTAAACCCCATTATGAAAATAAATTACTTTTAAAAACCCGTAAAACAAAGACAGTGAAAGAGAGAGAAATTCTTACAAAATTCGTTCAGGGGCTGTGATGCAACCTGGATTGACCATATCTACACCCACAGCTGGATGAGACATAAGGGTGGTCACTCTTGGGGCTGAGAGGTTTGGTGAGGTTGGGTGAGCAAACGCAGACCCTTTAAAGTAATACTGCGTGGTACCCATCCCATGGGTCCCAAATCTCCAGGTTCAAGGGCATCTTCCTACATCGAAAACATGCATGAGAAAAACAGAAGATGGTACACCGTGTGATTTTGAAAGGATTCTAAAACGCACCTCATTTATCATCACCTTGTGTTCGGGTTCGCCATTCCAGCTACTTGACTAACAATCTCCCTACTTGGAGAATCAGCACCTTTAACCTCCTGTTCCGTACAGGTTGCAATTTGTCCTGAGGATGAAAGGGAAGAGGGGCAACCAATGAGAGACTAGGTCTAGGTGTTGGGACAGGCACAGGTCACTCTATTTTCCCATCAGGAAGGAGAATTAACCACAGGCTCAGCCTGCCGCCGGGAACCAGAATAGGGCCTGAGGCAATCCCGTGCTTTTGCCGCCAGCTACCAAAAAAATTGTTGAAAAATGGAGCTCAGGGGCACTGCCATTCACAAACCTGCTGAGTTATAAATGATAACTCTCATCCACAAATATATTGAGGGAAGGCAACGAAGAGGATTTGAAAGCAAGGCAGAATTGCAGGAAACAGGTTTCAGGAGGTAGATTCGAATCGCCTTTAAAGCACATGAAAAGTGGCAAAACGTCGCCAATGATGCCCTTGGCCAAAAAGGGCGTATGCGTTTTTTCCTGAATATATTCAGGAAAAAATGCATACGCCCTTTTTGGCCTACCAAGCAACCTGGAAAGGCAAATCAGCGCTACAAAGAAGTCTCGCTTCCCATCGGTCAAAAGGGCCATGCTGCAAAAAGTGTCAAAACCAGAAATGCAGGACAGGCCATGGAGAAATGGCAGCCTTGCTACGCTGATGGTCGGGATGTAAATTGCCAACAGCCATTCTGGAGAAGTGTACGGTGTGTCCTGAAACATCGAAAAAACACAGCTAAGGGAGCATAGGGCACGTCCACTCATGGGCGTATAAATTGGGAAAACTAAAAATCAGCAAGACACAGGCACCCCGACGTTTAGGGCTGCTCTGTTGACAAGAACCTCCACTTGATGACACCTTAAATATCCCAGGAAAGAGAAAAATGGATAAAGAAGTTGTGGTCCTTATGTACAATGGAATATCACTCAGACATGAAATCAATGTCATAAGGCTAGTAGAAGCAAGATGAGTGGAGTTAGGTACGACGATTCTAAGTGAAATAAGTCACACAGAAAAAGACACTTATCATAAGCTATCACTTATAGAGGGAATGTAAAAACCGCTACACTTGAACTGAATTACAAAAGAGAACAGAGTCACACGTTTAGAAAACACACTATGGCTGCTTAACGGGAAAGGTGAGGTGGGGTGATGCATAAAACAAGGGTTTCAAATTCGCTCAGATACCGTTCCATACACCCAATATGTAATAGACAAGACCTACTCCTTGCTCAGTGAACTGGAATCAACACCCCCTATTCACCGCACAACAATATATCTGACTAGTAAGAAACTTAAAACCTATGTATTGATATCTATCTGGAAGTGAGTCAAGTGGGTGTAAAGACGCATAAACACAGCCGTGAAAAGCAGCTAAACCCCATTATGAAAATAAATTACTTTTAAAAACCCGTAAAACAAAGACAGTGAAAGAGAGAGAAATTCTTACAAAATTCGTTCAGGGGCTGTGATGCAACCTGGATTGACCATATCTACACCCACAGCTGGATGAGACATAAGGGTGGTCACTCTTGGGGCTGAGAGGTTTGGTGAGGTTGGGTGAGCAAACGCAGACCCTTTAAAGTAATACTGCGTGGTACCCATCCCA
The DNA here is from genome assembly GCF_028021215.1 of Eschrichtius robustus. Lineage (NCBI taxonomy): Eukaryota > Metazoa > Chordata > Mammalia > Artiodactyla > Eschrichtiidae > Eschrichtius > Eschrichtius robustus. The sequence continues at coordinate 1,411,456 of NW_027175668.1, forward strand.
TGGGTCCCAAATCTCCAGGTTCAAGGGCATCTTCCTACATCGAAAACATGCATGAGAAAAACAGAAGATGGTACACCGTGTGATTTTGAAAGGTTTCTAAAACGCACCTCATTTCTCATCTCCTTGTGTTCGGGTTCGCTATTCCAGCTACTTGACTAACAATCTCCCTACTAGGAGAATCAGCACCTTTAACCTCCTGTTCCGTACAGGTTGCAATTTGTCCTGAGGATGAAAGGGAAGAGGGGCAACCAATGAGAGACTAGGTCTAGGTGTTGGGACAGGCACAGGTCAATCTATTTTCCCATCAGGAAGAAGAATTAACCACAGGCTCAGCCTGCCGCCGGGAACCAGAATAGGGCCTGAGGCAATCAAGTGCTTTTGCCGCCAGCTCCCAAAAAAATAGTTGAAAAATGGAGCTCAGGGGCACTGCCATTCACAAACCTGCTGAGTTATAAATGATAACTCTCATCCACAAATATATTGAGGGAAGGCAACGAAGAGGATTTGAAAGCAAGGCAGAATTGCAGGAAACAGGTTTCAGGAGGTAGATTCGAATCGCCTTTAAAGCACATGAAAAGTGGCAAAACGTCGACAATGATGCCCTTGGCCAAAAAGGGCGTATGCGTTTTTTCCTGAATATATTCAGGAAAAAACGCATACGCCCTTTTTGGCCAACCAAGCAACCTGGAAAGGCAAATCAGCGCTACAAAGAAGTCTCGCTTCCCATCGGTCAAAAGGTCCATGCTGCAAAAAGTGTCAAAACCAGAAATGCAGGACAGGCCATGGAGAAATGGCAGCCTTGCTACGCTGATGGTCGGGATGTAAATTGCCAACAGCCACTCTGGAGAAGTGTACGGTGTGTCCTGAAACATCGAAAAAACACAGCTAAGGGAGCATAGGGCACGTCCACTCATGGGCGTGTAAATTGGGAAAACTAAAAATCAGCAAGACACAGGCACCCCAAAGTTTAGGGCTGCTCTGTTGACAAGAACCTCCACTTCATGACACCTTAAATATCCCAGGAAAGAGAAAAATGGATAAAGAAGTTGTGGTCCTTATGTACAATGGAATATCACTCAGACATGAAATCAATGTCATAAGGCTAGTAGAAGCAAGATGAGTGGAGTTAGGTACGACGATTCTAAGTGAAATAAGTCACACAGAAAAAGACACTTATCATAAGCTATCACTTATAGAGGGAATGTAAAAACCGCTACACTTGAACTGAATTACAAAACAGAACAGAGTCACACGTTTAGAAAACACACTATGGCTGCTTAACGGGAAAGGTGAGGTGGGGTGATGCATAAAACAAGGGTTTCAAATTCGCTCAGATACCGTTCCATACACCCAATATGTAATAGACAAGACCTACTCCTTGCTCAGTGAACTGGAATCAACACCCCCTATTCACCGCACAACAATATATCTGACTAGTAAGAAACTTAAAACCTATGTATTGATATCTATCTGGAAGTGAGTCAAGTGGGTGTAAAGACGCATAAACACAGCCGTGAAAAGCAGCTAAACCCCATTATGAAAATAAATTACTTTTAAAAACCCGTAAAACAAAGACAGTGAAAGAGAGAGAAATTCTTACAAAATTCGTTCAGGGGCTGTGATGCAACCTGGATTGACCATATCTACACCCACAGCTGGATGAGACATAAGGGTGGTCACTCTTGGGGCTGAGAGGTTTGGTGAGGTTGGGTGAGCAAACTCAGACCCTTTAAAGTAATACTGCTTGGTACCCATCCCATGGGTCCCAAATCCCCAGGTTCAAGGGCATCTTCCTACATCGAAAACATGCATGAGAAACCCAGAAGATGGTACACCGTGTGATTTTGAAAGGTTTTTAAAATGCATCTCACTTCTCATCTCCTTGTGCTCGGGTTCGCCTTTCCAGCTACTTTACTAGCAATCTCCCTACTTGGAGAATCAGCACCATTAAGCTCCTGTTCCCTACAGGTTACAATTTGTCCTGAGGATGAACGGGAAGAGGGGCAACCAATGAGAGACTAGATCTAGGTGTTGGGACAGGCACAGGTCACTCTATTTTCCCATCAGGAAGAAGAATTAACCACAGGCTCAGCCTGCCGCCCAGAAGCAGAATAAGGCCTGAGGCAATCCCGCAATTTTGCGGCCAGCTCCCAAAAAAGAGAGTTGAAAAATGGAGATCAGGGACACTGCAATTCACAAACCCGCAGAGTTATAAATGATAACTCTCATCCACAGATATATTGAGGGAAGGCAACGAAGAGGATTTGAAAACAAGGCAGAATTGCAGGAAACAGATTTCAGGAGGTAGATTCGAATCGCCTTGAAAGCACATGAAAAGCGGCAAAACGTCGACAATGATGCCCTTGGCCAAAAAGGGCTTATGCGTTTTTTCCTGAGTATATTCAGGAAAACACGCATACGCCCTTTTTGGCCAACCAAGCAACCTGGAAAGGCAAATCAGCGCTACAAAGAAGTCTCGCTTCCAATCGGTCAAAAGGGTGATGCTGCAAAAAGTTTCAATACCAGAAATGCAGGACAGTCCATGGAGAAATGGCAGCCTTGCTACGCTGATGGGCGGGATGTAAATTGCCAACAGCCACTCTGGAGAAGTGTAAGGTGTGTCCTGAAACATCGAAAAAACACAGCTTAGGGAGCATAGGGCACGTCCACTCATGGGCGTATAAATTGGGAAAACTAAAAATCTGCAAGACACAGGCACCCCAAAGTTTAGGGCTGCTCTGTTGACAAGAACCTCCACTTCATGACACCTTAAATATCCCAGGAAAGAGAAAAATGGATAAAGAAGTTTTGGTCCTTATGTACAATTGAATATCACTCAGACATGAAATCAATGTCATAAGGCTAGTAGAAGCAAGATGAGTGGAGTTAGGTACGACGATTCTAAGTGAAATAAGTCACACAGAAAAAGACACTTATCATAAGCTATCACTTATAGAGGGAATGTAAAAACCGCTACACTTGAACTGAATTACAAAAGAGAACAGAGTCACACGTTTAGAAAACACACTATGGCTGCTTAACGGGAAAGGTGAGGTGGGGTGATGCATAAAACAAGGGTTTCAAATTCGCTCAGATACCGTTCCATACACCCAATATATAATAGACAAGACCTACTCCTTGCTCAGTGAACTGGACTCAACACCCCCTATTCACCGCACAAGAATATATGTGACTAGTAAGAATCTTAAAACCTTTGTATTGATATCTGTCTGGAAGTGAGTCAAGTGGGTGTAAAGCCGCATAAACACAACCATGAAAAGCAGCTAAACCCCATTATAAAAATAAATTACTTTTAAAAACCCGTAAAACAAAGACAGTGAAAGAGAGAGAAATTCTTACAAAATTCGTTCAGAGGCTGTGATGCAACCTGGATTGACCATATCTAGACCCACACCTGGATGAGACATAAGGGTGGACACTCTTGGGGCTGAGAGGTTGGGTGAGGTTGGGTGAGCAAACACAGACCCTTTAAAGTAATACTGCGTGGTACCCATCCCATGGGTCCCAAATCTCCAGGTTCAAGGGCATCTTCCTACATCGAAAACATGCATGAGAAAAACAGAAGATGGTACACCGTGTGATTTTGAAAGGTTTCTAAAACGCACCTCATTTCTCATCTCCTTGTGTTCGGGTTCGCCATTCCAGCTACTTTACTAACAATCTCCCTACTTGGAGAATCAGCACCTTTAACCTCCTGTTCCGTACAGGTTGCAATTTGTCCTGAGGATGAAAGGGAAGAGGGGCAACCAATGAGAGACTAGATCTAGGTGTTGGGACAGGCACAGGTCACTCTATTTTCCCATCAGGAAGAAGAATTAACCACAGGCTCAGCCTGCCGCCGGGAACCAGAATAGGGCCTGAGGCAATCTCGTGCTTTTGCCGCCAGCTCCCAAAAAAATAGTTGAAAAATGGAGCTCAGGGGCACTGCCATTCACAAACCTGCTGAGTTATAAATGATAACTCTCATCCACAAATATATTGAGGGAAGGCAACGAAGAGGATTTGAAAGCAAGGCAGAATTGCAGGAAACAGGTTTCAGGAGGTAGATTCGAATCGCCTTTAAAGCACATGAAAAGTGGCAAAACGTCGCCAATGATGCACTTGTCCAAAAAGGGCGTATGCGTTTTTTCCTGAATATATTCAGGAAAAAACGCATACGCCCTTTTTGGCCAACCAAGCAACCTGGAAAGGCAAATCAGCGCTACAAAGAAGTCTCGCTTCCCATCGGTCAAAAGGGCCATGCTGCAAAAAGTGTCAAAACCAGAAATGCAGGACAGGCCATGGAGAAATGGCAGCCGTGCTACGCTGATGGTCGGGATGTAAATTGCCAACAGCCACTCTGGAGAAGTGTACGGTGTGTCCTGAAACATCGAAAAAACACAGCTTAGGGAGCATAGGGCACATCCACTCATGGGCGTATAAATTGGGAAAACTAAAAATCAGCAAGACACAGGCACCCCGACGTTTAGGGCTGCTCTGTTGACAAGAACCTCCACTTGATGACACCTTAAATATCCCAGGAAAGAGAAAAATGGATAAAGAAGTTGTGGTCCTTATGTACAATGGAATATCACTCAGACATGAAATGAATGTCATAAGGCTAGTAGAAGCAATATGAGTGGATTTAGGTACGACGATTCTAAGTGAAATAAGTAACACAGAAAAAGACACTTATCATAAGCTATCACTTATAGAGGGAATGTAAAAACCGCTACAATTGAACTGAATTACAAAAGAGAACAGAGTCACACGTTTAGAAAACACACTATGGCTGCTTAACGGGAAAGGTGAGGTGGGGTGATGCATAAAACAAGGGTTTCAAATTCGCTCAGATACCGTTCCATACACCCAATATGTAATAGACAAGACCTACTCCTTGCTCAGTGAACTGGAATCAACACCCCCTATTCACCGCACAACAATATATCTGACTAGTAAGAAACTTAAAACCTATGTATTGATATCTATTGGAAGTGAGTCAAGTGGGTGTAAAGACGCATAAACACAGCCGTGAAAAGCAGCTAAACCCCATTATGAAAATAAATTACTTTTAAAAACCCGTAAAACAAAGACAGTGAAAGAGAGAGAAATTCTTACAAAATTCGTTCAGGGGCTGTGATGCAACCTGGATTGACCATATCTACACCCACAGCTGGATGAGACATAAGGGTGGTCACTCTTGGGGCTGAGAGGTTTGGTGAGGTTGGGTGAGCAAACGCAGACCCTTTAAAGTAATACTGCGTGGTACCCATCCCATGGGTCCCAAATCTCCAGGTTCAAGGGCATCTTCCTACATCGAAAACATGCATGAGAAAAACAGAAGATGGTACACCGTGTGATTTTGAAAGGATTCTAAAACGCACCTCATTTATCATCTCCTTGTGTTCGGGTTCGCCATTCCAGCTACTTGACTAACAATCTCCCTACTTGGAGAATCAGCACCTTTAACCTCCTGTTCCGTACAGGTTGCAATTTGTCCTGAGGATGAAAGGGAAGAGGGGCAACCAATGAGAGACTAGGTCTAGGTGTTGGGACAGGCACAGGTCACTCTATTTTCCCATCAGGAAGGAGAATTAACCACAGGCTCAGCCTGCCGCCGGGAACCAGAATAGGGCCTGAGGCAATCCCGTGCTTTTGCCGCCAGCTACCAAAAAAATTGTTGAAAAATGGAGCTCAGGGGCACTGCCATTCACAAACCTGCTGAGTAATAAATGATAACTCTCATCCACAAATATATTGAGGGAAGGCAACGAAGAGGATTTGAAAGCAAGGCAGAATTGCAGGAAACAGGTTTCAGGAGGTAGATTCGAATCGCCTTTAAAGCACATGAAAAGTGGCAAAACGTCGCCAATGATGCCCTTGGCCAAAAAGGGCGTATGCGTTTTTTCCTGAATATATTCAGGAAAAAACGCATACGCCCTTTTTGGCCTACCAAGCAACCTGGAAAGGCAAATCAGCGCTACAAAGAAGTCTCGCTTCCCATCGGTCAAAAGGGCCATGCTGCAAAAAGTGTCAAAACCAGAAATGCAGGACAGGCCATGGAGAAATGGCAGCCTTGCTACGCTGATGGTCGGGATGTAAATTGCCAACAGCCATTCTGGAGAAGTGTACGGTGTGTCCTGAAACATCGAAAAAACACAGCTAAGGGAGCATAGGGCACGTCCACTCATGGGCGTATAAATTGGGAAAACTAAAAATCAGCAAGACACAGGCACCCCGACGTTTAGGGCTGCTCTGTTGACAAGAACCTCCACTTGATGACACCTTAAATATCCCAGGAAAGAGAAAAATGGATAAAGAAGTTGTGGTCCTTATGTACAATGGAATATCACTCAGACATGAAATCAATGTCATAAGGCTAGTAGAAGCAAGATGAGTGGAGTTAGGTACGACGATTCTAAGTGAAATAAGTCACACAGAAAAAGACACTTATCATAAGCTATCACTTATAGAGGGAATGTAAAAACCGCTACACTTGAACTGAATTACAAAAGAGAACAGAGTCACACGTTTAGAAAACACACTATGGCTGCTTAACGGGAAAGGTGAGGTGGGGTGATGCATAAAACAAGGGTTTCAAATTCGCTCAGATACCGTTCCATACACCCAATATGTAATAGACAAGACCTACTCCTTGCTCAGTGAACTGGAATCAACACCCCCTATTCACCGCACAACAATATATCTGACTAGTAAGAAACTTAAAACCTATGTATTGATATCTATCTGGAAGTGAGTCAAGTGGGTGTAAAGACGCATAAACACAGCCGTGAAAAGCAGCTAAACCCCATTATGAAAATAAATTACTTTTAAAAACCCGTAAAACAAAGACAGTGAAAGAGAGAGAAATTCTTACAAAATTCGTTCAGGGGCTGTGATGCAACCTGGATTGACCATATCTACACCCACAGCTGGATGAGACATAAGGGTGGTCACTCTTGGGGCTGAGAGGTTTGGTGAGGTTGGGTGAGCAAACGCAGACCCTTTAAAGTAATACTGCGTGGTACCCATCCCATGGGTCCCAAATCTCCAGGTTCAAGGGCATCTTCCTACATCGAAAACATGCATGAGAAAAACAGAAGATGGTACACCGTGTGATTTTGAAAGGTTTCTAAAACGCACCTCATTTCTCATCTCCTTGTGTTCGGGTTCGCTATTCCAGCTACTTGACTAACAATCTCCCTACTAGGAGAATCAGCACCTTTAACCTCCTGTTCCGTACAGGTTGCAATTTGTCCTGAGGATGAAAGGGAAGAGGGGCAACCAATGAGAGACTAGGTCTAGGTGTTGGGACAGGCACAGGTCAATCTATTTTCCCATCAGGAAGAAGAATTAACCACAGGCTCAGCCTGCCGCCGGGAACCAGAATAGGGCCTGAGGCAATCAAGTGCTTTTGCCGCCAGCTCCCAAAAAAATAGTTGAAAAATGGAGCTCAGGGGCACTGCCATTCACAAACCTGCTGAGTTATAAATGATAACTCTCATCCACAAATATATTGAGGGAAGGCAACGAAGAGGATTTGAAAGCAAGGCAGAATTGCAGGAAACAGGTTTCAGGAGGTAGATTCGAATCGCCTTTAAAGCACATGAAAAGTGGCAAAACGTCGACAATGATGCCCTTGGCCAAAAAGGGCGTATGCGTTTTTTCCTGAATATATTCAGGAAAAAACGCATACGCCCTTTTTGGCCAACCAAGCAACCTGGAAATGCAAATCAGCGCTACAAAGAAGTCTCGCTTCCCATCGGTCAAAAGGGCCATGCTGCAAAAAGTGTCAAAACCAGAAATGCAGGACAGGCCATGGAGAAATGGCAGCCGTGCTACGCTGATGGTCGGGATGTAAATTGCCAACAGCCACTCTGGAGAAGTGTACGGTGTGTCCTGAAACATCGAAAAAACACAGCTAAGGGAGCATAGGGCACGTCCACTCATGGGCGTGTAAATTGGGAAAACTAAAAATCAGCAAGACACAGGCACCCCAAAGTTTAGGGCTGCTCTGTTGACAAGAACCTCCACTTCATGACACCTTAAATATCCCAGGAAAGAGAAAAATGGATAAAGAAGTTGTGGTCCTTATGTACAATGGAATATCACTCAGACATGAAATCAATGTCATAAGGCTAGTAGAAGCAAGATGAGTGGAGTTAGGTACGACGATTCTAAGTGAAATAAGTCACACAGAAAAAGACACTTATCATAAGCTATCACTTATAGAGGGAATGTAAAAACCGCTACACTTGAACTGAATTACAAAACAGAACAGAGTCACACGTTTAGAAAACACACTATGGCTGCTTAACGGGAAAGGTGAGGTGGGGTGATGCATAAAACAAGGGTTTCAAATTCGCTCAGATACCGTTCCATACACCCAATATGTAATAGACAAGACCTACTCCTTGCTCAGTGAACTGGAATCAACACCCCCTATTCACCGCACAACAATATATCTGACTAGTAAGAAACTTAAAACCTATGTATTGATATCTATCTGGAAGTGAGTCAAGTGGGTGTAAAGACGCATAAACACAGCCGTGAAAAGCAGCTAAACCCCATTATGAAAATAAATTACTTTTAAAAACCCGTAAAACAAAGACAGTGAAAGAGAGAGAAATTCTTACAAAATTCGTTCAGGGGCTGTGATGCAACCTGGATTGACCATATCTACACCCACAGCTGGATGAGACATAAGGGTGGTCACTCTTGGGGCTGAGAGGTTTGGTGAGGTTGGGTGAGCAAACTCAGACCCTTTAAAGTAATACTGCTTGGTACCCATCCCATGGGTCCCAAATCCCCAGGTTCAAGGGCATCTTCCTACATCGAAAACATGCATGAGAAACCCAGAAGATGGTACACCGTGTGATTTTGAAAGGTTTTTAAAATGCATCTCACTTCTCATCTCCTTGTGCTCGGGTTCGCCTTTCCAGCTACTTTACTAGCAATCTCCCTACTTGGAGAATCAGCACCATTAAGCTCCTGTTCCCTACAGGTTACAATTTGTCCTGAGGATGAACGGGAAGAGGGGCAACCAATGAGAGACTAGATCTAGGTGTTGGGACAGGCACAGGTCACTCTATTTTCCCATCAGGAAGAAGAATTAACCACAGGCTCAGCCTGCCGCCCAGAAGCAGAATAAGGCCTGAGGCAATCCCGCACTTTTGCGGCCAGCTCCCAAAAAAGAGAGTTGAAAAATGGAGATCAGGGACACTGCAATTCACAAACCCGCAGAGTTATAAATGATAACTCTCATCCACAGATATATTGAGGGAAGGCAACGAAGAGGATTTGAAAACAAGGCAGAATTGCAGGAAACAGATTTCAGGAGGTAGATTCGAATCGCCTTGAAAGCACATGAAAAGCGGCAAAACGTCGACAATGATGCCCTTGGCCAAAAAGGGCTTATGCGTTTTTTCCTGAGTATATTCAGGAAAACACGCATACGCCCTTTTTGGCCAACCAAGCAACCTGGAAAGGCAAATCAGCGCTACAAAGAAGTCTCGCTTCCAATCGGTCAAAAGGGTGATGCTGCAAAAAGTTTCAATACCAGAAATGCAGGACAGTCCATGGAGAAATGGCAGCCTTGCTACGCTGATGGGCGGGATGTAAATTGCCAACAGCCACTCTGGAGAAGTGTAAGGTGTGTCCTGAAACACCGAAAAAACACAGCTTAGGGAGCATAGGGCACGTCCACTCATGGGCGTATAAATTGGGAAAACTAAAAATCTGCAAGACACAGGCACCCCAAAGTTTAGGGCTGCTCTGTTGACAAGAACCTCCACTTCATGACACCTTAAATATCCCAGGAAAGAGAAAAATGGATAAAGAAGTTTTGGTCCTTATGTACAATTGAATATCACTCAGACATGAAATCAATGTCATAAGGCTAGTAGAAGCAAGATGAGTGGAGTTAGGTACGACGATTCTAAGTGAAATAAGTCACACAGAAAAAGACACTTATCATAAGCTATCACTTATAGAGGGAATGTAAAAACCGCTACACTTGAACTGAATTACAAAAGAGAACAGAGTCACACGTTTAGAAAACACACTATGGCTGCTTAACGGGAAAGGTGAGGTGGGGTGATGCATAAAACAAGGGTTTCAAATTCGCTCAGATACCGTTCCATACACCCAATATATAATAGACAAGACCTACTCCTTGCTCAGTGAACTGGACTCAACACCCCCTATTCACCGCACAAGAATATATGTGACTAGTAAGAATCTTAAAACCTTTGTATTGATATCTGTCTGGAAGTGAGTCAAGTGGGTGTAAAGCCGCATAAACACAACCATGAAAAGCAGCTAAACCCCATTATAAAAATAAATTACTTTTAAAAACCCGTAAAACAAAGACAGTGAAAGAGAGAGAAATTCTTACAAAATTCGTTCAGAGGCTGTGATGCAACCTGGATTGACCATATCTAGACCCACACCTGGATGAGACATAAGGGTGGACACTCTTGGGGCTGAGAGGTTGGGTGAGGTTGGGTGAGCAAACGCAGACCCTTTAAAGTAATACTGCGTGGTACCCATCCCATGGGTCCCAAATCTCCAGGTTCAAGGGCATCTTCCTACATCGAAAACATGCATGAGAAAAACAGAAGATGGTACACCGTGTGATTTTGAAAGGTTTCTAAAACGCACCTCATTTCTCATCTCCTTGTGTTCGGGTTCGCCATTCCAGCTACTTTACTAACAATCTCCCTACTTGGAGAATCAGCACCTTTAACCTCCTGTTCCGTACAGGTTGCAATTTGTCCTGAGGATGAAAGGGAAGAGGGGCAACCAATGAGAGACTAGATCTAGGTGTTGGGACAGGCACAGGTCACTCTATTTTCCCATCAGGAAGAAGAATTAACCACAGGCTCAGCCTGCCGCCGGGAACCAGAATAGGGCCTGAGGCAATCTCGTGCTTTTGCCGCCAGCTCCCAAAAAAATAGTTGAAAAATGGAGCTCAGGGGCACTGCCATTCACAAACCTGCTGAGTTATAAATGATAACTCTCATCCACAAATATATTGAGGGAAGGCAACGAAGAGGATTTGAAAGCAAGGCAGAATTGCAGGAAACAGGTTTCAGGAGGTAGATTCGAATCGCCTTTAAAGCACATGAAAAGTGGCAAAACGTCGCCAATGATGCACTTGTCCAAAAAGGGCGTATGCGTTTTTTCCTGAATATATTCAGGAAAAAACGCATACGCCCTTTTTGGCCAACCAAGCAACCTGGAAAGGCAAATCAGCGCTACAAAGAAGTCTCGCTTCCCATCGGTCAAAAGGGCCATGCTGCAAAAAGTGTCAAAACCAGAAATGCAGGACAGGCCATGGAGAAATGGCAGCCGTGCTACGCTGATGGTCGGGATGTAAATTGCCAACAGCCACTCTGGAGAAGTGTACGGTGTGTCCTGAAACATCGAAAAAACACAGCTTAGGGAGCATAGGGCACGTCCACTCATGGGCGTATAAATTGGGAAAACTAAAAATCAGCAAGACACAGGCACCCCGACGTTTAGGGCTGCTCTGTTGACAAGAACCTCCACTTGATGACACCTTAAATATCCCAGGAAAGAGAAAAATGGATAAAGAAGTTGTGGTCCTTATGTACAATGGAATATCACTCAGACATGAAATGAATGTCATAAGGCTAGTAGAAGCAATATGAGTGGATTTAGGTACGACGATTCTAAGTGAAATAAGTAACACAGAAAAAGACACTTATCATAAGCTATCACTTATAGAGGGAATGTAAAAACCGCTACAATTGAACTGAATTACAAAAGAGAACAGAGTCACACGTTTAGAAAACACACTATGGCTGCTTAACGGGAAAGGTGAGGTGGGGTGATGCATAAAACAAGGGTTTCAAATTCGCTCAGATACCGTTCCATACACCCAATATGTAATAGACAAGACCTACTCCTTGCTCAGTGAACTGGAATCAACACCCCCTATTCACCGCACAACAATATATCTGACTAGTAAGAAACTTAAAACCTATGTATTGATATCTATTGGAAGTGAGTCAAGTGGGTGTAAAGACGCATAAACACAGCCGTGAAAAGCAGCTAAACCCCATTATGAAAATAAATTACTTTTAAAAACCCGTAAAACAAAGACAGTGAAAGAGAGAGAAATTCTTACAAAATTCGTTCAGGGGCTGTGATGCAACCTGGATTGACCATATCTACACCCACAGCTGGATGAGACATAAGGGTGGTCACTCTTGGGGCTGAGAGGTTTGGTGAGGTTGGGTGAGCAAACGCAGACCCTTTAAAGTAATACTGCGTGGTACCCATCCCATGGGTCCCAAATCTCCAGGTTCAAGGGCATCTTCCTACATCGAAAACATGCATGAGAAAAACAGAAGATGGTACACCGTGTGATTTTGAAAGGATTCTAAAACGCACCTCATTTATCATCTCCTTGTGTTCGGGTTCGCCATTCCAGCTACTTGACTAACAATCTCCCTACTTGGAGAATCAGCACCTTTAACCTCCTGTTCCGTACAGGTTGCAATTTGTCCTGAGGATGAAAGGGAAGAGGGGCAACCAATGAGAGACTAGGTCTAGGTGTTGGGACAGGCACAGGTCACTCTATTTTCCCATCAGGAAGGAGAATTAACCACAGGCTCAGCCTGCCGCCGGGAACCAGAATAGGGCCTGAGGCAATCCCGTGCTTTTGCCGCCAGCTACCAAAAAAATTGTTGAAAAATGGAGCTCAGGGGCACTGCCATTCACAAACCTGCTGAGTAATAAATGATAACTCTCATCCACAAATATATTGAGGGAAGGCAACGAAGAGGATTTGAAAGCAAGGCAGAATTGCAGGAAACAGGTTTCAGGAGGTAGATTCGAATCGCCTTTAAAGCACATGAAAAGTGGCAAAACGTCGCCAATGATGCCCTTGGCCAAAAAGGGCGTATGCGTTTTTTCCTGAATATATTCAGGAAAAAACGCATACGCCCTTTTTGGCCTACCAAGCAACCTGGAAAGGCAAATCAGCGCTACAAAGAAGTCTCGCTTCCCATCGGTCAAAAGGGCCATGCTGCAAAAAGTGTCAAAACCAGAAATGCAGGACAGGCCATGGAGAAATGGCAGCCTTGCTACGCTGATGGTCGGGATGTAAATTGCCAACAGCCATTCTGGAGAAGTGTACGGTGTGTCCTGAAACATCGAAAAAACACAGCTAAGGGAGCATAGGGCACGTCCACTCATGGGCGTATAAATTGGGAAAACTAAAAATCAGCAAGACACAGGCACCCCGACGTTTAGGGCTGCTCTGTTGACAAGAACCTCCACTTGATGACACCTTAAATATCCCAGGAAAGAGAAAAATGGATAAAGAAGTTGTGGTCCTTATGTACAATGGAATATCACTCAGACATGAAATCAATGTCATAAGGCTAGTAGAAGCAAGATGAGTGGAGTTAGGTACGACGATTCTAAGTGAAATAAGTCACACAGAAAAAGACACTTATCATAAGCTATCACTTATAGAGGGAATGTAAAAACCGCTACACTTGAACTGAATTACAAAAGAGAACAGAGTCACACGTTTAGAAAACACACTATGGCTGCTTAACGGGAAAGGTGAGGTGGGGTGATGCATAAAACAAGGGTTTCAAATTCGCTCAGATACCGTTCCATACACCCAATATGTAATAGACAAGACCTACTCCTTGCTCAGTGAACTGGAATCAACACCCCCTATTCACCGCACAACAATATATCTGACTAGTAAGAAACTTAAAACCTATGTATTGATATCTATCTGGAAGTGAGTCAAGTGGGTGTAAAGACGCATAAACACAGCCGTGAAAAGCAGCTAAACCCCATTATGAAAATAAATTACTTTTAAAAACCCGTAAAACAAAGACAGTGAAAGAGAGAGAAATTCTTACAAAATTCGTTCAGGGGCTGTGATGCAACCTGGATTGACCATATCTACACCCACAGCTGGATGAGACATAAGGGTGGTCACTCTTGGGGCTGAGAGGTTTGGTGAGGTTGGGTGAGCAAACGCAGACCCTTTAAAGTAATACTGCGTGGTACCCATCCCATGGGTCCCAAATCTCCAGGTTCAAGGGCATCTTCCTACATCGAAAACATGCATGAGAAAAACAGAAGATGGTACACCGTGTGATTTTGAAAGGTTTCTAAAACGCACCTCATTTATCATCTCCTTGTGTTCGGGTTCGCCATTCCAGCTACTTGACTAACAATCTCCCTACTTGGAGAATCAGCACCTTTAACCTCCTGTTCCGTACAGGTTGCAATTTGTCCTGAGGATGAAAGGAAAGAGGGGCAACCAATGAGAGACTAGATCTAGGTGTTGGGACAGGCACAGGTCACTCTATTTTCCCATCAGGAAGAAGAATTAACCACAGGCTCAGCCTGCCGCCGGGAACCAGAATAGGGCCTGAGGCAATCTCGTGCTTTTGCCGCCAGCTCCCAAAAAAATAGTTGAAAAATGGAGCTCAGGGGCACTGCCATTCACAAACCTGCTGAGTTATAAATGATAACTCTCATCCACAAATATATTGAGGGAAGGCAACGAAGAGGATTTGAAAGCAAGGCAGAATTGCAGGAAACAGGTTTCAGGAGGTAGATTCGAATCGCCTTTAAAGCACATGAAAAGTGGCAAAACGTCGCCAATGATGCACTTGTCCAAAAAGGGCGTATGCGTTTTTTCCTGAATATATTCAGGAAAAAACGCATACGCCCTTTTTGGCCAACCAAGCAACCTGGAAAGGCAAATCAGCGCTACAAAGAAGTCTCGCTTCCCATCGGTCAAAAGGGCCATGCTGCAAAAAGTGTCAAAACCAGAAATGCAGGACAGGCCATGGAGAAATGGCAGCCGTGCTACGCTGATGGTCGGGATGTAAATTGCCAACAGCCACTCTGGAGAAGTGTACGGTGTGTCCTGAAACATCGAAAAAACACAGCTTAGGGAGCATAGGGCACGTCCACTCATGGGCGTATAAATTGGGAAAACTAAAAATCAGCAAGACACAGGCACCCCGACGTTTAGGGCTGCTCTGTTGACAAGAACCTCCACTTGATGACACCTTAAATATCCCAGGAAAGAGAAAAATGGATAAAGAAGTTGTGGTCCTTATGTACAATGGAATATCACTCAGACATGAAATGAATGTCATAAGGCTAGTAGAAGCAATATGAGTGGATTTAGGTACGACGATTCTAAGTGAAATAAGTAACACAGAAAAAGACACTTATCATAAGCTATCACTTATAGAGGGAATGTAAAAACCGCTACACTTGAACTGAATTACAAAAGAGAACAGAGTCACACGTTTAGAAAACACACTATGGCTGCTTAACGGGAAAGGTGAGGTGGGGTGATGCATAAAACAAGGGTTTAAAATTCGCTCAGATACCGTTCCATACACCCAATATGTAATAGACAAGACCTACTCCTTGCTCAGTGAACTGGAATCAACACCCCCTATTCACCGCACAACAATATATCTGACTAGTAAGAATCTTAAAACCTATGTATTGATATCTATCTGGAAGTGAGTCAAGTGGGTGTAATGACGCATAAACACAGCCGTGAAAAGCAGCTAAACCCCATTATGAAAATAAATTACTTTTAAAAACCCGTAAAACAAAGACAGTGAAAGAGAGAGAAATTCTTACAAAATTCGTTCAGGGGCTGTGATGCAACCTGGATTGACCATATCTACACCCACAGCTGGATGAGACATAAGGGTGGTCACTCTTGGGGCTGAGAGGTTTGGTGAGGTTGGGTGAGCAAACGCAGACCCTTTAAAGTAATACTGCGTGGTACCCATCCCATGGGTCCCAAATCTCCAGGTTCAAGGGCATCTTCCTACATCGAAAACATGCATGAGAAAAACAGAAGATGGTACACCGTGTGATTTTGAAAGGTTTCTAAAACGCACCTCATTTATCATCTCCTTGTGTTCGGGTTCGCCATTCCAGCTACTTGACTAACAATCTCCCAACTTGGAGAATCAGCACCTTTAACCTCCTGTTCCGTACAGGTTGCAATTTGTCCTGAGGATGAAAGGGAAGAGGGGCAACCAATGAGAGACTAGGTCTAGGTGTTGGGACAGGCACAGGTCACTCTATTTTCCCATCAGGAAGAAGAATTAACCACAGGCTCAGCCTGCCGCCGGGAACCAGAATAGGGCCTGAGGCAATCAAGTGCTTTTGCCGCCAGCTACCAAAAAAATAGTTGAAAAATGGAGCTCAGGGGCACTGCCATTCACAAACCTGCTGAGTTATAAATGATAACTCTCATCCACAAATATATTGAGGGAAGGCAACGAAGAGGATTTGAAAGCAAGGCAGAATTGCAGGAAACAGGTTTCAGGAGGTAGATTCGAATCGCCTTTAAAGCACATGAAAAGTGGCAAAACGTCGCCAATGATGCCCTTGGCCAAAAAGGGCGTATGCGTTTTTTCCTGAATATATTCAGAAAAAAACGCATACGCCCTTTTTGGCCAACCAAGCAACCTGGAAAGGCAAATCAGCGCTACAAAGAAGTCTCGCTTCCCATCGGTCAAAAGGGCCATGCTGCAAAAAGTGTCAAAACCAGAAATGCAGGACAGGCCATGGAGAAATGGCAGCCTTGCTACGCTGATGGTCGGGATGTAAATTGCCAACAGCCACTCTGGAGAAGTGTACGGTGTGTCCTGAAACATCGAAAAAACACAGCTTAGGGAGCATAGGGCACGTCCACTCATGGGCGTATAAATTGGGAAAACTAAAAATCAGCAAGACACAGGCACCCCAAAGTTTAGGGCTGCTCTGTTGACAAGAACCTCCACTTGATGACACCTTAAATATCCCAGGAAAGAGAAAAATGGATAAAGAAGTTGTGGTCCTTATGTACAATGGAATATCACTCAGACATGAAATCAATGTCATAAGGCTAGTAGAAGCAAGATGAGTGGAGTTAGGTACGACGATTCTAAGTGAAATAAGTCACACAGAAAAAGACACTTATCATAAGCTATCACTTATAGAGGGAACGTAAAAACCGCTACACTTGAACTGAATTACAAAACAGAACAGAGTCACACGTTTAGAAAACACACTATGGCTGCTTAACGGGAAAGGTGAGGTGGGGTGATGCATAAAACAAGGGTTTCAAATTCGCTCAGATACCGTTCCATACACCCAATATGTAATAGACAAGACCTACTCCTTGCTCAGTGAACTGGAATCAACACCCCCTATTCACCGCACAACAATATATCTGACTAGTAAGAAACTTAAAACCTATGTATTGATATCTATCTGGAAGTGAGTCAAGTGGGTGTAAAGACGCATAAACACAGCCGTGAAAAGCAGCTAAACCCCATTATGAAAATAAATTACTTTTAAAAACCCGTAAAACAAAGACAGTGAAAGAGAGAGAAATTCTTACAAAATTCGTTCAGGGGCTGTGATTCAACCTGGATTGACCATATCTACACCCACAGCTGGATGAGACATAAGGGTGGTCACTCTTGGGGCTGAGAGGTTTGGTGAGGTTGGGTGAGCAAACGCAGACCCTTTAAAGTAATACTGCTTGGTACCCATCCCATGGGTCCCAAATCCCCAGGTTCAAGGGCATCTTCCTACATCGAAAACATGCATGAGAAACCCAGAAGATGGTACACCGTGTGATTTTGAAAGGTTTTTAAAATGCATCTCACTTCTCATCTCCTTGTGCTCGGGTTCGCCTTTCCAGCTACTTTACTAGCAATCTCCCTACTTGGAGAATCAGCACCATTAAGCTCCTGTTCCCTACAGGTTACAATTTGTCCTGAGGATGAACGGGAAGAGGGGCAACCAATGAGAGACTAGATCTAGGTGTTGGGACAGGCACAGGTCACTCTATTTTCCCATCAGGAAGAAGAATTAACCACAGGCTCAGCCTGCCACCCAGAAGCAGAATAAGGCCTGAGGCAATCCCGCACTTTTGCGGCCAGCTCCCAAAAAAGAGAGTTGAAAAATGGAGATCAGGGACACTGCAATTCACAAACCCGCAGAGTTATAAATGATAACTTTCATCCACAGATATATTGAGGGAAGGCAACGAAGAGGATTTGAAAACAAGGCAGAATTGCAGGAAACAGATTTCAGGAGGTAGATTCGAATCGCCTTGAAAGCACATGAAAAGCGGCAAAACGTCGACAATGATGCCCTTGGCCAAAAAGGGCTTATGCGTTTTTTCCTGAGTATATTCAGGAAAACACGCATACGCCCTTTTTGGCCAACCAAGCAACCTGGAAAGGCAAATCAGCGCTACAAAGAAGTCCCGCTTCCCATCGGTCAAAAGGGTGATGCTGCAAAAAGTTTCAATACCAGAAATGCAGGACAGTCCATGGAGAAATGGCAGCCTTGCTACGCTGATGGGCGGGATGTAAATTGCCAACAGCCACTCTGGAGAAGTGTAAGGTGTGTCCTGAAACATCGAAAAAACACAGCTTAGGGAGCATAGGGCACGTCCACTCATGGGCGTATAAATTGGGAAAACTAAAAATCAGCAAGACACAGGCACCCCAAAGTTTAGGGCTGCTCTGTTGACAAGAACTTCCACTTCATGACACCTTAAATATCCCAGGAAAGAGAAAAATGGATAAAGAAGTTGTGGTCCTTATGTACAATGGAATATCACTCAGACATGAAATCAATGTCATAAGGCTAGTAGAAGCAAGATGAGTGGAGTTAGGTACGACGATTCTAAGTGAAATAAGTCACACAGAAAAAGACTCTTATCATAAGCTATCTCTTATAGAGGGAATGTAAAAACCGCTACACTTGAACTGAATTACGAAACAGAACAGAGTCTCACGTTTAGAAAACACACTATGGCTGCTTAACGGGAAAGGTGAGGTGGGGTGATGCATAAAACAAGGGTTTCAAATTCGCTCAGATACCGTTCCATACACCCAATATGTAATAGACAAGACCTACTCCTTGCTCAGTGAACTGGAATCAACACCCCCTATTCACCGCACAACAATATATCTGACTAGTAAGAAACTTAAAACCTATGTATTGATATCTATCTGGAAGTGAGTCAAGTGGGTGTAAAGACGCATAAACACAGCCGTGAAAAGCAGCTAAACCCCATTATGAAAATAAATTACTTTTAAAAACCCGTAAAACAAAGACAGTGAAAGAGAGAGAAATTCTTACAAAATTCGTTCAGGGGCTGTGATGCAACCTGGATTGACCATATCTACACCCACAGCTGGATGAGACATAAGGGTGGTCACTCTTGGGGCTGAGAGGTTTGGTGAGGTTGGGTGAGCAAACTCAGACCCTTTAAAGTAATACTGCTTGGTACCCATCCCATGGGTCCCAAATCCCCAGGTTCAAGGGCATCTTCCTACATCGAAAACATGCATGAGAAACCCAGAAGATGGTACACCGTGTGATTTTGAAAGGTTTTTAAAATGCATCTCACTTCTCATCTCCTTGTGCTCGGGTTCGCCTTTCCAGCTACTTTACTAGCAATCTCCCTACTTGGAGAATCAGCACCATTAAGCTCCTGTTCCCTACAGGTTACAATTTGTCCTGAGGATGAACGGGAAGAGGGGCAACCAATGAGAGACTAGATCTAGGTGTTGGGACAGGCACAGGTCACTCTATTTTCCCATCAGGAAGAAGAATTAACCACAGGCTCAGCCTGCCGCCCAGAAGCAGAATAAGGCCTGAGGCAATCCCGCACTTTTGCGGCCAGCTCCCAAAAAAGAGAGTTGAAAAATGGAGATCAGGGACACTGCAATTCACAAACCCGCAGAGTTATAAATGATAACTCTCATCCACAGATATATTGAGGGAAGGCAACGAAGAGGATTTGAAAACAAGGCAGAATTGCAGGAAACAGATTTCAGGAGGTAGATTCGAATCGCCTTGAAAGCACATGAAAAGCGGCAAAACGTCGACAATGATGCCCTTGGCCAAAAAGGGCTTATGCGTTTTTTCCTGAATATATTCAGGAAAACACGCATACGCCCTTTTTGGCCAACCAAGCAACCTGGAAAGGCAAATCAGCGCTACAAAGAAGTCTCGCTTCCCATCGGTCAAAAGGGTGATGCTGCAAAAAGTTTCAATACCAGAAATGCAGGACAGTCCATGGAGAAATGGCAGCCTTGCTACGCTGATGGGCGGGATGTAAATTGCCAACAGCCACTCTGGAGAAGTGTAAGGTGTGTCCTGAAACATCGAAAAAACACAGCTTAGGGAGCATAGGGCACGTCCACTCATGGGCGTATAAATTGGGAAAACTAAAAATCTGCAAGACACAGGCACCCCAAAGTTTAGGGCTGCTCTGTTGACAAGAACCTCCACTTCATGACACCTTAAATATCCCAGGAAAGAGAAAAATGGATAAAGAAGTTGTGGTCCTTATGTACAATTGAATATCACTCAGACATGAAATGAATGTCATAAGGCTAGTAGAAGCAAGATGAGTGGAGTTAGGTACGACGATTCTAAGTGAAATAAGTCACACAGAAAAAGACACTTATCATAAGCTATCACTTATAGAGGGAATGTAAAAACCACTACACTTGAACTGAATTACAAAAGAGAACAGAGTCACACGTTTAGAAATCACACTATGGCTGCTTAACGGGAAAGGTGAGGTGGGGTGATGCATAAAACAAGGGTTTCAAATTCGCTCAGATACCGTTCCATACACCCAATATATAATAGACAAGACCTACTCCTTGCTCAGTGAACTGGACTCAACACCCCCTATTCACCGCACAAGAATATATGTGACTAGTAAGAATCTTAAAACCTATGTATTGATATCTGTCTGGAAGTGAGTCAAGTGGGTGTAAAGCCGCATAAACACAACCATGAAAAGCAGCTAAACCCCATTATAAAAATAAATTACTTTTAAAAACCCGTAAAACAAAGACAGTGAAAGAGAGAGAAATTCTTACAAAATTCGTTCAGAGGCTGTGATGCAACCTGGATTGACCATATCTAGACCCACACCTGGATGAGACATAAGGGTGGACACTCTTGGGGCTGAGAGGTTGGGTGAGGTTGGGTGAGCAAACGCAGACCCTTTAAAGTAATACTGCGTGGTACCCATCCCATGGGTCCCAAATCTCCAGGTTCAAGGGCATCTTCCTACATCGAAAACATGCATGAGAAAAACAGAAGATGGTACACCGTGTGATTTTGAAAGGTTTCTAAAACGCACCTCATTTCTCATCTCCTTGTGTTCGGGTTCGACATTCCAGCTACTTTACTAACAATCTCCCTACTTGGAGAATCAGCACCTTTAACCTCCTGTTCCGTACAGGTTGCAATTTGTCCTGAGGATGAAAGGGAAGAGGGGCAACCAATGAGAGACTAGATCTAGGTGTTGGGACAGGCACAGGTCACTCTATTTTCCCATCAGGAAGAAGAATTAACCAAAGGCTCAGCCTGCCGCCGGGAACCAGAATAGGGCCTGAGGCAATCTCGTGCTTTTGCCGCCAGGTCCCAAAAAAATAGTTGAAAAATGGAGCTCAGGGGCACTGCCATTCACAAACCTGCTGAGTTATAAATGATAACTCTCATCCACAAATATATTGAGGGAAGGCAACGAAGAGGATTTGAAAGCAAGGCAGAATTGCAGGAAACAGGTTTCAGGAGGTAGATTCGAATCGCCTTTAAAGCACATGAAAAGTGGCAAAACGTCGCCAATGATGCACTTGTCCAAAAAGGGCGTATGCGTTTTTTCCTGAATATATTCAGGAAAAAACGCATACGCCCTTTTTGGCCAACCAAGCAACCTGGAAAGGCAAATCAGCGCTACAAAGAAGTCTCGCTTCCCATCGGTCAAAAGGGCCATGCTGCAAAAAGTGTCAAAACCAGAAATGCAGGACAGGCCATGGAGAAATGGCAGCCGTGCTACGCTGATGGTCGGGATGTAAATTGCCAACAGCCACTCTGCAGAAGTGTACGGTGTGTCCTGAAACATCGAAAAAACACAGCTTAGGGAGCATAGGGCACGTCCACTCATGGGCGTATAAATTGGGAAAACTAAAAATCAGCAAGACACAGGCACCCCGACGTTTAGGGCTGCTCTGTTGACAAGAACCTCCACTTGATGACACCTTAAATATCCCAGGAAAGAGAAAAATGGATAAAGAAGTTGTGGTCCTTATGTACAATGGAATATCACTCAGACATGAAATGAATGTCATAAGGCTAGTAGAAGGAATATGAGTGGATTTAGGTACGACGATTCTAAGTGAAATAAGTAACACAGAAAAAGACACTTATCATAAGCTATCACTTATAGAGGGAATGTAAAAACCGCTACACTTGAACTGAATTACAAAAGAGAACAGAGTCACACGTTTAGAAAACACACTATGGCTGCTTAACGGGAAAGGTGAGGTGGGGTGATGCATAAACAAGGGTTTCAAATTCGCTCAGATACCGTTCCATACACCCAATATGTAATAGACAAGACCTACTCCTTGCTCAGTGAACTGGAATCAACACCCCCTATTCACCGCACAACAATATATCTGACTAGTAAGAAACTTAAAACCTATGTATTGATATCTATCTGGAAGTGAGTCAAGTGGGTGTAAAGACGCATAAACACAGCAGTGAAAAGCAGCTAAACCCCATTATGAAAATAAATTACTTTTAAAAACCCGTAAAACAAAGACAGTGAAAGAGAGAGAAATTCTTACAAAATTCGTTCAGGGGCTGTGATGCAACCTGGATTGCCCATATCTACACCCACAGCTGGATGAGACATAAGGGTGGTCACTCTTGGGGCTGAGAGGTTTGGTGAGGTTGGGTGAGCAAACGCAGACCCTTTAAAGTAATACTGCGTGGTACCCATCCCATGGGTCCCAAATCTCCAGGTTCAAGGGCATCTTCCTACATCGAAAACATGCATGAGAAAAACAGAAGATGGTACACCGTGTGATTTTGAAAGGTTTCTAAAACGCACCTCATTTCTCATCTCCTTGTGTTCGGGTTCGCCATTCCAGCTACTTGACTAACAATCTCCCTACTTGGAGAATCAGCACCTTTAACCTCCTGTTCCGTACAGGTTGCAATTTGTCCTGAGGATGAAAGGGAAGAGGGGCAACCAATGAGAGACTAGGTCTAGGTGTTGGGACAGGCACAGGTCACTCTAATTTCCCATCAGGAAGAAGAATTAACCACAGGCTCAGCCTGCCGCCGGGAACCAGAATAGGGCCTGAGGCAATCCCGTGCTTTTGCCGCCAGCTACCAAAAAAATAGTTGAAAAATGGAGCTCAGGGGCACTGCCATTCACAAACCTGCTGAGTTATAAATGATAACTCTCATCCACAAATATATTGAGGGAAGGCAACGAAGAGGATTTGAAAGCAAGGCAGAATTGCAGGAAACAGGTTTCAGGAGGTAGATTCGAATCGCCTTTAAAGCACATGAAAAGTGGCAAAACGTCGCCAATGATGCCCTTGGCCAAAAAGGGCGTATGCGTTTTTTCCTGAATATATTCAGGAAAAAACGCATACGCCCTTTTTGGCCTACCAAGCAACCTGGAAAGGCAAATCAGCGCTACAAAGAAGTCTCGCTTCCCATCGGTCAAAAGGGCCATGCTGCAAAAAGTGTCAAAACCAGAAATGCAGGACAGGCCATGGAGAAATGGCAGCCTTGCTACGCTGATGGTCGGGATGTAAATTGCCAACAGCCATTCTGGAGAAGTGTACGGTGTGTCCTGAAACATCGAAAAAACACAGCTAAGGGAGCATAGGGCACGTCCACTCATGGGCGTATAAATTGGGAAAACTAAAAATCAGCAAGACACAGGCACCCCGACGTTTAGGGCTGCTCTGTTGACAAGAACCTCCACTTGATGACACCTTAAATATCCCAGGAAAGAGAAAAATGGATAAAGAAGTTGTGGTCCTTATGTACAATGGAATATCACTCAGACATGAAATCAATGTCATAAGGCTAGTAGAAGCAAGATGAGTGGAGTTAGGTACGACGATTCTAAGTGAAATAAGTCACACAGAAAAAGACACTTATCATAAGCTATCACTTATAGAGGGAATGTAAAAACCGCTACACTTGAACTGAATTACAAAAGAGAACAGAGTCACACGTTTAGAAAACACACTATGGCTGCTTAACGGGAAAGGTGAGGTGGGGTGATGCATAAAACAAGGGTTTCAAATTCGCTCAGATACCGTTCCATACACCCAATATGTAATAGACAAGACCTACTCCTTGCTCAGTGAACTGGAATCAACACCCCCTATTCACCGCACAACAATATATCTGACTAGTAAGAAACTTAAAACCTATGTATTGATATCTATCTGGAAGTGAGTCAAGTGGGTGTAAAGACGCATAAACACAGCCGTGAAAAGCAGCTAAACCCCATTATGAAAATAAATTACTTTTAAAAACCCGTAAAACAAAGACAGTGAAAGAGAGAGAAATTCTTACAAAATACGTTCAGAGGCTGTGATGCAACCTGGATTGACCATATCTACACCCACAGCTGGATGAGACATAAGGGTGGTCACTCTTGGGGCTGAGAGGTTTGGTGAGGTTGGGTGAGCAAACGCAGACCCTTTAAAGTAATACTGCGTGGTACCCATCCCATGGGTCCCAAATCTCCAGGTTCAAGGGCATCTTCCTACATCGAAAACATGCATGAGAAAAACAGAAGATGGTACACCGTGTGATTTTGAAAGGTTTCTAAAACGCACCTCATTTATCATCTCCTTGTGTTCGGGTTCGCCATTCCAGCTACTTGACTAACAATCTCCCTACTTGGAGAATCAGCACCTTTAACCTCCTGTTCCGTACAGGTTGCAATTTGTCCTGAGGATGAAAGGGAAGAGGGGCAACCAATGAGAGACTAGGTCTAGGTGTTGGGACAGGCACAGGTCACTCTATTTTCCCATCAGGAAGAAGAATTAACCACAGGCTCAGCCTGCCGCCAGGAACCAGAATAGGGCCTGAGGCAATCCCGTGCTTTTGCTGCCAGCTACCAAAAAAATAGTTGAAAAATGGAGCTCAGGGGCACTGCCATTCACAAACCTGCTGAGTTATAAATGATAACTCTCATCCACAAATATATTGAGGGAAGGCAACGAAGAGGATTTGAAAGCAAGGCAGAATTGCAGGAAACAGGTTTCAGGAGGTAGATTCGAATCGCCTTTAAAGCACATGAAAAGTGGCAAAACTTCGCCAATGATGCCCTTGGCCAAAAAGGGCGTATGCGTTTTTTCCTGAATATATTCAGGAAAAAACGCATACGCCCTTTTTGGCCTACCAAGCAACCTGGAAAGGCAAATCAGCGCTACAAAGAAGTCTCGCTTCCCATCGGTCAAAAGGGCCATGCTGCAAAAAGTGTCAAAACCAGAAATGCAGGACAGGACATGGAGAAATGGCAGCCTTGCTACGCTGATGGTCGGGATGTAAATTGCCAACAGCCACTCTGGAGAAGTGTACGGTGTGTCCTGAAACATCGAAAAAACACAGCTAAGGGAGCATAGGGCACGTCCACTCATGGGCGTATAAATTGGGAAAACTAAAAATCAGCAAGACACAGGCACCCCAAAGTTTAGGGCTGCTCTGTTGACAAGAACCTCCACTTCATGACACCTTAAATATCCCAGGAAAGAGAAAAATGGATAAAGAAGTTGTGGTCCTTATGTACAATGGAATATCACTCAGACATGAAATCAATGTCATAAGGCTAGTAGAAGCAAGATGAGTGGAGTTAGGTACGACGATTCTAAGTGAAATAAGTCACACAGAAAAAGACACTTATCATAAGCTATCACTTATAGAAGGAATGTAAAAACCGCTACACTTGAACTGAATTACAAAACAGAACCGAGTCACACGTTTAGAAAACACACTATGGCTGCTTAACGGGAAAGGTGAGGTGGGGTGATGCATAAAACAAGGGTTTCAAATTCGCTCAGATACCGTTCCATACACCCAATATGTAATAGACAAGACCTACTCCTTGCTCAGTGAACTGGAATCAACACCCCCTATTCACCGCACAACAATATATCTGACTAGTAAGAAACTTAAAACCTATGTATTGATATCTATCTGGAAGTGAGTCAAGTGGGTGTAAAGACGCATAAACACAGCCGTGAAAAGCAGCTAAACCCCATTATGAAAATAAATTACTTTTAAAAACCCGTAAAACAAAGACAGTGAAAGAGAGAGAAATTCTTACAAAATTCGTTCAGGGGCTGTGATGCAACCTGGATTGACCATATCTACACCCACAGCTGGATGAGACATAAGGGTGGTCACTCTTGGGGCTGAGAGGTTTGGTGAGGTTGGGTGAGCAAACGCAGACCCTTTAAAGTAATACTGCTTGGTACCCATCCCATGGGTCCCAAATCCCCAGGTTCAAGGGCATCTTCCTACATCGAAAACATGCATGAGAAACCCAGAAGATGGTACACCGTGTGATTTTGAAAGGTTTTTAAAATGCATCTCACTTCTCATCTCCTTGTGCTCGGGTTCGCCTTTCCAGCTACTTTACTAGCAATCTCCCTACTTGGAGAATCAGCACCATTAAGCTCCTGTTCCCTACAGTTTACAATTTGTCCTGAGGATGAACGGGAAGAGGGGCAACCAATGAGAGACTAGATCTAGGTGTTGGGACAGGCACAGGTCACTCTATTTTCCCATCAGGAAGAAGAATTAACCACAGGCTCAGCCTGCCGCCCAGAAGCAGAATAAGGCCTGAGGCAATCCCGCACTTTTGCGGCCAGCTCCCAAAAAAGAGAGTTGAAAAATGGAGATCAGGGACACTGCAATTCACAAACCCGCAGAGTTATAAATGATAACTCTCATCCACAGATATATTGAGGGAAGGCAACGAAGAGGATTTGAAAACAAGGCAGAATTGCAGGAAACAGATTTCAGGAGGTAGATTCGAATCGCCTTGAAAGCACATGAAAAGCGGCAAAACGTCGACAATGATGCCCTTGGCCAAAAAGGGCTTATGCGTTTTTTCCTGAGTATATTCAGGAAAACACGCATACGCCCTTTTTGGCCAACCAAGCAACCTGGAAAGGCAAATCAGCGCTACAAAGAAGTCTCGCTTCCCATCGGTCAAAAGGGTGATGCTGCAAAAAGTTTCAATACCAGAAATGCAGGACAGTCCATGGAGAAATGGCAGCCTTGCTACGCTGATGGGCGGGATGTAAATTGCCAACAGCCACTCTGGAGAAGTGTAAGGTGTGTCCTGAAACATCGAAAAAACACACCTTAGGGAGCATAGGGCACGTCCACTCATGGGCGTATAAATTGGGAAAACTAAAAATCAGCAAGACACAGGCACCCCAAAGTTTAGGGCTGCTCTGTTGACAAGAACCTCCACTTCATGACACCTTAAATATCCCAGGAAAGAGAAAAATGGATAAAGAAGTTGTGGTCCTTATGTACAATGGAATATCACTCAGACATGAAATCAATGTCATAAGGCTAGTAGAAGCAAGATGAGTGGAGTTAGGTACGACGATTCTAAGTGAAATAAGTCACACAGAAAAAGACACTTATCATAAGCTATCACTTATAGAGGGAATGTAAAAACCGCTACACTTGAACTGAATTACAAAAGAGAACAGAGTCACACGTTTAGAAAACACACTATGGCTGCTTAACGGGAAAGGTGAGGTGGGGTGATGCATAAAACAAGGGTTTCAAATTCGCTCAGATACCGTTCCATACACCCAATATGTACTAGACAAGACCTACTCCTTGCTCAGTGAACTGGACTCAACACCCCCTATTCACCGCACAAGAATATATGTGACTAGTAAGAATCTTAAAACCTATGTATTGATATCTGTCTGGAAGTGAGTCAAGTGGGTGTAAAGCCGCATAAACACAGACGTGAAAAGCAGCTAAACCCCATTATAAAACTAAATTACTTTTAAAAACCCTTAAAATAAAGACAGTGAAAGAGAGAACTTCTTACAAAATTCGTTCAGAGGCTGTGATGCAACCTGGATTGACCATATCTAGACACACAGCTGGATGAGACATAAGGGTGGACACTCTTGGGGTTGAGAGTTTGGGTGAGCAAACGCAGACCCTTTAAAGTAATACTGCGTGGTACCCATCCCATGGGTCCCAAATCTCCAGGTTCAAGGGCATCTTCCTACATCGAAAACATGCATGAGAAAAACAGAAGATGGTACACCGTGTGATTTTGAAAGGTTTCTAAAACGCACCTCATTTCTCATCTCCTTGTGTTCGGGTTCGCCATTCCAGCTACTTTACTAACAATCTCCCTACTTGGAGAATCAGCACCTTTAACCTCCTGTTCCGTACAGGTTGCAATTTGTCCTGAGGATGAAAGGGAAGAGGGGCAACCAATGAGAGACTAGATCTAGGTGTTGGGACAGGCACAGGTCACTCTATTTTCCCATCAGGAAGAAGAATTAACCACAGGCTCAGCCTGCCGCCGGGAACCAGAATAGGGCCTGAGGCAATCCTGCGCTTTTGCGGCCAGCTCCCAAAAAGACAGTTGAAAAATGGAGCTAGGGGGCTCTGCCATTCACATACCTGCTGAGTTATAAATGATAACTCTCGTCCACAAATATATTGAGGGAAGGCAACGAAGAGGATTTGAAAGCAAGGCAGAATTGCAGGAAACAGGTTTCAGGAGGTAGATTCGAATCGCCTTTAAAGCACATGAAAAGTGGCAAAACGTCGCCAATGATGCCCTTGGCCAAAAAGGGCGTATGCGTTTTTTCCTGAATATATTCAGGAAAAAACGCATACGCCCTTTTTGGCCTACCAAGCAACCTGGAAAGGCAAATCAGCGCTACAAAGAAGTCTCGCTTCCCATCGGTCAAAAGGGCCATGCTGCAAAAAGTGTCAAAACCAGAAATGCAGGACAGGCCATGGAGAAATGGCAGCCTTGCTACGCTGATGGTCGGGATGTAAATTGCCAACAGCCATTCTGGAGAAGTGTACGGTGTGTCCTGAAACATCGAAAAAACACAGCTAAGGGAGCATAGGGCACGTCCACTCATGGGCGTATAAATTGGGAAAACTAAAAATCAGCAAGACACAGGCACCCCGACGTTTAGGGCTGCTCTGTTGACAAGAACCTCCACTTGATGACACCTTAAATATCCCAGGAAAGAGAAAAATGGATAAAGAAGTTGTGGTCCTTATGTACAATGGAATATCACTCAGACATGAAATCAATGTCATAAGGCTAGTAGAAGCAAGATGAGTGGAGTTAGGTACGACAATTCTAAGTGAAATAAGTCACACAGAAAAAGACACTTATCATAAGCTATCACTTATAGAGGGAATGTAAAAACCGCTACACTTGAACTGAATTACAAAAGAGAACAGAGTCACACGTTTAGAAAACACACTATGGCTGCTTAACGGGAAAGGTGAGGTGGGGTGATGCATAAAACAAGGGTTTCAAATTCGCTCAGATACCGTTCCATACACCCAATATGTAATAGACAAGACCTACTCCTTGCTCAGTGAACTGGAATCAACACCCCCTATTCACCGCACAACAATATATCTGACTAGTAAGAAACTTAAAACCTATGTATTGATATCTATCTGGAAGTGAGTCAAGTGGGTGTAAAGACGCATAAACACAGCCGTGAAAAGCAGCTAAACCCCATTATGAAAATAAATTACTTTTAAAAACCCGTAAAACAAAGACAGTGAAAGAGAGAGAAATTCTTACAAAATTCGTTCAGAGGCTGTGATGCAACCTGGATTGACCATATCTACACCCACAGCTGGATGAGACATAAGGGTGGTCACTCTTGGGACTGAGAGGTTTGGTGAGGTTGGGTGAGCAAACGCAGACCCTTTAAAGTAATACTGCGTGGTACCCATCCCATGGGTCCCAAATCTCCAGGTTCAAGGGCATCTTCCTACATCGAAAACATGCATGAGAAAAACAGAAGATGGTACACCGTGTGATTTTGAAAGGTTTCTAAAACGCACCTCATTTATCATCTCCTTGTGTTCGGGTTCGCCATTCCAGCTACTTGACTAACAATCTCCCTACTTGGAGAATCAGCACCTTTAACCTCCTGTTCCGTACAGGTTGCAATTTGTCCTGAGGATGAAAGGGAAGAGGGGCAACCAATGAGAGACTAGGTCTAGGTGTTGGGACAGGCACAGGTCACTCTATTTTCCCATCAGGAAGAAGAATTAACCACAGGCTCAGCCTGCCGCCGGGAACCAGAATAGGGCCTGAGGCAATCCCGTGCTTTTGCTGCCAGCTACCAAAAAAATAGTTGAAAAATGGAGCTCAGGGGCACTGCCATTCACAAACCTGCTGAGTTATAAATGATAACTCTCATCCACAAATATATTGAGGGAAGGCAACGAAGAGGATTTGAAAGCAAGGCAGAATTGCAGGAAACAGGTTTCAGGAGGTAGATTCGAATCGCCTTTAAAGCACATGAAAAGTGGCAAAACTTCGCCAATGATGCCCTTGGCCAAAAAGGGCGTATGCGTTTTTTCCTGAATATATTCAGGAAAAAACGCATACGCCCTTTTTGGCCTACCAAGCAACCTGGAAAGGCAAATCAGCGCTACAAAGAAGTCTCGCTTCCCATCGGTCAAAAGGGCCATGCTGCAAAAAGTGTCAAAACCAGAAATGCAGGACAGGACATGGAGAAATGGCAGCCTTGCTACGCTGATGGTCGGGATGTAAATTGCCAACAGCCACTCTGGAGAAGTGTACGGTGTGTCCTGAAACATCGAAAAAACACAGCTAAGGGAGCATAGGGCACGTCCACTCATGGGCGTATAAATTGGGAAAACTAAAAATCAGCAAGACACAGGCACCCCAAAGTTTAGGGCTGCTCTGTTGACAAGAACCTCCACTTCATGACACCTTAAATATCCCAGGAAAGAGAAAAATGGATAAAGAAGTTGTGGTCCTTATGTACAATGGAATATCACTCAGACATGAAATCAATGTCATAAGGCTAGTAGAAGCAAGATGAGTGGAGTTAGGTACGACGATTCTAAGTGAAATAAGTCACACAGAAAAAGACACTTATCATAAGCTATCACTTATAGAAGGAATGTAAAAACCGCTACACTTGAACTGAATTACAAAACAGAACCGAGTCACACGTTTAGAAAACACACTATGGCTGCTTAACGGGAAAGGTGAGGTGGGGTGATGCATAAAACAAGGGTTTCAAATTCGCTCAGATACCGTTCCATACACCCAATATGTAATAGACAAGACCTACTCCTTGCTCAGTGAACTGGAATCAACACCCCCTATTCACCGCACAACAATATATCTGACTAGTAAGAAACTTAAAACCTATGTATTGATATCTATCTGGAAGTGAGTCAAGTGGGTGTAAAGACGCATAAACACAGCCGTGAAAAGCAGCTAAACCCCATTATGAAAATAAATTACTTTTAAAAACCCGTAAAACAAAGACAGTGAAAGAGAGAGAAATTCTTACAAAATTCGTTCAGGGGCTGTGATGCAACCTGGATTGACCATATCTACACCCACAGCTGGATGAGACATAAGGGTGGTCACTCTTGGGGCTGAGAGGTTTGGTGAGGTTGGGTGAGCAAACGCAGACCCTTTAAAGTAATACTGCTTGGTACCCATCCCATGGGTCCCAAATCCCCAGGTTCAAGGGCATCTTCCTACATCGAAAACATGCATGAGAAACCCAGAAGATGGTACACCGTGTGATTTTGAAAGGTTTTTAAAATGCATCTCACTTCTCATCTCCTTGTGCTCGGGTTCGCCTTTCCAGCTACTTTACTAGCAATCTCCCTACTTGGAGAATCAGCACCATTAAGCTCCTGTTCCCTACAGTTTACAATTTGTCCTGAGGATGAACGGGAAGAGGGGCAACCAATGAGAGACTAGATCTAGGTGTTGGGACAGGCACAGGTCACTCTATTTTCCCATCAGGAAGAAGAATTAACCACAGGCTCAGCCTGCCGCCCAGAAGCAGAATAAGGCCTGAGGCAATCCCGCACTTTTGCGGCCAGCTCCCAAAAAAGAGAGTTGAAAAATGGAGATCAGGGACACTGCAATTCACAAACCCGCAGAGTTATAAATGATAACTCTCATCCACAGATATATTGAGGGAAGGCAACGAAGAGGATTTGAAAACAAGGCAGAATTGCAGGAAACAGATTTCAGGAGGTAGATTCGAATCGCCTTGAAAGCACATGAAAAGCGGCAAAACGTCGACAATGATGCCCTTGGCCAAAAAGGACTTATGCGTTTTTTCCTGAGTATATTCAGGAAAACACGCATACGCCCTTTTTGGCCAACCAAGCAACCTGGAAAGGCAAATCAGCGCTACAAAGAAGTCTCGCTTCCCATCGGTCAAAAGGGTGATGCTGCAAAAAGTTTCAATACCAGAAATGCAGGACAGTCCATGGAGAAATGGCAGCCTTGCTACGCTGATGGGCGGGATGTAAATTGCCAACAGCCACTCTGGAGAAGTGTAAGGTGTGTCCTGAAACATCGAAAAAACACACCTTAGGGAGCATAGGGCACGTCCACTCATGGGCGTATAAATTGGGAAAACTAAAAATCAGCAAGACACAGGCACCCCAAAGTTTAGGGCTGCTCTGTTGACAAGAACCTCCACTTCATGACACCTTAAATATCCCAGGAAAGAGAAAAATGGATAAAGAAGTTGTGGTCCTTATGTACAATGGAATATCACTCAGACATGAAATCAATGTCATAAGGCTAGTAGAAGCAAGATGAGTGGAGTTAGGTACGACGATTCTAAGTGAAATAAGTCACACAGAAAAAGACACTTATCATAAGCTATCACTTATAGAGGGAATGTAAAAACCGCTACACTTGAACTGAATTACAAAAGAGAACAGAGTCACACGTTTAGAAAACACACTATGGCTGCTTAACGGGAAAGGTGAGGTGGGGTGATGCATAAAACAAGGGTTTCAAATTCGCTCAGATACCGTTCCATACACCCAATATGTACTAGACAAGACCTACTCCTTGCTCAGTGAACTGGACTCAACACCCCCTATTCACCGCACAAGAATATATGTGACTAGTAAGAATCTTAAAACCTATGTATTGATATCTGTCTGGAAGTGAGTCAAGTGGGTGTAAAGCCGCATAAACACAGACGTGAAAAGCAGCTAAACCCCATTATAAAACTAAATTACTTTTAAAAACCCTTAAAATAAAGACAGTGAAAGAGAGAACTTCTTACAAAATTCGTTCAGAGGCTGTGATGCAACCTGGATTGACCATATCTAGACACACAGCTGGATGAGACATAAGGGTGGACACTCTTGGGGTTGAGAGTTTGGGTGAGCAAACGCAGACCCTTTAAAGTAATACTGCGTGGTACCCATCCCATGGGTCCCAAATCTCCAGGTTCAAGGGCATCTTCCTACATCGAAAACATGCATGAGAAAAACAGAAGATGGTACACCGTGTGATTTTGAAAGGTTTCTAAAACGCACCTCATTTCTCATCTCCTTGTGTTCGGGTTCGCCATTCCAGCTACTTTACTAACAATCTCCCTACTTGGAGAATCAGCACCTTTAACCTCCTGTTCCGTACAGGTTGCAATTTGTCCTGAGGATGAAAGGGAAGAGGGGCAACCAATGAGAGACTAGATCTAGGTGTTGGGACAGGCACAGGTCACTCTATTTTCCCATCAGGAAGAAGAATTAACCACAGGCTCAGCCTGCCGCCGGGAACCAGAATAGGGCCTGAGGCAATCCTGCGCTTTTGCGGCCAGCTCCCAAAAAGACAGTTGAAAAATGGAGCTAGGGGGCTCTGCCATTCACATACCTGCTGAGTTATAAATGATAACTCTCGTCCACAAATATATTGAGGGAAGGCAACGAAGAGGATTTGAAAGCAAGGCAGAATTGCAGGAAACAGGTTTCAGGAGGTAGATTCGAATCGCCTTTAAAGCACATGAAAAGTGGCAAAACGTCGCCAATGATGCCCTTGGCCAAAAAGGGCGTATGCGTTTTTTCCTGAATATATTCAGGAAAAAACGCATACGCCCTTTTTGGCCAACCAAGCAACCTGGAAAGGCAAATCAGCGCTACAAAGAAGTCTCGCTTCCCATCGGTCAAAAGGGCCATGCTGCAAAAAGTGTCAAAACCAGAAATGCAGGACAGGCCATGGAGAAATGGCAGCCTTGCTACGCTGATGGGCGGGATGTAAATTGCCAACAGCCACTCTGGAGAAGTGTACGGTGTGTCGTGAAACATCGAAAAAACACAGCTTAGGGAGCATAGGGCACGTCCACTCATGGGCGTATAAATTGGGAAAACTAAAAATCAGCAAGACACAGGCACCCCAAAGTTTAGGGCTGCTCTGTTGACAAGAACCTCCACTTCATGACACCTTAAATATCCCAGGAAAGAGAAAAATGGATAAAGAAGTTGTGGTCCTTATGTACAATGGAATATCACTCAGACATGAAATCTATGTCATAAGGCTAGTAGAAGCAAGATGAGTGGATTTAGGTACGACGATTTTAAGTGAAATAAGTCACACAGAAAAAGACTCTTATCATAAGCTATCACTTATAGAGGGAATGTAAAAACCGCTACACTTGAACTGAATTACGAAACAGAACAGAGTCTCACGTTTAGAAAACACACTATGGCTGCTTAACGGGAAAGGTGAGGTGGGGTGATGCATAAAACAAGGGTTTCAAATTCGCTCAGATACCGTTCCATACACCCAATATGTAATAGACAAGACCTACTCCTT
Source organism: Eschrichtius robustus (assembly GCF_028021215.1). Taxonomy (NCBI): domain Eukaryota; kingdom Metazoa; phylum Chordata; class Mammalia; order Artiodactyla; family Eschrichtiidae; genus Eschrichtius; species Eschrichtius robustus. Next base: position 1,446,236 of record NW_027175668.1, read on the forward strand.
GCTCAGTGAACTGGACTCAACACTCCCTATTCACCGCTCAAGAATATATGTGACTAGTAAGAATCTTAAAACCTATGTATTGATATCTGTCTGGAAGTGAGTCAAGTGGGTGTAAAGCCGCATAAACACAGCCGTGAAAAGCAGCTAAACCCCATTATAAAAATAAATTACTTTAAAAAACCCGTAAAACAAAGACAGTGAAAGAGAGAGAAATTCCTACAAAATTTGTTCAGAGGCTGTGATGCAACCTGGATTGACCATATCTAGACCCAAGCTGGATGAGACATAAGGGTGGACACTCTTGGGGCTGAGAGGTTGGGTGAGGTTGGGTGAGCAAACGCAGACCCTTTAAAGTAATACTGCGTGGTACCCATCCCATGGATCCCAAATCTCCAGGTTCAAGGGCATCTTCCTACATCGAAAACATGCATGAGAAACCCAGAGGACGGTACACCGTGTGATTTTGAAAGGTTTCTAAAACGCACCTCATTTCTCATCTCCTTGTGTTCGGGTTCGCCATTCCAGCTACTTGACTAACAATCTCCCTACGTGGAGAATCAGCACCTTTAACCTCCTGTTCCGTACAGGTTGCAATTTGTCCTGAGGATGAAAGGAAAGAGGGGCAACCAATGAGAGACTAGATCTAGGTGTTGGGACAGGCACAGGTCACTCTATTTTCCCATCAGGAAGAAGAATTAACCACAGGCTCAGCCTGCCGCCGGGAACCAGAATAGGGCCTGAGGCAATCTCGTGCTTTTGCCGCCAGCTCCCAAAAAAATATTTGAAAAATGGAGCTCAGGGGCACTGCCATTCACAAACCTGCTGAGTTATAAATGATAACTCTCATCCACAAATATATTGAGGGAAGGCAACGAAGAGGATTTGAAAGCAAGGCAGAATTGCAGGAAACAGGTTTCAGGAGGTAGATTCGAATCGCCTTTAAAGCACATGAAAAGTGGCAAAACGTCGCCAATGATGCACTTGTCCAAAAACGGCGTATGCGTTTTTTCCTGAATATATTCAGGAAAAAACGCATACGCCCTTTTTGGCCAACCAAGCAACCTGGAAAGGCAAATCAGCGCTACAAAGAAGTCTCGCTTCCCATCGGTCAAAAGGGCCATGCTGCAAAAAGTGTCAAAACCAGAAATGCAGGACAGGCCATGGAGAAATGGCAGCCGTGCTACGCTGATGGTCGGGATGTAAATTGCCAACAGCCACTCTGGAGGAGTGTACGGTGTGTCCTGAAACATCGAAAAAACACAGCTTAGGGAGCATAGGGCACGTCCACTCATGGGCGTATAAATTGGGAAAACTAAAAATCAGCAAGACACAGGCACCCCGACGTTTAGGGCTGCTCTGTTCACAAGAACCTCCACTTGATGACACCTTAAATATCCCAGGAAAGAGAAAAATGGATAAAGAAGTTGTGGTCCTTATGTACAATGGAATATCACTCAGACATGAAATGAATGTCATAAGGCTAGTAGAAGCAAGATGAGTGGAGTTAGGTACGACGATTCTAAGTGAAATAAGTCACACAGAAAAAGACACTTATCATAAGCTATCACTTATAGAGGGAATGTAAAAACCGCTACACTTGAACTGAATTACAAAAGAGAACAGAGTCACACGTTTAGAAAACACACTATGGCTGCTTAACGGGAAAGGTGAGGTGGGGTGATGCATAAAACAAGGGTTTCAAATTCGCTCAGATACCGTTCCATACACCCAATATGTAATAGACAAGACCTACTCCTTGCTCAGTGAACTGGAATCAACACCCCCTATTCACCGCACAACAATATATCTGACTAATAAGAAACTTAAAACCTATGTATTGATATCTATCTGGAAGTGAGTCAAGTGGGTGTAAAGACGCATAAACACAGCCGTGAAAAGCAGCTAAACCCCATTATGAAAATAAATTACTTTTAAAAACCCGTAAAACAAAGACAGTGAAAGAGAGAGAAATTCTTACAAAATTCGTTCAGGGGCTGTGATGCAACCTGGATTGACCATATCTACACCCACAGCTGGATGAGACATAAGGGTGGTCACTCTTGGGGCTGAGAGGTTTGGTGAGGTTGGGTGAGCAAACGCAGACCCTTTAAAGTAATACTGCGTGGTACCCATCCCATGGGTCCCAAATCTCCAGGTTCAAGGGCATCTTCCTACATCGAAAACATGCATGAGAAAAACAGAAGATGGTACACCGTGTGATTTTGAAAGATTTCTAAAACGCACCTCATTTATCATCTCCTTGTGTTCGGGTTCGCCATTCCAGCTACTTGACTAACAATCTCCCTACTTGGAGAATCAGCACCTTTAACCTCCTGTTCCGTACAGGTTGCAATTTGTCCTGAGGATGAAAGGGAAGAGGGGCAACCAATGAGAGACTAGGTCTAGGTGTTGGGACAGGCACAGGTCACTCTATTTTCCCATCAGGAAGAAGAATTAACCACAGGCTTAGCCTGCCGCAGGGAACCAGAATAGGGCCTGAGGCAATCAAGTGCTTTTGCCGCCAGCTACCAAAAAAATAGTTGAAAAATGGAGCTCAGGGGCACTGCCATTCACAAACCTGCTGAGTTATAAATGATAACTCTCATCCACAAATATATTGAGGGAAGGCAACGAAGAGGATTTGAAAGCAAGGCAGAATTGCAGGAAACAGGTTTCAGGAGGTAGATTCGAATCGCCTTTAAAGCACATGAAAAGTGGCAAAACGTCGCCAATGATGCCCTTGGCCAATAAGGGCGTATGCGTTTTTTCCTGAATATATTCAGGAAAAAACGCATACGCCCTTTTTGGCCAACCAAGCAACCTGGAAAGGCAAATCAGCGCTACAAAGAAGTCTCGCTTCCCATCGGTCAAAAGGGCCATGCTGCAAAAAGTGTCAAAACCAGAAATGCAGGACAGGCCATGGAGAAATGGCAGCCTTGCTACGCTGATGGTCGGGATGTAAATTGCCAACAGCCACTCTGGAGAAGTGTACGGTGTGTCCTGAAACATCGAAAAAACACAGCTTAGGGAGCATAGGGCACGTCCACTCATGGGCGTATAAATTGGGAAAACTAAAAATCAGCAAGACACAGGCACCCCAAAGTTTAGGGCTGCTCTGTTGACAAGAACCTCCACTTCATGACACCTTAAATATCCCAGGAAAGAGAAAAATGGATAAAGAAGTTGTGGTCCTTATGTACAATGGAATATCACTCAGACATGAAATCAATGTCATAAGGCTAGTAGAAGCAAGATGAGTGGAGTTAGGTACGACGATTCTAAGTGAAATAAGTCACACAGAAAAAGACACTTATCATAAGCTATCACTTATAGAGGGAATGTAAAAACCGCTACACTTGAACTGAATTACAAAACAGAACAGAGTCACACGTTTAGAAAACACACTATGGCTGCTTAACGGGAAAGGTGAGGTGGGGTGATGCATAAAACAAGGGTTTCAAATTCGCTCAGATACCGTTCCATACACCCAATATGTAATAGACAAGACCTACTCCTTGCTCAGTGAACTGGAATCAACACCCCCTATTCACCGCACAACAATATATCTGACTAGTAAGAAACTTAAAGCCTATGTATTGATATCTATCTGGAAGTGAGTCAAGTGGGTGTAAAGACGCATAAACACAGCCGTGAAAAGCAGCTAAACCCCATTATGAAAATAAATTACTTTTAAAAACCCGTAAAACAAAGACAGTGAAAGAGAGAGAAATTCTTACAAAATTCGTTCAGGGGCTGTGATGCAACCTGGATTGACCATATCTACACCCACAGCTGGATGAGACATAAGGGTGGTCACTCTTGGGGCTGAGAGGTTTGGTGAGGTTGGGTGAGCAAACGCAGACCCTTTAAAGTAATACTGCTTGGTACCCATCCCATGGGTCCCAAATCCCCAGGTTCAAGGGCATCTTCCTACATCGAAAACATGCATGAGAAACCCAGAAGATGGTACACCGTGTGATTTTGAAAGGTTTTTAAAATGCATCTCACTTCTCATCTCCTTGTGCTCGGGTTCGCCTTTCCAGCTACTTTACTAGCAATCTCCCTACTTGGAGAATCAGCACCATTAAGCTCCTGTTCCCTACAGGTTACAATTTGTCCTGAGGATGAACGGGAAGAGGGGCAACCAATGAGAGACTAGATCTAGGTGTTGGGACAGGCACAGGTCACTCTATTTTCCCATCAGGAAGAAGAATTAACCACAGGCTCAGCCTGCCACCCAGAAGCAGAATAAGGCCTGAGGCAATCCCGCACTTTTGCGGCCTGCTCCCAAAAAAGAGAGGTGAAAAATGGAGATCAGGGACACTGCAATTCACAAACCCGCAGAGTTATAAATGATAACTTTCATCCACAGATATATTGAGGGAAGGCAACGAAGAGGATTTGAAAACAAGGCAGAATTGCAGGAAACAGATTTCAGGAGGTAGATTCGAATCGCCTTGAAAGCACATGAAAAGCGGCAAAACGTCGACAATGATGCCCTTGGCCAAAAAGGGCTTATGCGTTTTTTCCTGAGTATATTCAGGAAAACACGCATACGCCCTTTTTGGCCAACCAAGCAACCTGGAAAGGCAAATCAGCGCTACAAAGAAGTCTCGCTTCCCATCGGTCAAAAGGGTGATGCTGCAAAAAGTTTCAATACCAGAAATGCAGGACAGTCCATGGAGAAATGGCAGCCTTGCTACGCTGATGGGCGGGATGTAAATTGCCAACAGCCACTCTGGAGAAGTGTAAGGTGTGTCCTGAAACATCGAAAAAACACAGCTTAGGGAGCATAGGGCACGTCCACTCATGGGCGTATAAATTGGGAAAACTAAAAATCAGCAAGACACAGGCACCCCAAAGTTTAGGGCTGCTCTGTTGACAAGAACCTCCACTTCATGACACCTTAAATATCCCAGGAAAGAGAAAAATGGATAAAGAAGTTGTGGTCCTTATGTACAATGGAATATCACTCAGACATGAAATCAATGTCATAAGGCTAGTAGAAGCAAGATGAGTGGAGTTAGGTACGACGATTCTAAGTGAAATAAGTCACACAGAAAAAGACTCTTATCATAAGCTATCACTTATAGAGGGAATGTAAAAACCGCTACACTTGAACTGAATTACGAAACAGAACAGAGTCTCACGTTTAGAAAACACACTATGGCTGCTTAACGGGAAAGGTGAGGTGGGGTGATGCATAAAACAAGGGTTTCAAATTCGCTCAGATACCGTTCCATACACCCAATATGTAATAGACAAGACCTACTCCTTGCTCAGTGAACTGGACTCAACACTCCCTATTCACCGCTCAAGAATATATGTGACTAGTAAGAATCTTAAAACCTATGTATTGATATCTGTCTGGAAGTGAGTCAAGTGGGTGTAAAGCCGCATAAACACAGCCGTGAAAAGCAGATAAACCCCATTATAAAAATAAATTACTTCAAAAAACCCGTAAAACAAAGACAGTGAAAGAGAGAGAAATTCCTACAAAATTTGTTCAGAGGCTGTGATGCAACCTGGATTGACCATATCTAGACCCAAGCTGGATGAGACATAAGGGTGGACACTCTTGGGGCTGAGAGGTTGGGTGAGGTTGGGTGAGCAAACGCAGACCCTTTAAAGTAATACTGCTTGGTACCCATCCCATGGATCCCAAATCTCCAGGTTCAAGGGCATCTTCCTACATCGAAAACATGCATGAGAAACCCAGAGGATGGTACACCGTGTGATTTTGAAAGGTTTCTAAAACGCACCTCATTTCTCATCTCCTTGTGTTCGGGTTCGCCATTCCATCTACTTGACTAACAATCTCTCTACGTGGAGAATCAGCACCTTTAACCTCCTGTTCCGTACAGGTTGCAATTTGTCCTGAGGATGAAAGGAAAGAGGGGCAACCAATGAGAGACTAGATCTAGGTGTTGGGACAGGCACAGGTCACTCTATTTTCCCATCAGGAAGAAGAATTAACCACAGGCTCAGCCTGCCGCCGGGAACCAGAATAGGGCCTGAGGCAATCTCGTGCTTTTGCCGCCAGCTCCCAAAAAAATAGTTGAAAAATGGAGCTCAGGGGCACTGCCATTCACAAACCTGCTGAGTTATAAATGATAACTCTCATCCACAAATATATTGAGGGAAGGCAACGAAGAGGATTTGAAAGCAAGGCAGAATTGCAGGAAACAGGTTTCAGGAGGTAGATTCGAATCGCCTTTAAAGCACATGAAAAGTGGCAAAACGTCGCCAATGATGCACTTGTCCAAAAACGGCGTATGCGTTTTTTCCTGAATATATTCAGGAAAAAACGCATACGCCCTTTTTGGCCAACCAAGCAACCTGGAAAGGCAAATCAGCGCTACAAAGAAGTCTCGCTTCCCATCGGTCAAAAGGGCCATGCTGCAAAAAGTGTCAAAACCAGAAATGCAGGACAGTCCATGGAGAAATGGCAGCCGTGCTACGCTGATGGTCGGGATGTAAATTGCCAACAGCCACTCTGGAGAAGTGTACGGTGTGTCCTGAAACATCGAAAAAACACAGCTTAGGGAGCATAGGGCACGTCCACTCATGGGCGTATAAATTGGGAAAACTAAAAATCAGCAAGACACAGGCACCCCGACGTTTAGGGCTGCTCTGTTGACAAGAACCTCCACTTGATGACACCTTAAATATCCCAGGAAAGAGAAAAATGGATAAAGAAGTTGTGGTCCTTATGTACAATGGAATATCACTCAGACATGAAATGAATGTCATAAGGCTAGTAGAAGCAAGATGAGTGGAGTTAGGTACGACGATTCTAAGTGAAATAAGTCACACAGAAAAAGACACTTATCATAAGCTATCACTTATAGAGGGAATGTAAAAACCGCTACACTTGAACTGAATTACAAAAGAGAACAGAGTCACACGTTTAGAAAACACACTATGGCTGCTTAACGGGAAAGGTGAGGTGGGGTGATGCATAAAACAAGGGTTTCAAATTCGCTCAGATACCGTTCCATACACCCAATATGTAATAGACAAGACCTACTCCTTGCTCAGTGAACTGGAATCAACACCCCCTATTCACCGCACAACAATATATCTGACTAATAAGAAACTTAAAACCTATGTATTGATATCTATCTGGAAGTGAGTCAAGTGGGTGTAAAGACGCATAAACACAGCCGTGAAAAGCAGCTAAACCCCATTATGAAAATAAATTACTTTTAAAAACCCGTAAAACAAAGACAGTGAAAGAGAGAGAAATTCTTACAAAATTCGTTCAGGGGCTGTGATGCAACCTGGATTGACCATATCTACACCCACAGCTGGATGAGACATAAGGGTGGTCACTCTTGGGGCTGAGAGGTTTGGTGAGGTTGGGTGAGCAAACGCAGACCCTTTAAAGTAATACTGCGTGGTACCCATCCCATGGGTCCCAAATCTCCAGGTTCAAGGGCATCTTCCTACATCGAAAACATGCATGAGAAAAACAGAAGATGGTACACCGTGTGATTTTGAAAGGTTTCTAAAACGCACCTCATTTATCATCTCCTTGTGTTCGGGTTCGCCATTCCAGCTACTTGACTAACAATCTCCCTACTTGGAGAATCAGCACCTTTAACCTCCTGTTCCGTACAGGTTGCAATTTGTCCTGAGGATGAAAGGGAAGAGGGGCAACCAATGAGAGACTAGGTCTAGGTGTTGGGACAGGCACAGGTCACTCTATTTTCCCATCAGGAAGAAGAATTAACCACAGGCTTAGCCTGCCGCAGGAAACCAGAATAGGGCCTGAGGCAATCAAGTGCTTTTGCCGCCAGCTACCAAAAAAATAGTTGAAAAATGGAGCTCAGGGGCACTGCCATTCACAAACCTGCTGAGTTATAAATGATAACTCTCATCCACAAATATATTGAGGGAAGGCAACGAAGAGGATTTGAAAGCAAGGCAGAATTGCAGGAAACAGGTTTCAGGAGGTAGATTCGAATCGCCTTTAAAGCACATGAAAAGTGGCAAAACGTCGCCAATGATGCCCTTGGCCAAAAAGGGCGTATGCGTTTTTTCCTGAATATATTCAGGAAAAAACGCATACGCCCTTTTTGGCCAACCAAGCAACCTGGAAAGGCAAATCAGCGCTACAAAGAAGTCTCGCTTCCCATCGGTCAAAAGGGCCATGCTGCAAAAAGTGTCAAAACCAGAAATGCAGGACAGGACATGGAGAAATGGCAGCCTTGCTACGCTGATGGTCGGGATGTAAATTGCCAACAGCCACTCTGGAGAAGTGTACGGTGTGTCCTGAAACATCGAAAAAACACAGCTAAGGGAGCATAGGGCACGTCCACTCATGGGCGTATAAATTGGGAAAACTAAAAATCAGCAAGACACAGGCACCCCAAAGTTTAGGGCTGCTCTGTTGACAAGAACCTCCACTTCATGACACCTTAAATATCCCAGGAAAGAGAAAAATGGATAAAGAAGTTGTGGTCCTTATGTACAATGGAATATCACTCAGACATGAAATCAATGCCATAAGGCTACTAGAAGCAAGATGAGTGGAGTTAGGTACGACGATTCTAAGTGAAATAAGTCACACAGAAAAAGACACTTATCATAAGCTATCACTTATAGAGGGAATGTAAAAACCGCTACACTTGAACTGAATTACAAAACAGAACAGAGTCACACGTTTAGAAAACACACTATGGCTGCTTAACGGGAAAGGTGAGGTGGGGTGATGCATAAAACAAGGGTTTCAAATTCGCTCAGATACCGTTCCATACACCCAATATGTAATAGACAAGACCTACTCCTTGCTCAGTGAACTGGAATCAACACCCCCTATTCACCGCACAACAATATATCTGACTAGTAAGAAACTTAAAGCCTATGTATTGATATCTATCTGGAAGTGAGTCAAGTGGGTGTAAAGACGCATAAACACAGCCGTGAAAAGCAGCTAAACCCCATTATGAAAATAAATTACTTTTAAAAACCCGTAAAACAAAGACAGTGAAAGAGAGAGAAATTCTTACAAAATTCGTTCAGGGGCTGTGATGCAACCTGGATTGACCATATCTACACCCACAGCTGGATGAGACATAAGGGTGGTCACTCTTGGGGCTGAGAGGTTTGGTGAGGTTGGGTGAGCAAACGCAGACCCTTTAAAGTAATACTGCTTGGTACCCATCCCATGGGTCCCAAATCCCCAGGTTCAAGGGCATCTTCCTACATCGAAAACATGCATGAGAAACCCAGAAGATGGTACACCGTGTGATTTTGAAAGGTTTTTAAAATGCATCTCACTTCTCATCTCCTTGTGCTCGGGTTCGCCTTTCCAGCTACTTTACTAGCAATCTCCCTACTTGGAGAATCAGCACCATTAAGCTCCTGTTCCCTACAGGTTACAATTTGTCCTGAGGATGAACGGGAAGAGGGGCAACCAATGAGAGACTAGATCTAGGTGTTGGGACAGGCACAGGTCACTCTATTTTCCCATCAGGAAGAAGAATTAACCACAGGCTCAGCCTGCCACCCAGAAGCAGAATAAGGCCTGAGGCAATCCCGCACTTTTGCGGCCAGCTCCCAAAAAAGAGAGGTGAAAAATGGAGATCAGGGACACTGCAATTCACAAACCCGCAGAGTTATAAATGATAACTTTCATCCACAGATATATTGAGGGAAGGCAACGAAGAGGATTTGAAAACAAGGCAGAATTGCAGGAAACAGATTTCAGGAGGTAGATTCGAATCGCCTTGAAAGCACATGAAAAGCGGCAAAACGTCGACAATGATGCCCTTGGCCAAAAAGGGCTTATGCGTTTTTTCCTGAGTATATTCAGGAAAACACGCATACGCCCTTTTTGGCCAACCAAGCAACCTGGAAAGGCAAATCAGCGCTACAAAGAAGTCTCGCTTCCCATCGGTCAAAAGGGTGATGCTGCAAAAAGTTTCAATACCAGAAATGCAGGACAGTCCATGGAGAAATGGCAGCCTTGCTACGCTGATGGGCGGGATGTAAATTGCCAACAGCCACTCTGGAGAAGTGTAAGGTGTGTCCTGAAACATCGAAAAAACACAGCTTAGGGAGCATAGGGCACGTCCACTCATGGGCGTATAAATTGGGAAAACTAAAAATCAGCAAGACACAGGCACCCCAAAGTTTAGGGCTGCTCTGTTGACAAGAACCTCCACTTCATGACACCTTAAATATCCCAGGAAAGAGAAAAATGGATAAAGAAGTTGTGGTCCTTATGTACAATGGAATATCACTCAGACATGAAATCAATGTCATAAGGCTAGTAGAAGCAAGATGAGTGGAGTTAGGTACGACGATTCTAAGTGAAATAAGTCACACAGAAAAAGACTCTTATCATAAGCTATCACTTATAGAGGGAATGTAAAAACCGCTACACTTGAACTGAATTACGAAACAGAACAGAGTCTCACGTTTAGAAAACACACTATGGCTGCTTAACGGGAAAGGTGAGGTGGGGTGATGCATAAAACAAGGGTTTCAAATTCGCTCAGATACCGTTCCATACACCCAATATGTAATAGACAAGACCTACTCCTTGCTCAGTGAACTGGACTCAACACTCCCTATTCACCGCTCAAGAATATATGTGACTAGTAAGAATCTTAAAACCTATGTATTGATATCTGTCTGGAAGTGAGTCAAGTGGGTGTAAAGCCGCATAAACACAGCCGTGAAAAGCAGATAAACCCCATTATAAAAATAAATTACTTCAAAAAACCCGTAAAACAAAGACAGTGAAAGAGAGAGAAATTCCTACAAAATTTGTTCAGAGGCTGTGATGCAACCTGGATTGACCATATCTAGACCCAAGCTGGATGAGACATAAGGGTGGACACTCTTGGGGCTGAGAGGTTGGGTGAGGTTGGGTGAGCAAACGCAGACCCTTTAAAGTAATACTGCTTGGTACCCATCCCATGGATCCCAAATCTCCAGGTTCAAGGGCATCTTCCTACATCGAAAACATGCATGAGAAACCCAGAGGATGGTACACCGTGTGATTTTGAAAGGTTTCTAAAACGCACCTCATTTCTCATCTCCTTGTGTTCGGGTTCGCCATTCCATCTACTTGACTAACAATCTCTCTACGTGGAGAATCAGCACCTTTAACCTCCTGTTCCGTACAGGTTGCAATTTGTCCTGAGGATGAAAGGAAAGAGGGGCAACCAATGAGAGACTAGATCTAGGTGTTGGGACAGGCACAGGTCACTCTATTTTCCCATCAGGAAGAAGAATTAACCACAGGCTCAGCCTGCCGCCGGGAACCAGAATAGGGCCTGAGGCAATCTCGTGCTTTTGCCGCCAGCTCCCAAAAAAATAGTTGAAAAATGGAGCTCAGGGGCACTGCCATTCACAAACCTGCTGAGTTATAAATGATAACTCTCATCCACAAATATATTGAGGGAAGGCAACGAAGAGGATTTGAAAGCAAGGCAGAATTGCAGGAAACAGGTTTCAGGAGGTAGATTCGAATCGCCTTTAAAGCACATGAAAAGTGGCAAAACGTCGCCAATGATGCACTTGGCCAAAAAGGGCGTATGCGTTTTTTCCTGAATATATTCAGGAAAAAACGCATACGCCCTTTTTGGCCAACCAAGCAACCTGGAAAGGCAAATCAGCGCTACAAAGAAGTCTCGCTTCCCATCGGTCAAAAGGGCCATGCTGCAAAAAGTGTCAAAACCAGAAATGCAGGACAGGCCATGGAGAAATGGCAGCCGTGCTACGCTGATGGTCGGGATGTAAATTGCCAACAGCCACTCTGGAGAAGTGTACGGTGTGTCCTGAAACATCGAAAAAACACAGCTTAGGGAGCATAGGGCACGTCCACTCATGGGCGTATAAATTGGGAAAACTAAAAATCAGCAAGACACAGGCACCCCGACGTTTAGGGCTGCTCTGTTGACAAGAACCTCCACTTCATGACACCTTAAATATCCCAGGAAAGAGAAAAATGGATAAAGAAGTTGTGGTCCTTATGTACAATGGAATATCACTCAGACATGAAATCAATGTCATAAGGCTAGTAGAAGCAAGATGAGTGGAGTTAGGTACGACGATTCTAAGTGAAATAAGTCACACAGAAAAAGACTCTTATCATAAGCTATCACTTATAGAGGGAATGTAAAAACCGCTACACTTGAACTGAATTACGAAACAGAACAGAGTCTCACGTTTAGAAAACACACTATGGCTGCTTAACGGGAAAGGTGAGGTGGGGTGATGCATAAAACAAGGGTTTCAAATTCGCTCAGATACCGTTCCATACACCCAATATGTAATAGACAAGACCTACTCCTTGCTCAGTGAACTGGACTCAACACTCCCTATTCACCGCTCAAGAATATATGTGACTAGTAAGAATCTTAAAACCTATGTATTGATATCTGTCTGGAAGTGAGTCAAGTGGGTGTAAAGACGCATAAACACAGCCGTGAAAAGCAGCTAAACCCCATTATGAAAATAAATTACTTTTAAAAACCCGTAAAACAAAGACAGTGAAAGAGAGAGAAATTCTTACAAAATTCGTTCAGGGGCTGTGATGCAACCTGGATTGACCATATCTACACCCACAGCTGGATGAGACATAAGGGTGGTCACTCTTGGGGCTGAGAGGTTTGGTGAGGTTGGGTGAGCAAACGCAGACCCTTTAAAGTAATACTGCGTGGTACCCATCCCATGGGTCCCAAATCTCCAGGTTCAAGGGCATCTTCCTACATCGAAAACATGCATGAGAAAAACAGAAGATGGTACACCGTGTGATTTTGAAAGGTTTCTAAAACGCACCTCATTTATCATCTCCTTGTGTTCGGGTTCGCCATTCCAGCTACTTGACTAACAATCTCCCTACTTGGAGAATCAGCACCTTTAACCTCCTGTTCCGTACAGGTTGCAATTTGTCCTGAGGATGAAAGGGAAGAGGGGCAACCAATGAGAGACTAGGTCTAGGTTTTGGGACAGGCACAGGTCACTCTATTTTCCCATCAGGAAGAAGAATTAACCACAGGCTTAGCCTGCCGCAGGAAACCAGAATAGGGCCTGAGGCAATCAAGTGCTTTTGCCGCCAGCTACCAAAAAAATAGTTGAAAAATGGAGCTCAGGGGCACTGCCATTCACAAACCTGCTGAGTTATAAATGATAACTCTCATCCACAAATATATTGAGGGAAGGCAACGAAGAGGATTTGAAAGCAAGGCAGAATTGCAGGAAACAGGTTTCAGGAGGTAGATTCGAATCGCCTTTAAAGCACATGAAAAGTGGCAAAACGTCGCCAATGATGCCCTTGGCCAAAAAGGGCGTATGCGTTTTTTCCTGAATATATTCAGGAAAAAACGCATACGCCCTTTTTGGCCAACCAAGCAACCTGGAAAGGCAAATCAGCGCTACAAAGAAGTCTCGCTTCCCATCGGTCAAAAGGGCCATGCTGCAAAAAGTGTCAAAACCAGAAATGCAGGACAGGCCATGGAGAAATGGCAGCCTTGCTACGCTGATGGTCGGGATGTAAATTGCCAACAGCCACTCTGGAGAAGTGTACGGTGTGTCCTGAAACATCGAAAAAACACAGCTTAGGGAGCATAGGGCACGTCCACTCATGGGCGTATAAATTGGGAAAACTAAAAATCAGCAAGACACAGGCACCCCAAAGTTTAGGGCTGCTCTGTTGACAAGAACCTCCACTTCATGACACCTTAAATATCCCAGGAAAGAGAAAAATGGATAAAGAAGTTGTGGTCCTTATGTACAATGGAATATCACTCAGACATGAAATCAATGTCATAAGGCTAGTAGAAGCAAGATGAGTGGAGTTAGGTACGACGATTCTAAGTGAAATAAGTCACACAGAAAAAGACACTTATCATAAGCTATCACTTATAGAGGGAATGTAAAAACCGCTACACTTGAACTGAATTACAAAACAGAACAGAGTCACACGTTTAGAAAACACACTATGGCTGCTTAACGGGAAAGGTGAGGTGGGGTGATGCATAAAACAAGGGTTTCAAATTCGCTCAGATACCGTTCCATACACCCAATATGTAATAGACAAGACCTACTCCTTGCTCAGTGAACTGGAATCAACACCCCCTATTCACCGCACAACAATATATCTGACTAGTAAGAAACTTAAAGCCTATGTATTGATATCTATCTGGAAGTGAGTCAAGTGGGTGTAAAGACGCATAAACACAGCCGTGAAAAGCAGCTAAACCCCATTATGAAAATAAATTACTTTTAAAAACCCGTAAAACAAAGACAGTGAAAGAGAGAGAAATTCTTACAAAATTCGTTCAGGGGCTGTGATGCAACCTGGATTGACCATATCTACACCCACAGCTGGATGAGACATAAGGGTGGTCACTCTTGGGGCTGAGAGGTTTGGTGAGGTTGGGTGAGCAAACGCAGACCCTTTAAAGTAATACTGCTTGGTACCCATCCCATGGGTCCCAAATCCCCAGGTTCAAGGGCATCTTCCTACATCGAAAACATGCATGAGAAACCCAGAAGATGGTACACCGTGTGATTTTGAAAGGTTTTTAAAATGCATCTCACTTCTCATCTCCTTGTGCTCGGGTTCGCCTTTCCAGCTACTTTACTAGCAATCTCCCTACTTGGAGAATCAGCACCATTAAGCTCCTGTTCCCTACAGGTTACAATTTGTCCTGAGGATGAACGGGAAGAGGGGCAACCAATGAGAGACTAGATCTAGGTGTTGGGACAGGCACAGGTCACTCTATTTTCCCATCAGGAAGAAGAATTAACCACAGGCTCAGCCTGCCACCCAGAAGCAGAATAAGGCCTGAGGCAATCCCGCACTTTTGCGGCCAGCTCCCAAAAAAGAGAGGTGAAAAATGGAGATCAGGGACACTGCAATTCACAAACCCGCAGAGTTATAAATGATAACTTTCATCCACAGATATATTGAGGGAAGGCAACGAAGAGGATTTGAAAACAAGGCAGAATTGCAGGAAACAGATTTCAGGAGGTAGATTCGAATCGCCTTGAAAGCACATGAAAAGCGGCAAAACGTCGACAATGATGCCCTTGGCCAAAAAGGGCTTATGCGTTTTTTCCTGAGTATATTCAGGAAAACACGCATACGCCCTTTTTGGCCAACCAAGCAACCTGGAAAGGCAAATCAGCGCTACAAAGAAGTCTCGCTTCCCATCGGTCAAAAGGGTGATGCTGCAAAAAGTTTCAATACCAGAAATGCAGGACAGTCCATGGAGAAATGGCAGCCTTGCTACGCTGATGGGCGGGATGTAAATTGCCAACAGCCACTCTGGAGAAGTGTAAGGTGTGTCCTGAAACATCGAAAAAACACAGCTTAGGGAGCATAGGGCACGTCCACTCATGGGCGTATAAATTGGGAAAACTAAAAATCAGCAAGACACAGGCACCCCAAAGTTTAGGGCTGCTCTGTTGACAAGAACCTCCACTTCATGACACCTTAAATATCCCAGGAAAGAGAAAAATGGATAAAGAAGTTGTGGTCCTTATGTACAATGGAATATCACTCAGACATGAAATCAATGTCATAAGGCTAGTAGAAGCAAGATGAGTGGAGTTAGGTACGACGATTCTAAGTGAAATAAGTCACACAGAAAAAGACTCTTATCATAAGCTATCACTTATAGAGGGAATGTAAAAACCGCTACACTTGAACTGAATTACGAAACAGAACAGAGTCTCACGTTTAGAAAACACACTATGGCTGCTTAACGGGAAAGGTGAGGTGGGGTGATGCATAAAACAAGGGTTTCAAATTCGCTCAGATACCGTTCCATACACCCAATATGTAATAGACAAGACCTACTCCTTGCTCAGTGAACTGGACTCAACACTCCCTATTCACCGCTCAAGAATATATGTGACTAGTAAGAATCTTAAAACCTATGTATTGATATCTGTCTGGAAGTGAGTCAAGTGGGTGTAAAGCCGCATAAACACAGCCGTGAAAAGCAGATAAACCCCATTATAAAAATAAATTACTTCAAAAAACCCGTAAAACAAAGACAGTGAAAGAGAGAGAAATTCCTACAAAATTTGTTCAGAGGCTGTGATGCAACCTGGATTGACCATATCTAGACCCAAGCTGGATGAGACATAAGGGTGGACACTCTTGGGGCTGAGAGGTTGGGTGAGGTTGGGTGAGCAAACGCAGACCCTTTAAAGTAATACTGCTTGGTACCCATCCCATGGATCCCAAATCTCCAGGTTCAAGGGCATCTTCCTACATCGAAAACATGCATGAGAAACCCAGAGGATGGTACACCGTGTGATTTTGAAAGGTTTCTAAAACGCACCTCATTTCTCATCTCCTTGTGTTCGGGTTCGCCATTCCATCTACTTGACTAACAATCTCTCTACGTGGAGAATCAGCACCTTTAACCTCCTGTTCCGTACAGGTTGCAATTTGTCCTGAGGATGAAAGGAAAGAGGGGCAACCAATGAGAGACTAGATCTAGGTGTTGGGACAGGCACAGGTCACTCTATTTTCCCATCAGGAAGAAGAATTAACCACAGGCTCAGCCTGCCGCCGGGAACCAGAATAGGGCCTGAGGCAATCTCGTGCTTTTGCCGCCAGCTCCCAAAAAAATAGTTGAAAAATGGAGCTCAGGGGCACTGCCATTCACAAACCTGCTGAGTTATAAATGATAACTCTCATCCACAAATATATTGAGGGAAGGCAACGAAGAGGATTTGAAAGCAAGGCAGAATTGCAGGAAACAGGTTTCAGGAGGTAGATTCGAATCGCCTTTAAAGCACATGAAAAGTGGCAAAACGTCGCCAATGATGCACTTGGCCAAAAAGGGCGTATGCGTTTTTTCCTGAATATATTCAGGAAAAAACGCATACGCCCTTTTTGGCCAACCAAGCAACCTGGAAAGGCAAATCAGCGCTACAAAGAAGTCTCGCTTCCCATCGGTCAAAAGGGCCATGCTGCAAAAAGTGTCAAAACCAGAAATGCAGGACAGGCCATGGAGAAATGGCAGCCGTGCTACGCTGATGGTCGGGATGTAAATTGCCAACAGCCACTCTGGAGAAGTGTACGGTGTGTCCTGAAACATCGAAAAAACACAGCTTAGGGAGCATAGGGCACGTCCACTCATGGGCGTATAAATTGGGAAAACTAAAAATCAGCAAGACACAGGCACCCCGACGTTTAGGGCTGCTCTGTTGACAAGAACCTCCACTTCATGACACCTTAAATATCCCAGGAAAGAGAAAAATGGATAAAGAAGTTGTGGTCCTTATGTACAATGGAATATCACTCAGACATGAAATGAATATCATAAGGCTAGTAGAAGCAATATGAGTGGATTTAGGTACGACGATTCTAAGTGAAATAAGTAACACAGAAAAAGACACTTATCATAAGCTATCACTTATAGAGGGAATGTAAAAACCGCTACACTTGAACTGAATTACAAAAGAGAACAGAGTCACACGTTTAGAAAACACACTATGGCTGCTTAACGGGAAAGGTGAGGTGGGGTGATGCATAAAACAAGGGTTTCAAATTCGCTCAGATACTGTTCCATACACCCAATATGTAATAGACAAGACCTACTCCTTGCTCAGTGAACTGGAATCAACACCCCCTATTCACCGCACAACAATATATCTGACTAGTAAGAAACTTAAAACCTATGTATTGATATCTACCTGGAAGTGAGTCAAGTGGGTGTAAAGACGCATAAACACAGCCGTGAAAAGCAGCTAAACCCCATTATGAAAATAAATTACTTTTAAAAACCCGTAAAACAAAGACAGTGAAAGAGAGAGAAATTCTTACAAAATTCGTTCAGGGGCTGTGATGCAACCTGGATTGACCATATCTACACCCACAGCTGGATGAGACATAAGGGTGGTCACTCTTGGGGCTGAGAGGTTTGGTGAGGTTGGGTGAGCAAACGCAGACCCTTTAAAGTAATACTGCTTGGTACCCATCCCATGGGTCCCAGATCCCCAGGTTCAAGGGCATCTTCCTACATCGAAAACATGCATGAGAAACCCAGAAGATGGTACAGCGTGTGATTTTGAAAGGTTTTTAAAATGCACCTCATTTCTCATCTCCTTGTGCTCGGATTCGCCTTTCCAGCTACTTTACTAGCAATCTCCCTACTTGGAGAATCAGCACCATTAAGCTCCTGTTCCCTACAGGTTACAATTTGTCCTGAGGATGAACGGGAAGAGGGGCAACCAATGAGAGACTAGATCTAGGTGTTGGGACAGGCACAGGTCACTCTATTTTCCCATCAGGAAGAAGAATTAACCACAGGCTCAGCCTGCCGCCCAGAAGCAGAATAAGGCCTGAGGCAATCCCGCACTTTTGCGGCCAGCTCCCAAAAAAGAGAGTTGAAAAATGGAGATCAGGGACACTGCAATTCACAAACCCGCAGAGTTATAAATGATAACTCTCATCCACAGATATATTGAGGGAAGGCAACGAAGAGGATTTGAAAACAAGGCAGAATTGCAGGAAACAGATTTCAGGAGGTAGATTCGAATCGCCTTGAAAGCACATGAAAAGCGGCAAAACGTCGACAATGATGCCCTTGGCCAAAAAGGGCTTATGCGTTTTTTCCTGAGTATATTCAGGAAAACACACATACGCCCTTTTTGGCCAACCAAGCAACCTGGAAAGGCAAATCAGCGCTACAAAGAAGTCTCGCTTCCCATCGGTCAAAAGGGTGATGCTGCAAAAAGTTTCAATACCAGAAATGCAGGACAGTCCATGGAGAAATGGCAGCCTTGCTACGCTGATGGGCGGGATGTAAATTGCCAACAGCCACTCTGGAGAAGTGTAAGGTGTGTCCTGAAACATCGAAAAAACACAGCTTAGGGAGCATAGGGCACGTCCACTCATGGGCGTATAAATTGGGAAAACTAAAAATCAGCAAGACACAGGCACCCCAAAGTTTAGGGCTGCTCTGTTGACAAGAACCTCCACTTCATGACACCTTAAATATCCCAGGAAAGAGAAAAATGGATAAAGAAGTTGTGGTCCTTATGTACAATGGAATATCACTCAGACATGAAATCAATGTCATAAGGCTAGTAGAAGCAAGATGAGTGGAGTTAGGTACGACGATTCTAAGTGAAATAAGTCACACAGAAAAAGACTCTTATCATAAGCTATCACTTATAGAGGGAATGTAAAAACCGCTACACTTGAACTGAATTACGAAACAGAACAGAGTCTCACGTTTAGAAAACACACTATGGCTGCTTAACGGGAAAGGTGAGGTGGGGTGATGCATAAAACAAGGGTTTCAAATTCGCTCAGATACCGTTCCATACACCCAATATGTAATAGACAAGACCTACTCCTTGCTCAGTGAACTGGACTCAACACTCCCTATTCACCGCTCAAGAATATATGTGACTAGTAAGAATCTTAAAACCTATGTATTGATATCTGTCTGGAAGTGAGTCAAGTGGGTGTAAAGCCGCATAAACACAGCCGTGAAAAGCAGCTAAACCCCATTATAAAAATAAATTTAAAAAACCCGTAAAACAAAGACAGTGAAAGAGAGAGAAATTCCTACAAAATTTGTTCAGAGGCTGTGATGCAACCTGGATTGACCATATCTAGACCCAAGCTGGATGAGACATAAGGGTGGACACTCTTGGGGCTGAGAGGTTGGGTGAGGTTGGGTGAGCAAACGCAGACCCTTTAAAGTAATACTGCGTGGTACCCATCCCATGGGTCCCAAATCTCCAGGTTCAAGGGCATCTTCCTACATCGAAAACATGCATGAGAAACCCAGAGGATGGTACACCGTGTGATTTTGAAAGGTTTCTAAAACGCACCTCATTTATCATCTCCTTGTGTTCGGGTTCGCCATTCCAGCTACTTGACTAACAATCTCCCTACTTGGAGAATCAGCACCTTTAACCTCCTGTTCCGTACAGGTTGCAATTTGTCCTGAGGATGAAAGGGAAGAGGGGCAACCAATGAGAGACTAGGTCTAGGTGTTGGGACAGGCACAGGTCACTCTATTTTCCCAACAAGAAGAAGAATTAACCACAGGCTCAGCCTGCCGCCCAGAAGCAGAATAGGGCCTGAGGCAATCCCGCGCTTTTGCGGCCAGCTCCCAAAAAAGACAGTTGAAAAATGGAGCTCAGGGAAACTGCAATTCACAAACCCGCAGAGTTATAAATGATAACTCTCATCCACAGATATATTGAGGGAAGGCAACGAAGAGGATTTGAAAACAAGGCAGAATTGCAGGAAACAGATTTCAGGAGGTAGATTCGAATCGCCTTGAAAGCACATGAAAAGCGGCAAAACGTCGACAATGATGCCCTTGGCCAAAAAGGGCGTATGCGTTTTTTCCTGAGTATATTCAGGAAAACACGCATACGCCCTTTTTGGCCAACCAAGCAACCTGGAAAGGCAAATCAGCGCTACAAAGAAGTCTCGCTTCCCATCGGTCAAAAGGGTGATGCTGCAAAAAGTTTCAATACCAGAAATGCAGGACAGTCCATGGAGAAATGGCAGCCTTGCTACGCTGATGGGCGGGATGTAAATTGCCAACAGCCACTCTGGAGAAGTGTAAGGTGTGTCCTGAAACATCGAAAAAACACAGCTTAGGGAGCATAGGGCACGTCCACTCATGGGCGTATAAATTGGGAAAACTAAAAATCAGCAAGACACAGGCACCCCAAAGTTTAGGGCTGCTCTGTTGACAAGAACCTCCACTTCATGACACCTTAAATATCCCAGGAAAGAGAAAAATGGATAAAGAAGTTGTGGTCCTTATGTACAATGGAATATCACTCAGACATGAAATCAATGTCATAAGGCTAGTAGAAGCAAGATGAGTGGAGTTAGGTACGACGATTCTAAGTGAAATAAGTCACACAGAAAAAGACTCTTATCATAAGCTATCACTTATAGAGGGAATGTAAAAACCGCTACACTTGAACTGAATTACGAAACAGAACAGAGTCTCACGTTTAGAAAACACACTATGGCTGCTTAACGGGAAAGGTGAGGTGGGGTGATGCATAAAACAAGGGTTTCAAATTCGCTCAGATACCGTTCCATACACCCAATATATAATAGACAAGACCTACTCCTTGCTCAGTGAACTGGACTCAACACCCCCTATTCACCGCACAAGAATATATGTGACTAGTAAGAATCTTAAAACCTATGTATTGATATCTGTCTGGAAGTGAGTCAAGTGGGTGTAAAGCCGCATAAACACAGCCGTGAAAAGCAGCTAAACCCCATTATAAAACTAAATTACTTTTAAAAACCCTTAAAATAAAGACAGTGAAAGAGAGAACTTCTTACAAAATTCGTTCAGAGGCTGTGATGCAACCTGGATTGACCATATCTAGACACACAGCTGGATGAGACATAAGGGTGGACACTCTTGGGGTTGAGAGTTTGGGTGAGCAAACGCAGACCCTTTAAAGTAATACTGCGTGGTACCCATCCCATGGGTCCCAAATCTCCAGGTTCAAGGGCATCTTCCTACATCGAAAACATGCATGAGAAAAACAGAAGATGGTACACCGTGTGATTTTGAAAGGTTTCTAAAACGCACCTCATTTCTCATCTCCTTGTGTTCGGGTTCGCCATTCCAGCTACTTTACTAACAATCTCCCTACTTGGAGAATCAGCACCTTTAACCTCCTGTTCCGTACAGGTTGCAATTTGTCCTGAGGATGAAAGGGAAGAGGGGCAACCAATGAGAGACTAGATCTAGGTGTTGGGACAGGCACAGGTCACTCTATTTTCCCATCAGGAAGAAGAATTAACCACAGGCTCAGTCTGCCGCCGGTAACCAGAATAGGGCCTGAGCAATCCTGCGCTTTTGCGGCCAGCTCCCAAAAAGACAGTTGAAAAATGGAGCTAGGGGGCACTGCCATTCACATACCTGCTGAGTTATAAATGATAACTCTCTTCCACAAATATATTGAGGGAAGGCAACGAAGAGGATTTGAAAGCAAGGCAGAATTGCAGGAAACAGATTTCAGGAGGTAGATTCGAATCGCCTTTAAAGCACAAGAAAAGTGGCAAAACGTCGCCAATGATGCCCTTGGCCAAAAAGGGCGTATGCGTTTTTTCCTGAATATATTCAGGAAAAAACGCATACGCCCTTTTTGGCCAACCAAGCAACCTGGAAAGGCAAATCAGCGCTACAAAGAAGTCTCGCTTCCCATCGGTCAAAAGGGCCATGCTGCAAAAAGTGTCAAAACCAGAAATGCAGGACAGGCCATGGAGAAATGGCAGCCTTGCTACGCTGATGGGCGGGATGTAAATTGCCAACAGCCACTCTGGAGAAGTGTACGGTGTGTCCTGAAACATCGAAAAAACACAGCTTAGGGAGCATAGGGCACGTCCACTCATGGGCGTATAAATTGGGAAAACTAAAAATCAGCAAGACACAGGCACCCCAAAGTTTAGGGCTGCTCTGTTAACAAGAACCTCCACTTCATGACACCTTAAATATCCCAGGAAAGAGAAAAATGGATAAAGAAGTTGTGGTCCTTATGTACAATGGAATATCACTCAGACATGAAATCTATGTCATAAGGCTAGTAGAAGCAAGATGAGTGGATTTAGGTACGACGATTTTAAGTGAAATAAGTCACACAGAAAAAGACACTTATCATAAGCTATCACTTATAGAGGGAATGTAAAAACCGCTACACTTGAACTGAATTACGAAACAGAACAGAGTCTCACGTTTAGAAAACACACTATGGCTGCTTAACGGGAAAGGTGAGGTGGGGTGATGCATAAAACAAGGGTTTCAAATACGCTCAGATACCGTTCCATACAACCAATATGTAATAGACAAGACCTACTCCTTGCTCAGTGAACTGGACTCAACACTCCCTATTCACCGCACAAGAATATATGTGACTAGTAAGAATCTTAAAACCTATGTATTGATATCTGTCTGGAAGTGAGTCAAGTGGGTGTAAAGCCGCATAAACACAGCCGTGAAAAGCAGCTAAACCCCATTATAAAACTAAATTACTTTTAAAAACCCTTAAAATAAAGACAGTGAAATAGACAACTTCTTTCAAAATTCGTTCAGAGGCTGTGATGCAACCTGGATTGACCATATCTAGACACACAGCTGGAGGAGACATAAGGGTGGACACTCTTGGGGTTGAGAGTTTGGGTGAGCAAACGCAGACCCTTTAAAGTAGTAATGCGTGGTACCCATCCCATGGATCCCAAATCTCCAGGTTCAAGGGCATCTTCCTACATCGAAAACATGCATGAGAAACCCAGAGGATGGTACACCGTGTGATTTTGAAAGGTTTCTAAAACGCACCTCATTTCTCATCTCCTTGTGTTCGGGTTCGCCATTCCAGCTACTTGACTAACAATCTCCCTACGTGGAGAATCAGCACCTTTAACCTCCTGTTCCGTACAGGTTGCAATTTGTCCTGAGGATGAAAGGAAAGAGGGGCAACCAATGAGAGACTAGATCTAGGTGTTGGGACAGGCACAGGTCACTCTATTTTCCCATCAGGAAGAAGAATTAACCACAGGCTCAGCCTGCCGCCGGGAACCAGAATAGGGCCTGAGGCAATCTCGTGCTTTTGACGCCAGCTCCCAAAAAATTAGTTGAAAAATGGAGCTCAGGGGCACTGCCATTCACAAACCTGCTGAGTTATAAATGATAACTCTCATCCACAAATATATTGAGGGAAGGCAACGAAGAGGATTTGAAAGCAAGGCAGAATTGCAGGAAACAGGTTTCAGGAGGTAGATTCGAATCGCCTTTAAAGCACATGAAAAGTGGCAAAACGTCGCCAATGATGCCCTTGGCCAAAAAGGGCGTATGCGTTTTTTCCTGAATATATTCAGGAAAAAACGCATACGCCCTTTTTGGCCAACCAAGCAACCTGGAAAGGCAAATCAGCGCTACAAAGAAGTCTCGCTTCCCATCGGTCAAAAGGGCCATGCTGCAAAAAGTGTCAAAACCAGAAATGCAGGACAGGCCATGGAGAAATGGCAGCCGTGCTACGCTGATGGTCGGGATGTAAATTGCCAACAGCCACTCTGGAGAAGTGTACGGTGTGTCCTGAAACATCGAAAAAACACAGCTTAGGGAGCATAGGGCACGTCCACTCATGGGCGTATAAATTGGGAAAACTAAAAATCAGCAAGACACAGGCACCCCGACGTTTAGGGCTGCTCTGTTGACAAAAACCTCCACTTCATGACACCTTAAATATCCCAGGAAAGAGAAAAATGGATAAAGAAGTTGTGGTCCTTATGTACAATGGAATATCACTCAGACATGAAATGAATGTCATAAGGCTAGTAGAAGCAAGATGAGTGGATTTAGGTACGACGATTTTAAGTGAAATAAGTCACACAGAAAAAGACTCTTATCATAAGCTATCACTTATAGAGGGAATGTAAAAACCGCTACACTTGAACTGAATTACGAAACAGAACAGAGTCTCACGTTTAGAAAACACACTATGGCTGCTTAACGGGAAAGGTGAGGTGGGGTGATGCATAAAACAAGGGTTTCAAATTCGCTCAGATACCGTTCCATACACCCAATATGTAATAGACAAGACCTACTCCTTGCTCAGTGAACTGGACTCAACACTCCCTATTCACCGCACAAGAATATATGTGACTAGTAAGAATCTTAAAACCTATGTATTGATATCTGTCTGGAAGTGAGTCAAGTGGGTGTAAAGCCGCATAAACACAGCCGTGAAAAGCAGCTAAACCCCATTATAAAAATAAATTACTTTAAAAAATCCGTAAAACAAAGACAGTGAAAGAGAGAGAAATTCCTACAAAATTTGTTCAGAGGCTGTGATGCAACCTGGATTGACCATATCTAGACCCAAGCTGGATGAGACATAAGGGTGGACACCCTTGGGGCTGAGAGGTTGGGTGAGGTTGGGTGAGCAAACGCAGACCCTTTAAAGTAATACTGCGTGGTACCCATCCCATGGATCCCAAATCTCCAGGTTCAAGGGCATCTTCCTACATCGAAAACATGCATGAGAAACCCAGAGGATGGTACACCGTGTGATTTTGAAAGGTTTCTAAAACGCACTTCATTTCTCATCTCCTTGTGTTCGGGTTCGCCATTCCAGCTACTTGACTAACAATCTCCCTACGTGGAGAATCAGCACCTTTAACCTCCTGTTCCGTACAGGTTGCAATTTGTCCTGAGGATGAAAGGAAAGAGGGGCAACCAATGAGAGACTAGATCTAGGTGTTGGGACAGGCACAGGTCACTCTATTTTCCCATCAGGAAGAAGAATTAACCACAGGCTCAGCCTGCTGCCGGGAACCAGAATAGGGCCTGAGGCAATCTCGTGCTTTTGCCGCCAGCTCCCAAAAAAATAGTTGAAAAATGGAGCTCAGGGGCACTGCCATTCACAAACCTGCTGAGTTATAAATGATAACTCTCATCCACAAATATATTGAGGGAAGGCAACGAAGAGGATTTGAAAGCAAGGCAGAATTGCAGGAAACAGGTTTCAGGAGGTAGATTCGAATCGCCTTTAAAGCACATGAAAAGTGGCAAAACGTCGCCAATGATGCACTTGGCCAAAAAGGGCGTATGCGTTTTTTCCTGAATATATTCAGGAAAAAACGCATACGCCCTTTTTGGCCAACCAAGCAACCTGGAAAGGCAAATCAGCGCTACAAAGAAGTCTCGCTTCCCATCGGTCAAAAGGGCCATGCTGCAAAAAGTGTCAAAACCAGAAATGCAGGACAGGCCATGGAGAAATGGCAGACGTGCTACTCTGATGGTCGGGATGTAAATTGCCAACAGCCACTCTGGAGAAGTGTACGGTGTGTCCTGAAACATCGAAAAAACACAGCTTAGGGAGCATAGGGCACGTTCACTCATGGGCGTATAAATTGGGAAAACTAAAAATCAGCAAGACACAGGCACCCCGACGTTTAGGGCTGCTCTGTTGACAAAAACCTCCACTTCATGACACCTTAAATATCCCAGGAAAGAGAAAAATGGATAAAGAAGTTGTGGTCCTTATGTACAATGGAATATCACTCAGACATGAAATCAATGTCATAAGGCTAGTAGAAGCAATATGAGTGGATTTAGGTACGACGATTCTAAGTGAAATAAGTAACACAGAAAAAGACACTTATCATAAGCTATCACTTATAGAGGGAATGTAAAAACCGCTACACTTGAACTGAATTACAAAAGAGAACAGAGTCACACGTTTAGAAAACACACTATGGCTGCTTAACGGGAAAGGTGAGGTGGGGTGATGCATAAAACAAGGGTTTCAAATTCGCTCAGATACCGTTCCATACACCCAATATGTAATAGACAAGACCTACTCCTTGCTCAGTGAACTGGAATCAACACCCCCTATTCACCGCACAACAATATATCTGACTAGTAAGAAACTTAAAACCTATGTATTGATATCTATCTGGAAGTGAGTCAAGTGGGTGTAAAGACGCATAAACACAGCCGTGAAAAGCAGCTAAACCCCATTATGAAAATAAATTACTTTTAAAAACCCGTAAAACAAAGACAGTGAAAGAGAGAGAAATTCTTACAAAATTTGTTCAGGGGCTGTGATGCAACCTGGATTGACCATATCTACACACACAGCTGGATGAGACATAAGGGTGGTCACTCTTGGGGCTGAGAGGTTTGGTGAGGTTGGGTGAGCAAACGCAGACCCTTTAAAGTAATACTGCTTGGTACCCATCCCATGGGTCCCAAATCCCCAGGTTCAAGGGCATCTTCCTACATCGAAAACATGCATGAGAAACCCAGAAGATGGTACACCGTGTGATTTTGAAAGGTTTTTAAAATGCACCTCATTTCTCATCTCCTTGTGCTCGGGTTCGCCTTTCCAGCTACTTTACTAGCAATATCCCTACTTGGAGAATCAACACCATTAAGCTCCTGTTCCCTACAGGTTACAATTTGTCCTGAGGATGAACGGGAAGAGGGGCAACCAATGAGACACTAGATCTAGGTGTTGGGACAGGCACAGGTCACTCTATTTTCCCATCAGGAAGAAGAATTAACCACAGGCTCAGCCTGCCGCCGGGAACCAGAATAGGGCCTGAGGCAATCTCGTGCTTTTGCCGCCAGCTCCCAAAAAAATAGTTGAAAAATGGAGCTCAGGGGCACTGCCATTCACAAACCTGCTGAGTTATAAATGATAACTCTCATCCACAAATATATTGAGGGAAGGCAACGAAGAGGATTTGAAAGCAAGGCAGAATTGCAGGAAACAGGTTTCAGGAGGTAGATTCGAATCGCCTTTAAAGCACATGAAAAGTGGCAAAACGTCGCCAATGATGCACTTGGCCAAAAAGGGCGTATGCGTTTTTTCCTGAATATATTCAGGAAAAAACGCATACGCCCTTTTTGGCCAACCAAGCAACCTGGAAAGGCAAATCAGCGCTACAAAGAAGTCTCGCTTCCCATCGGTCAAAAGGGCCATGCTGCAAAAAGTGTCAAAACCAGAAATGCAGGACAGGCCATGGAGAAATGGCAGCCGTGCTACGCTGATGGTCGGGATGTAAATTGCCAACAGCCACTCTGGAGAAGTGTACGGTGTGTCCTGAAACATCGAAAAAACACAGCTTAGGGAGCATAGGGCACGTCCACTCATGGGCGTATAAATTGGGAAAACTAAAAATCAGCAAGACACAGGCACCCCGACGTTTAGGGCTGCTCTGTTGACAAGAACCTCCACTTCATGACACCTTAAATATCCCAGGAAAGAGAAAAATGGATAAAGAAGTTGTGGTCTTATGTACAATGGAATATCACTCAGACATGAAATGAATGTCATAAGGCTAGTAGAAGCAAGATGAGTGGATTTAGGTACGACGATTCTAAGTGAAATAAGTAACACAGAAAAAGACACTTATCATAAGCTATCACTTATAGAGGGAATGTAAAAACCGCTACACTTGAACTGAATTACAAAAGAGAACAGAGTCACACGTTTAGAAAACACACTATGGCTGCTTAACGGGAAAGGTGAGGTGGGGTGATGCATAAAACAAGGGTTTCAAATTCGCTCAGATACTGTTCCATACACCCAATATGTAATAGACAAGACCTACTCCTTGCTCAGTGAACTGGAATCAACACCCCCTATTCACCGCACAACAATATATCTGACTAGTAAGAAACTTAAAACCTATGTATTGATATCTATCTGGAAGTGAGTCAAGTGGGTGTAAAGACGCATAAACACAGCCGTGAAAAGCAGCTAAACCCCATTATGAAAATAAATTACTTATAAAAACCCGTAAAACAAAGACAGTGAAAGAGAGAGAAATTCTTACAAAATTCGTTCAGGGGCTGTGATGCAACCTGGATTGACCATATCTACACCCACAGCTGGATGAGACATAAGGGTGGTCACTCTTGGGGCTGAGAGGTTTGGTGAGGTTGGGTGAGCAAACGCAGACCCTTTAAAGTAATACTGCTTGGTACCCATCCCATGGGTCCCAAATCCCCAGGTTCAAGGGCATCTTCCTACATCGAAAACATGCATGAGAAACCCAGAAGATGGTACACCGTGTGATTTTGAAAGGTTTTTAAAATGCACCTCATTTCTCATCTCCTTGTGCTCGGGTTCGCCTTTCCAGCTACTTTACTAGCAATCTCCCTACTTGGAGAATCAGCACCATTAAGCTCCTGTTCCCTACAGGTTACAATTTGTCCTGAGGATGAATGGGAAGAGGGGCAACCAATGAGAGACTAGATCTAGGTGTTGGGACAGGCACAGGTCACTCTATTTTCCCATCAGGAAGAAGAATTAACCACAGGCTCAGCCTGCCGCCCAGAAGCAGAATAAGGCCTGAGGCAATCCCGCACTTTTGCGGCCAGCTCCCAAAAAAGAGAGTTGAAAAATGGAGATCAGGGACACTGCAATTCACAAACCCACAGAGTTATAAATGATAACTCTCATCCACAGATATATTGAGGGAAGGCAACGAAGAGGATTTGAAAGCAAGGCAGAATTGCAGGAAACAGGTTTCAGGAGGTAGATTCGAATCGCCTTGAAAGCACATGAAAAGCGGCAAAACGTCGACAATGATGCCCTTGGCCAAAAAGGGCTTATGCGTTTTTTCCTGAGTATATTCAGGAAAACACGCATACGCCCTTTTTGGCCAACCAAGCAACCTGGAAAGGCAAATCAGCGCTACAAAGAAGTCTCGCTTCCCATCGGTCAAAAGGGTGATGCTGCAAAAAGTGTCAAAACCAGAAATGCAGGACAGTCCATGGAGAAATGGCAGCCTTACTACGCTGATGGGCGGGATGTAAATTGCCAACAGCCACTCTGGAGAAGTGTAAGGTGTGTCCTGAAACATCGAAAAAACACAGCTTAGGGAGCATAGGGCACGTCCACTCATGGGTGTATAAATTGGGAAAAATAAAAATCAGCAAGACACAGGCACCCCAAAGTTTAAGGCTGCTCTGTTGACAAGAACCTCCACTTCATGACACCTTAAATATCCCAGGAAAGAGAAAAATGGATAAAGAAGTTGTGGTCCTTATGTACAATGGAATATCACTCAAACATGAAATGAATGCAATAAGGCTAGTAGAAGCAAGATGAGTGGAGTTAGGTACGACGATTCTAAGTGAAATAAGTCACACAGAAAAAGACACTTATCATAAGCTATCACTTATAGAGGGAATGTAAACACCGCTACACTTGAACTGAATTACAAAACAGAACAGAGTCACACGTTTAGAAAACACACTATGGCTGCTTAACGGGAAAGGTGAGGTGGGGTGATGCATAAAACAAGGGTTTCAAATTCGCTCAGATACCGTTCCATACACCCAATATGTAATAGACAAGACCTACTCCTTGCTCAGTGAACTGGACTCAACACCCCCTATTCACCGCACAAGAATATATGTGACTAGTAAGAATCTTAAAACCTATGTATTGATATCTGTCTGGAAGTGAGTCAAGTGGGTGTAAAGCCGCATAAACACAGCCGTGAAAAGCAGCTAAAACCCATTATAAAAATAAATTACTTTTAAAAACCCTTAAAATAAAGACAGTGAAAGAGAGAAATTCTTACAAAATTCGTTCAGAGGCTGTGATGCAACCTGAATTGACCATATCTAGACACACAGCTGGATGAGACATAAGGGTGGACACTCTTGGGGTTGAGAGTTTGGGTGAGCAAACGCAGACCCTTTAAAGTAATACTGCGTGGTACCCATCCCATGGGTCCCAAATCTCCAGGTTCAAGGGCATCTTCCTACATCGAAAACATGCATGAGAAAAACAGAAGATGGTACACCGTGTGATTTTGAAAGGTTTCTAAAACGCACCTCATTTCTCATCTCCTTGTGTTCGGGTTTGCCATTCCAGCTACTTGACTAACAATCTCCCTACTTGGAGAATCAGCACCTTTAACCTCCTGTTCCGTACAGGTTGCAATTTGTCCTGAAGATGAAAGGGAAGAGGGGCAACCAATGAGAGACTAGGTCTAGGTGTTGGGACAGGCACAGGTCACTCTATTTTCCCATCAGGAAGAAGAATTAACCACAGGCTCAGCCTGCCGCCGGGAACCAGAATAGGGACTGAGGCAATCCCGTGCTTTTGCCGCCAGCTCCCAAAAAAATAGTTGAAAAATGGAGCTCAGGGGCACTGCCATTCACAAACCTGCTGAGTTATAAATGATAACTCTCATCCACAAATATATTGAGGGAAGGCAACGAAGAGGATTTGAAAGCAAGGCAGAATTGCAGGAAACAGGTTTCAGGAGGTAGATTCGAATCGCCTTTAAAGCACATGAAAAGTGGCAAAACGTCGCCAATGATGCCCTTGGCCAAAAAGGGCGTATGCGTTTTTTCCTGAATATATTCAGCAAAAAACGCATACGCCCTTTTTGGCCAACCAAGCAACCTGGAAAGGCAAATCAGTGCTACAAAAAGTCTCGCTTCCCATCGGTCAAAAGGGCCATGCTGCAAAAAGTGTCAAAACCAGAAATGCAGGACAGTCCATGGAGAAATGGCAGCCTTGCTACGCTGATGGGCGGGATGTAAATTGCCAACAGCCACTCTGGAGAAGTGTACGGTGTGTCCTGAAACATCGAAAAAACACAGCTTAGGGAGCATAGGGCACGTCCACTCATGGGCGTATAAATTGGGAAAACTAAAAATCTGCAAGACACAAGCACCCCAAAGTTTAGGGCTGCTCTGTTGACAAGAACCTCCACTTCATGTCACCTTAAATATCCCAGGAAAGAGAAAAATGGATAAAGAATTTGTGGTCCTTATGTACAATGGAATATCACTCAGACATGAAATCTATGTCATAAGGCTAGTAGAAGCAAGATGAGTGGATTTAGGTACGACGATTTTAAGTGAAATAAGTCACACAGAAAAAGACACTTATCATAAGCTATCACTTATAGAGGGAATGTAAAAACCGCTACACTTGAACTGAATTACAAAAGAGAACAGAGTCACACGTTTAGAAAACACACTATGGCTGCTTAACGGGAAAGGTGAGGTGGGGTGATGCATAAAACAAAGGTTTCAAATTCGCTCAGATACCGTTCCATACACCCAATATGTAATAGACAAGACCTACTCCTTGCTCAGTGAACTGGAATCAACACCCCCTATTCACCGCACAAGAATATATCTGACTAGTAAGAAACTTAAAACCTATGTATTGATATCTATCTGGAAGTGAGTCAAGTGGGTGTAAAGATGCATAAACACAGCCGTGAAAAGCAGCTAAACCCCATTATGAAAATAAATTACTTTTAAAAACCCGTAAAACAAAGACAGTGAAAGAGAGAGAAATTCTTACAAAACTTTTTCAGGGGCTGTGATGCAACCTGGATTGACCATATCTACACCCACAGCTGGATGAGACAAAAGGGTGGTCACTCTTGGGGCTGAGAGGTTTGGTGAGGTTGGGTGAGCAAACGCAGACCCTTTAAAGTAATACAGCTTGGTACCCATCCCATGGGTCCCAAATCCCCAGGTTCAAGGGCATCTTCCTACATCGAAAACATGCATGAGAAACCCAGAAGATGGTACACCGTGTGATTTTGAAAGGTTTTAAAATGCACCTCATTTCTCATCTCCTTGTGCTCGGGTTCGCCTTTCCAGCTACTTTACTAGCAATCTCCCTACTTGGAGAATCAGCACCATTAAGCTCCTGTTCCCTACAGGTTACAATTTGTCCTGAGGATGAACGGGAAGAGGGGCAACCAATGAGAGACTAGATCTAGGTGTTGGGACAGGCACAGGTCACTCTATTTTCCCATCAGGAAGAAGAATTAACCACAGGCTCAGCCTGCCGCCCAGAAGCAGAATAGGGCCTGAGGCAATCCCGCGCTTTTGCAGCCAGCTTCCAAAAAAGAGAGTTGAAAAATGGAGATCAGGGACACTGCAATTCACAAACCCGCAGAGTTATAAATGATAACTCTCATCCACAGATATATTGAGGGAAGGCAACGAAGAGGATTTGAAAACAAGGCGGAATTGCAGGAAACAGATTTCAAGAGGTAGATTCAAATCGCCTTGAAAGCACATGAAAAGCGGCAAAACGTAGACAATGATGCCCTTGGTCAAAAAGTGCTTATGCGTTTTTTCCTGAGTATATTCAGGAAAACACGCATACGCCCTTTTTGGCCAACCAAGCAACCTGGAAAGGCAAATCAGCGCTACAAAGAAGTCTCGCTTCCCATCGGTCAAAAGGGTGATGCTGCAAAAAGTGTCAAAACCAGAAATGCAGGACAGTCCATGGAGAAATGGCAGCCTTGCTACGCTGATGGGCGGGATGTAAATTGCCAACAGCCACTCTGGAGAAGTGTAAGGTGTGTCCTGAAACATCGAAAAAACACAGCTTAGGGAGCATAGGGCACGTCCACTCATGGGTGTATAAATTGAGAAAAATAAAAATCAGCAAGACACAGGCACCCCAAAGTTTAGGTCTGCTCTGTTGACAAGAACCTCCAATTCATGACACCTTAAATATCCCAGGAAAGAGAAAAATGGATAAAGAAGTTGTGGTCCTTATGTACAATGGAATATCACTCAGACATGAAATGAATGCAATAAGGCTAGTAGAAGCAAGATGAGTGGAGTTAGGTACGACGATTCTAAGTGAAATAAGTCACACAGAAAAAGACACTTATCATAAGCTATCACTTATAGAGGGAATTTAAAAACCGCTACACTTGAACTGAATTACAAAACAGAACAGAGTCACACGTTTAGAAAACACACTATGGCTGCTTAACGGGAAAGGTGAGGTGGGGTGATGCATAAAACAAGGGTTTCAAATTCGCTCAGACACCGTTCCATACACTCAATATGTAATAGACAAGACCTACTCCTTGCTCAGTGAACTGGACTCAACACCCCCTATTCACCGCACAAGAATATATGTGACTAGTAAGAATCTTAAAACCTATGTATTGATATCTGTCTGGAAGTGAGTCAAGTGGGTGTAAAGCCGCCTAAACACAGCCGTGAAAAGCAGCTAAACCCCATTATAAAAATAAATTACTTTTAAAAACCCTTAAAATAAAGACAGTGAAAGAGAGAAATTCTTACAAAATTCGTTCAGAGGCTGTGATGCAACCTGAATTGACCATATCTAGACACACAGCTGGAGGAGACATAAGGGTGGACACTCTTGGGGTTGAGAGTTTGGGTGAGCAAACGCAGACCCTTTAAAGTAATACTGCGTGGTACCCATCCCATGGGTCCCAAATCTCCAGGTTCAAGGGCATCTTCCTACATCGAAAACATGCATGAGAAAAACAGAAGATGGTACACCGTGTGATTTTGAAAGGTTTCTAAAACGCACCTCATTTCTCATCTCCTTGTGTTCGGGTTCGCCATTCCAGCTACTTTACTAACAATCTCCCTACTTGGAGAATCAGCACCTTTAACCTCCTGTTCCGTACAGGTTGCAATTTGTCCTGAGGATGAAAGGGAAGAGGGGCAACCAATGAGAGACTAGGTCTAGGTGTTGGGACAGGCACAGGTCACTCTATTTTCCCATCAGGAAGAAGAATTAACCACAGGCTCAGCCTGCCGCCAGGAACCAGAATAGGGCCTGAGGCAATCCTGCGCTTTTGCGGCCAGCTCCCAAAAAGACAGTTGAAAAATGGAGCTAGGGGACACTGCCATTCACATACCTGCTGAGTTATAAATGATAACTCTCGTCCACAAATATATTGAGGGAAGGCAACGAAGAGGATTTGAAAGCAAGGCAGAATTGCAGGAAACAGGTTTCAGGAGGTAGATTCGAATCGCCTTTAAAGCACATGAAAAGTGGCAAAACTTCGAAAATGATGCCCTTGGCCAAAAAGGGCGTATGCGTTTTTTCCTGAATATATTCAGGAAAAAATGCATACGCCCTTTTTGGCCAACCAAGCAACCTGGAAAGGCAAATCAGCGCTACAAAGAAGTCTCGCTTCCCATCGGTCAAAAGGGCCATGCTGCAAAAAGTGTCAAAACCAGAAATGCAGGACAGGCCATGGAGAAATGGCAGCCGTGCTACGCTGATGGTCGGGATGTAAATTGCCAACAGCCACTCTGGAGAAGTGTACGGTGTGTCCTGAAACATCGAAAAAACACAGCTTAGGGAGCATAGGGCACGTCCACTCATGGGCGTATAAATTGGGAAAAATAAAAATCAGCAAGACACAGGCACCCCAAAGTTTAGGGCTGCTCTGTTGACAAGAACCTCCACTTCATGACACCTTAAATATCCCAGGAAAGAGAAAAATGGATAAAGAAGTTGTGGTCCTTATGTACAATGGAATATCACTCAGACATGAAATCAATGTCATAAGGCTAGTAGAAGCAAGATGAGTGGAGTTAGGTACGACAATTCTAAGTGAAATAAGTCACACAGAAAAAGACACTTATCATAAGCTATCACTTATAGAGGGAATGTAAAAACCGCTACACTTGAACTGAATGACAAAACAGAACAGAGTCACACGTTTAGAAAACACACTATGGCTGCTTAACGGGAAAGGTGAGGTGGGGTGATGCATAAAACAAGGGTTTCAAATTCGCTCAGATACCGTTCCATACACCCAATATGTAATAGACAAGACCTACTCCTTGCTCAGTGAACTGGAATCAACACCCCCTATTCACCGCACAACAATATATCTGACTAGTAAGAAACTTAAAACCTATGTATTGATATCTATCTGAGAGTGAGTCAAGTGGGTGTAAAGACGCATAAACACAGCCGTGAAAAGCAGCTAAACCCCATTATGAAAATAAATTACTTTTAAAAACCCGTAAAACAAAGACAGTGAAAGAGAGAGAAATTCTTACAAAATTCGTTCAGGGGCTGTGATGCAAACTGGATTGACCATATCTACACCCACAGCTGGATGAGACATAAGGGTGGTCACTCTTGGGGCTGAGAGGTTTGGTGAGGTTGGGTGAGCAAACGCAGACCCTTTAAAGTAATACTGCTTGGTACCCA
The DNA here is from genome assembly GCF_028021215.1 of Eschrichtius robustus. Taxonomy (NCBI): domain Eukaryota; kingdom Metazoa; phylum Chordata; class Mammalia; order Artiodactyla; family Eschrichtiidae; genus Eschrichtius; species Eschrichtius robustus. The sequence goes on from NW_027175668.1 coordinate 1,481,735, forward strand.
TCCCATGGGTCCCAAATCCCCAGGTTCAAGGGCATCTTCCTACATCGAAAACATGCATGAGAAACCCAGAAGATGGTACACCGTGTGATTTTGAAAGGTTTTTAAAATGCACCTCATTTCTCATCTCCTTGTGCTCGGGTTCGCCTTTCCAGCTACTTTACTAGCAATATCCCTACTTGGAGAATCAGCACAATTAAGCTCCTGTTCCCTACAGGTTACAATTTGTCCTGAGGATGAACGGGAAGAGGGGCAACCAATGAGAGACTAGATCTAGTTGTTGGGACAGGCACAGGTCACTCTATTTTCCCATCAGGAAGAAGAATTAACCACAGGCTCAGCCTGCCGCCCAGAAGCAGAATAAGGCCTGAGGCAATCCCGCGCTTTTGCGGCCAGCTCCCAAAAAAGAGAGTTGAAAAATGGAGATCAGGGACACTGCAATTCACAAACCCGCAGAGTTATAAATGATAACTCTCATCCACAGATGTATTGCGGGAAGGCAACGAAGAGGATTTGAAAACAAGCCAGAATTGCAGGAAACAGATTTCAGGAGGTAGATTCGAATCGCCTTGAAAGCACATGAAAAGCGGCAAAACGTCCACAATGATGACCTTGGCCAAAAAGGGCTTATGCGTTTTTTCCTGAGTATATTCAGGAAAACACGCATACGCCCTTTTTGGCCAACCAAGCAACCTGGAAAGGCAAATCAGCGCTACAAAGAAGTCTCGCTTCCCATCGGTCAAAAGGGTGATGCTGCAAAAAGTGTCAAAACCAGAAATGCAGGACAGTCCATGGAGAAATGGCAGCCTTGCTACGCTGATGGGCGGGATGTAAATTGCCAACAGCCACTCTGGAGAAGTGTAAGGTGTGTCCTGAAACATCGAAAAAACACAGCTTAGGGAGCATAGGGCACGTCCACTCATGGGCGTATAAATTGGGAAAAATAAAAATCAGCAAGACACAGGCACCCCAAAGTTTAGGGCTGCTCTGTTGACAAGAACCTCCACTTCATGACACCTTAAATATCCCAGGAAAGAGAAAAATGGATAAAGAAGTTGTGGTCCTTATGTACAATGGAATATCACTCAGACATGAAATCAATGTCATAAGGCTAGTAGAAGCAAGATGAGTGGAGTTAGGTACGACGATTCTAAGTGAAATAAGTCACACAGAAAAAGACACTTATCATAAGCTATCACTTATAGAGGGAATGTAAAAACCGCTACACTTGAACTGAATTACAAAAGAGAACAGAGTCACACGTTTAGAAAACACACTATGGCTGCTTAACGGGAAAGGTGAGGTGGGGTGATGCATAAAACAAGGGTTTCAAATTCGCTCAGATACTGTTCCATACACCCAATATATAATAGACAAGACCTACTCCTTGCTCAGTGAACTGGACTCAACACCCCCTATTCACCGCACAAGAATATATGTGACTAGTAAGAATCTTAAAACCTATGTATTGATATCTGTCTGGAAGTGAGTCAAGTGGGTGTAAAGCCGCATAAACACAGCCGTGAAAAGCAGCTAAACCCCATTATAAAAATAAATTACTTTTAAAAACCCTTAAAATAAAGACAGTGAAAGAGAGAAATTCTTACAAATTTCGTTCAGAGGCTGTGATGCAACCTGAATTGACCATATCTAGACACACAGCTGGATGAGACATAAGGGTGGACACTCTTGGGGTTGAGAGTTTGGGTGAGCAAACGCAGACCCTTTAAAGTAATACTGCGTGGTACCCATCCCATGGGTCCCAAATCTCCAGGTTCAAGGGCATCTTCCTACATCGAAAACATGCATGAGAAAAACAGAAGATGGTACACCGTGTGATTTTGAAAGGTTTCTAAAACGCACCTCATTTCTCATCTCCTTGTGTTCGGGTTCGCCATTCCAGCTACTTTACTAACAATCTCCCTACTTGGAGAATCAGCACCTTTAACCTCCTGTTCCGTACAGGTTGCAATTTGTCCTGAGGATGAAAGGGAAGAGGGGCAACCAATGAGAGACTAGGTCTAGATGTTGGGACAGGCACAGGTCACTCTATTTTCCCATCAGGAAGAAGAATTAACCACAGGCTCAGCCTGCCGCCGGGAACCAGAATAGGGCCTGAGGCAATCCTGCGCTTTTGCGGCCAACTCCCAAAAAGACAGTTGAAAAATGGAGCTAGGGGGCACTGCCATTCACATACCTGCTGAGTTATAAATGATAACTCTCGTCCACAAATATATTGAGGGAAGGCAACGAAGAGGATTTGAAAGCAAGGCAGAATTGCAGGAAACAGGTTTCAGGAGGTAGATTCGAATCGCCTTTAAAGCACATGAAAAGTGGCAAAACTTCGAAAATGATGCCCTTGGCCAAAAAGGGCGTATGCGTTTTTTCCTGAATATATTCAGGAAAAAACGCATACGCCCTTTTTGGCCAACCAAGCAACCTGGAAAGGCAAATCAGCGCTACAAAGAAGTCTCGCTTCCCATCGGTCAAAAGGGCCATGCTGCAAAAAGTGTCAAAACCAGAAATGCAGGACAGGCCATGGAGAAATGGCAGCCGTGCTACGCTGATGGTCGGGATGTAAATTGCCAACAGCCACTCTGGAGAAGTGTACGGTGTGTCCTGAAACATCGAAAAAACACAGCTTAGGGAGCATAGGGCACGTCCACTCATGGGCATATAAATTGGGAAAACAAAAAATCAGCAAGACACAGACACCCCAAAGTTTAGGGCTGCTCTGTTGACAAGAACCTCCACTTCATGACACCTTAAATATCCCAGGAAAGAGAAAAATGGATAAAGAAGTTGTGGTCCTTATGTACAATGGAATATCACTCAGACATGAAATCAATGTCATAAGGCTAGTAGAAGCAAGATGAGTGGAGTTAGGTACGACGATTCTAAGTGAAATAAGTCACACAGAAAAAGACACTTATCATAAGCTATCACTTATAGAGGGAATGTAAAAACCGCTACACTTGAACTGAATTACAAAAGAGAACAGAGTCACACGTTTAGAAAACACACTATGGCTGCTTAACGGGAAAGGTGAGGTGGGGTGATGCATAAAACAAGGGTTTCAAATTCGCTCAGATACCGTTCCATACACCCAATATGTAATAGACAAGACCTACTCCTTGCTCAGTGAACTGGAATCAACACCCCCTATTCACCGCACAACAATATATCTGAGTAGTAAGAAACTTAAAACCTATGTATTGATATCTATCTGGAAGTGAGTCAAGTGGGTGTAAAGCCGCATAAACACAGCCGTGAAAAGCAGCTAAACCCCATTATAAAAATAAATTACTTTTAAAAACCCTTAAAATAAAGACAGTGAAAGAGAGAAATTCTTACAAAATTCGTTCAGAGGCTGTGATGCAACCTGAATTGACCATATCTAGACACACAGCTGGAGGAGACATAAGGGTGGACACTCTTGGGGTTGAGAGTTTGGGTGAGCAAACGCAGACCCTTTAAAGTAATACTGCGTGGTACCCATCCCATGGGTCCCAAATCTCCAGGTTCAAGGGCATCTTCCTACATCGAAAACATGCATGAGAAAAACAGAAGATGGTACACCGTGTGATTTTGAAAGGTTTCTAAAACGCACCTCATTTCTCATCTCCTTGTGTTCGGGTTCGCCATTCCAGCTACTTTACTAACAATCTCCCTACTTGGAGAATCAGCACCTTTAACCTCCTGTTCCGTACAGGTTGCAATTTGTCCTGAGGATGAAAGGGAAGAGGGGCAACCAATGAGAGACTAGGTCTAGGTGTTGGGACAGGCACAGGTCACTCTATTTTCCCATCAGGAAGAAGAATTAACCACAGGCTCAGCCTGCCGCCAGGAACCAGAATAGGGCCTGAGGCAATCCTGCGCTTTTGCGGCCAGCTCCCAAAAAGACAGTTGAAAAATGGAGCTAGGGGACACTGCCATTCACATACCTGCTGAGTTATAAATGATAACTCTCGTCCACAAATATATTGAGGGAAGGCAACGAAGAGGATTTGAAAGCAAGGCAGAATTGCAGGAAACAGGTTTCAGGAGGTAGATTCGAATCGCCTTTAAAGCACATGAAAAGTGGCAAAACTTCGAAAATGATGCCCTTGGCCAAAAAGGGCGTATGCGTTTTTTCCTGAATATATTCAGGAAAAAATGCATACGCCCTTTTTGGCCAACCAAGCAACCTGGAAAGGCAAATCAGCGCTACAAAGAAGTCTCGCTTCCCATCGGTCAAAAGGGCCATGCTGCAAAAAGTGTCAAAACCAGAAATGCAGGACAGGCCATGGAGAAATGGCAGCCGTGCTACGCTGATGGTCGGGATGTAAATTGCCAACAGCCACTCTGGAGAAGTGTACGGTGTGTCCTGAAACATCGAAAAAACACAGCTTAGGGAGCATAGGGCACGTCCACTCATGGGCGTATAAATTGGGAAAAATAAAAATCAGCAAGACACAGGCACCCCAAAGTTTAGGGCTGCTCTGTTGACAAGAACCTCCACTTCATGACACCTTAAATATCCCAGGAAAGAGAAAAATGGATAAAGAAGTTGTGGTCCTTATGTACAATGGAATATCACTCAGACATGAAATCAATGTCATAAGGCTAGTAGAAGCAAGATGAGTGGAGTTAGGTACGACAATTCTAAGTGAAATAAGTCACACAGAAAAAGACACTTATCATAAGCTATCACTTATAGAGGGAATGTAAAAACCGCTACACTTGAACTGAATGACAAAACAGAACAGAGTCACACGTTTAGAAAACACACTATGGCTGCTTAACGGGAAAGGTGAGGTGGGGTGATGCATAAAACAAGGGTTTCAAATTCGCTCAGATACCGTTCCATACACCCAATATGTAATAGACAAGACCTACTCCTTGCTCAGTGAACTGGAATCAACACCCCCTATTCACCGCACAACAATATATCTGACTAGTAAGAAACTTAAAACCTATGTATTGATATCTATCTGAGAGTGAGTCAAGTGGGTGTAAAGACGCATAAACACAGCCGTGAAAAGCAGCTAAACCCCATTATGAAAATAAATTACTTTTAAAAACCCGTAAAACAAAGACAGTGAAAGAGAGAGAAATTCTTACAAAATTCGTTCAGGGGCTGTGATGCAAACTGGATTGACCATATCTACACCCACAGCTGGATGAGACATAAGGGTGGTCACTCTTGGGGCTGAGAGGTTTGGTGAGGTTGGGTGAGCAAACGCAGACCCTTTAAAGTAATACTGCTTGGTACCCATCCCATGGGTCCCAAATCCCCAGGTTCAAGGGCATCTTCCTACATCGAAAACATGCATGAGAAACCCAGAAGATGGTACACCGTGTGATTTTGAAAGGTTTTTAAAATGCACCTCATTTCTCATCTCCTTGTGCTCGGGTTCGCCTTTCCAGCTACTTTACTAGCAATATCCCTACTTGGAGAATCAGCACAATTAAGCTCCTGTTCCCTACAGGTTACAATTTGTCCTGAGGATGAACGGGAAGAGGGGCAACCAATGAGAGACTAGATCTAGTTGTTGGGACAGGCACAGGTCACTCTATTTTCCCATCAGGAAGAAGAATTAACCACAGGCTCAGCCTGCCGCCCAGAAGCAGAATAAGGCCTGAGGCAATCCCGCGCTTTTGCGGCCAGCTCCCAAAAAAGAGAGTTGAAAAATGGAGATCAGGGACACTGCAATTCACAAACCCGCAGAGTTATAAATGATAACTCTCATCCACAGATGTATTGCGGGAAGGCAACGAAGAGGATTTGAAAACAAGCCAGAATTGCAGGAAACAGATTTCAGGAGGTAGATTCGAATCGCCTTGAAAGCACATGAAAAGCGGCAAAACGTCCACAATGATGACCTTGGCCAAAAAGGGCTTATGCGTTTTTTCCTGAGTATATTCAGGAAAACACGCATACGCCCTTTTTGGCCAACCAAGCAACCTGGAAAGGCAAATCAGCGCTACAAAGAAGTCTCGCTTCCCATCGGTCAAAAGGGTGATGCTGCAAAAAGTGTCAAAACCAGAAATGCAGGACAGTCCATGGAGAAATGGCAGCCTTGCTACGCTGATGGGCGGGATGTAAATTGCCAACAGCCACTCTGGAGAAGTGTAAGGTGTGTCCTGAAACATCGAAAAAACACAGCTTAGGGAGCATAGGGCACGTCCACTCATGGGCGTATAAATTGGGAAAAATAAAAATCAGCAAGACACAGGCACCCCAAAGTTTAGGGCTGCTCTGTTGACAAGAACCTCCACTTCATGACACCTTAAATATCCCAGGAAAGAGAAAAATGGATAAAGAAGTTGTGGTCCTTATGTACAATGGAATATCACTCAGACATGAAATCAATGTCATAAGGCTAGTAGAAGCAAGATGAGTGGAGTTAGGTACGACGATTCTAAGTGAAATAAGTCACACAGAAAAAGACACTTATCATAAGCTATCACTTATAGAGGGAATGTAAAAACCGCTACACTTGAACTGAATTACAAAAGAGAACAGAGTCACACGTTTAGAAAACACACTATGGCTGCTTAACGGGAAAGGTGAGGTGGGGTGATGCATAAAACAAGGGTTTCAAATTCGCTCAGATACTGTTCCATACACCCAATATATAATAGACAAGACCTACTCCTTGCTCAGTGAACTGGACTCAACACCCCCTATTCACCGCACAAGAATATATGTGACTAGTAAGAATCTTAAAACCTATGTATTGATATCTGTCTGGAAGTGAGTCAAGTGGGTGTAAAGCCGCATAAACACAGCCGTGAAAAGCAGCTAAACCCCATTATAAAAATAAATTACTTTTAAAAACCCTTAAAATAAAGACAGTGAAAGAGAGAAATTCTTACAAATTTCGTTCAGAGGCTGTGATGCAACCTGAATTGACCATATCTAGACACACAGCTGGATGAGACATAAGGGTGGACACTCTTGGGGTTGAGAGTTTGGGTGAGCAAACGCAGACCCTTTAAAGTAATACTGCGTGGTACCCATCCCATGGGTCCCAAATCTCCAGGTTCAAGGGCATCTTCCTACATCGAAAACATGCATGAGAAAAACAGAAGATGGTACACCGTGTGATTTTGAAAGGTTTCTAAAACGCACCTCATTTCTCATCTCCTTGTGTTCGGGTTCGCCATTCCAGCTACTTTACTAACAATCTCCCTACTTGGAGAATCAGCACCTTTAACCTCCTGTTCCGTACAGGTTGCAATTTGTCCTGAGGATGAAAGGGAAGAGGGGCAACCAATGAGAGACTAGGTCTAGGTGTTGGGACAGGCACAGGTCACTCTATTTTCCCATCAGGAAGAAGAATTAACCACAGGCTCAGCCTGCCGCCGGGAACCAGAATAGGGCCTGAGGCAATCCTGCGCTTTTGCGGCCAACTCCCAAAAAGACAGTTGAAAAATGGAGCTAGGGGGCACTGCCATTCACATACCTGCTGAGTTATAAATGATAACTCTCGTCCACAAATATATTGAGGGAAGGCAACGAAGAGGATTTGAAAGCAAGGCAGAATTGCAGGAAACAGGTTTCAGGAGGTAGATTCGAATCGCCTTTAAAGCACATGAAAAGTGGCAAAACTTCGAAAATGATGCCCTTGGCCAAAAAGGGCGTATGCGTTTTTTCCTGAATATATTCAGGAAAAAACGCATACGCCCTTTTTGGCCAACCAAGCAACCTGGAAAGGCAAATCAGCGCTACAAAGAAGTCTCGCTTCCCATCGGTCAAAAGGGCCATGCTGCAAAAAGTGTCAAAACCAGAAATGCAGGACAGGCCATGGAGAAATGGCAGCCGTGCTACGCTGATGGTCGGGATGTAAATTGCCAACAGCCACTCTGGAGAAGTGTACGGTGTGTCCTGAAACATCGAAAAAACACAGCTTAGGGAGCATAGGGCACGTCCACTCATGGGCATATAAATTGGGAAAACAAAAAATCAGCAAGACACAGACACCCCAAAGTTTAGGGCTGCTCTGTTGACAAGAACCTCCACTTCATGACACCTTAAATATCCCAGGAAAGAGAAAAATGGATAAAGAAGTTGTGGTCCTTATGTACAATGGAATATCACTCAGACATGAAATCAATGTCATAAGGCTAGTAGAAGCAAGATGAGTGGAGTTAGGTACGACGATTCTAAGTGAAATAAGTCACACAGAAAAAGACACTTATCATAAGCTATCACTTATAGAGGGAATGTAAAAACCGCTACACTTGAACTGAATTACAAAAGAGAACAGAGTCACACGTTTAGAAAACACACTATGGCTGCTTAACGGGAAAGGTGAGGTGGGGTGATGCATAAAACAAGGGTTTCAAATTCGCTCAGATACCGTTCCATACACCCAATATGTAATAGACAAGACCTACTCCTTGCTCAGTGAACTGGAATCAACACCCCCTATTCACCGCACAACAATATATCTGAGTAGTAAGAAACTTAAAACCTATGTATTGATATCTATCTGGAAGTGAGTCAAGTGGGTGTAAAGCCGCATAAACACAGCCGTGAAAAGCAGCTAAACCCCATTATAAAAATAAATTACTTTTAAAAACCCTTAAAATAAAGACAGTGAAAGAGAGAAATTCTTACAAAATTCGTTCAGAGGCTGTGATGCAACCTGAATTGACCATATCTAGACACACAGCTGGAGGAGACATAAGGGTGGACACTCTTGGGGTTGAGAGTTTGGGTGAGCAAACGCAGACCCTTTAAAGTAATACTGCGTGGTACCCATCCCATGGGTCCCAAATCTCCAGGTTCAAGGGCATCTTCCTACATCGAAAACATGCATGAGAAAAACAGAAGATGGTACACCGTGTGATTTTGAAAGGTTTCTAAAACGCACCTCATTTCTCATCTCCTTGTGTTCGGGTTCGCCATTCCAGCTACTTTACTAACAATCTCCCTACTTGGAGAATCAGCACCTTTAACCTCCTGTTCCGTACAGGTTGCAATTTGTCCTGAGGATGAAAGGGAAGAGGGGCAACCAATGAGAGACTAGGTCTAGGTGTTGGGACAGGCACAGGTCACTCTATTTTCCCATCAGGAAGAAGAATTAACCACAGGCTCAGCCTGCCGCCAGGAACCAGAATAGGGCCTGAGGCAATCCTGCGCTTTTGCGGCCAGCTCCCAAAAAGACAGTTGAAAAATGGAGCTAGGGGACACTGCCATTCACATACCTGCTGAGTTATAAATGATAACTCTCGTCCACAAATATATTGAGGGAAGGCAACGAAGAGGATTTGAAAGCAAGGCAGAATTGCAGGAAACAGGTTTCAGGAGGTAGATTCGAATCGCCTTTAAAGCACATGAAAAGTGGCAAAACTTCGAAAATGATGCCCTTGGCCAAAAAGGGCGTATGCGTTTTTTCCTGAATATATTCAGGAAAAAATGCATACGCCCTTTTTGGCCAACCAAGCAACCTGGAAAGGCAAATCAGCGCTACAAAGAAGTCTCGCTTCCCATCGGTCAAAAGGGCCATGCTGCAAAAAGTGTCAAAACCAGAAATGCAGGACAGGCCATGGAGAAATGGCAGCCGTGCTACGCTGATGGTCGGGATGTAAATTGCCAACAGCCACTCTGGAGAAGTGTACGGTGTGTCCTGAAACATCGAAAAAACACAGCTTAGGGAGCATAGGGCACGTCCACTCATGGGCGTATAAATTGGGAAAAATAAAAATCAGCAAGACACAGGCACCCCAAAGTTTAGGGCTGCTCTGTTGACAAGAACCTCCACTTCATGACACCTTAAATATCCCAGGAAAGAGAAAAATGGATAAAGAAGTTGTGGTCCTTATGTACAATGGAATATCACTCAGACATGAAATCAATGTCATAAGGCTAGTAGAAGCAAGATGAGTGGAGTTAGGTACGACAATTCTAAGTGAAATAAGTCACACAGAAAAAGACACTTATCATAAGCTATCACTTATAGAGGGAATGTAAAAACCGCTACACTTGAACTGAATGACAAAACAGAACAGAGTCACACGTTTAGAAAACACACTATGGCTGCTTAACGGGAAAGGTGAGGTGGGGTGATGCATAAAACAAGGGTTTCAAATTCGCTCAGATACCGTTCCATACACCCAATATGTAATAGACAAGACCTACTCCTTGCTCAGTGAACTGGAATCAACACCCCCTATTCACCGCACAACAATATATCTGACTAGTAAGAAACTTAAAACCTATGTATTGATATCTATCTGAGAGTGAGTCAAGTGGGTGTAAAGACGCATAAACACAGCCGTGAAAAGCAGCTAAACCCCATTATGAAAATAAATTACTTTTAAAAACCTGTAAAACAAAGACAGTGAAAGAGAGAGAAATTCTTACAAAATTCGTTCAGGGGCTGTGATGCAAACTGGATTGACCATATCTACACCCACAGCTGGATGAGACATAAGGGTGGTCACTCTTGGGGCTGAGAGGTTTGGTGAGGTTGGGTGAGCAAACGCAGACCCTTTAAAGTAATACTGCTTGGTACCCATCCCATGGGTCCCAAATCCCCAGGTTCAAGGGCATCTTCCTACATCGAAAACATGCATGAGAAACCCAGAAGATGGTACACCGTGTGATTTTGAAAGGTTTTTAAAATGCACCTCATTTCTCATCTCCTTGTGCTCGGGTTCGCCTTTCCAGCTACTTTACTAGCAATATCCCTACTTGGAGAATCAGCACAATTAAGCTCCTGTTCCCTACAGGTTACAATTTGTCCTGAGGATGAACGGGAAGAGGGGCAACCAATGAGAGACTAGATCTAGTTGTTGGGACAGGCACAGGTCACTCTATTTTCCCATCAGGAAGAAGAATTAACCACAGGCTCAGCCTGCCGCCCAGAAGCAGAATAAGGCCTGAGGCAATCCCGCGCTTTTGCGGCCAGCTCCCAAAAAAGAGAGTTGAAAAATGGAGATCAGGGACACTGCAATTCACAAACCCGCAGAGTTATAAATGATAACTCTCATCCACAGATGTATTGCGGGAAGGCAACGAAGAGGATTTGAAAACAAGCCAGAATTGCAGGAAACAGATTTCAGGAGGTAGATTCGAATCGCCTTGAAAGCACATGAAAAGCGGCAAAACGTCCACAATGATGACCTTGGCCAAAAAGGGCTTATGCGTTTTTTCCTGAATATATTCAGGAAAAAACGCATACGCCCTTTTTGGCCAACCAAGCAACCTGGAAAGGCAAATCAGCGCTACAAAGAAGTCTCGCTTCCCATCGGTCAAAAGGGCCATGCTGCAAAAAGTGTCAAAACCAGAAATGCAGGACAGGCCATGGAGAAATGGCAGCCTTGCTACGCTGATGGGCGGGATGTAAATTGGCAACAGCCACTCTGGAGAAGTGTACGGTGTGTCCTGAAACATCGAAAAAACACAGCTTAGGGAGCATAGGGCACGTCCACTCATGGGCGTATAAATTGGGAAAATTAAAAATCAGCAAGACACAGGCACCCCAAAGTTTAGGGCTGCTCTGTTGACAAGAACCTCCACTTCATGACACCTTAAATATCCCAGGAAAGAGAAAAATGGATAAAGAAGTTGTGGTCCTTATGTACAATGGAATATCACTCAGACATGAAATCTATGTCATAAGGCTAGTAGAAGCAAGATGAGTGGATTTAGGTACGACGATTTTAAGTGAAATAAGTCACACAGAAAAAGACTCTTATCATAAGCTATCACTTATAGAGGGAATGTAAAAACCGCTACACTTGAACTGAATTACGAAACAGAACAGAGTCTCACGTTTAGAAAACACACTATGGCTGCTTAACGGGAAATGTGAGGTGGGGTGATGCATAAAACAAGGGTTTCAAATTCGCTCAGATACCGTTCCATACACCCAATATGTAATAGACAAGACCTACTCCTTGCTCAGTGAACTGGACTCAACACTCCCTATTCACGGCACAAGAATATATGTGACTAGTAAGAATCTTAAAACCTATGTATTGATATCTGTCTGGAAGTGAGTCAAGTGGGTGTAAAGCCGCATAAACACAGCCGTGAAAAGCAGCTAAACCCCATTATAAAAATAAATTACTTTAAAAAACCCGTAAAACAAAGACAGTGAAAGAGAGAGAAATTCTTACAAAATTTGTTCAGAGGCTGTGATGCAACCTGGATTGACCATATCTAGACCCAAGCTGGATGAGACATAAGGGTGGACACTCTTGGGGCTGAGAGGTTGGGTGAGGTTGGGTGAGCAAACGCAGACCCTTTAAAGTAATACTGCGTGGTACCCATCCCATGGGTCCCAAATCTCCAGGTTCAAGGGCATCTTCCTACATCGAAAACATGCATGAGAAAAACAGAAGATGGTACACCGTGTGATTTTGAAAGGTTTCTAAAATGCACCTCATTTCTCATCTCCTTGTGTTCGGGTTCGCCATTCCAGCTACTTTACTAACAATCTCCCTACTTGGAGAATCAGCACCTTTAACTTCCTGTTCCGTACAGGTTGCAATTTGTCCTGAGGATGAAAGGGAAGAGGGGCAACCAATGAGAGACTAGGTCTAGGTGTTGGGACAGGCACAGGTCACTCTATTTTCCCATCAGGAAGAAGAATTAACCACAGGCTCAGCCTGCCGCCGGGAAGCAGAATAGGGCCTGAGGCAATCCTGCGCTTTTGCGGCCAGCTCCCAAAAACACAGTTGAAAAATGGAGCTAGGGGGCACTGCCATTCACATACCTGCTGAGTTATAAATGATAACTCTCGTCCACAAATATATTGAGGGAAGGCAACGAAGAGGATTTGAAAGCAAGGCAGAATTGCAGGAAACAGGTTTCAGGAGGTAGATTCGAATCGCCTTGAAAGCACATGAAAAGCGGCAAAACTTCGAAAATGATGCCCTTGGCCAAAAAGGGCGTATGCGTTTTTTCCTGAGTATATTCAGGAAAACACGCATACGCCCTTTTTGGCCAACCAAGCAACCTGGAAAGGCAAATCAGCGCTACAAAGAAGTCTCGTTTCCCATCGGTCAAAAGGGTGATGCTGCAAAAAGTGTCAAAACCAGAAATGCAGGACAGTCCATGGAGAAATGGCAGCCTTGCTACGCTGATGGGCGGGATGTAAATTGCCAACAGCCACTCTGGAGAAGTGTAAGGTGTGTCCTGAAACATCGAAAAAACACAGCTTAGGGAGCATAGGGCACGTCCACTCATGGGCGTATAAATTGGGAAAACTAAAAATCAGCAAGACAAAGGCACCCCAAAGTTTAGGGCTGCTCTGTTGACAAGAACCTCCACTTCATGACACCTTAAATATCCCAGGAAAGAGAAAAATGGATAAAGAAGTTGTGGTCCTTATGTACAATGGAATATCACTCAGACATGAAATCAATGTCATAAGGCTAGTGGAAGCAAGATGAGTGGATTTAGGTACGACGATTCTAAGTGAAATAAGTCACACAGAAAAAGACACTTATCATAAGCTATCACTTATAGAGGGAATGTAAAAACCGCTACACTTGAACTGAATTACAAAAGAGAACAGAGTCACACGTTTAGAAAACACACTATGGCTGCTTAACGGGAAAGGTGAGGTGGGGTGATGCATAAAACAAGGGTTTCAAATTCGCTCAGATACCGTTCCATACACCCAATATATAATAGACAAGACCTACTCCTTGCTCAGTGAACTGGACTCAACACCCCCTATTCACCGCACAAGAATATATGTGACTAGTAAGTATCTTAATACCTATGTATTGATATCTGTCTCGAAGTGAGTCAAGTGGGTGTAAAGCCGCATAAACACAGCCGTGAAAAGCAGCTAAACCCCATTATAAAAATAAATCACTTTTAAAAAACCTTAAAATAAAGACAGTGAAAGAGAGAAATTCTTACAAAATTCGTTCAGAGGCTGTGATGCAACCTGAATTGACCATATCTAGACACACAGCTGGATGAGACATAAGGGTGGACACTCTTGGGGTTGAGAGTTTGGGTGAGCAAACGCAGACCCTTTAAAGTAATACTGCGTGGTACCCATTCCATGGGTCCCAAATCTCCAGGTTCAAGGGCATCTTCCTACATCGAAAACATGCATGAGAAAAACAGAAGATGGTACACCGTGTGATTTTGAAAGGTTTCTAAAACGCACCTCATTTCTCATCTCCTTGTGTTCGGGTTCGCCATTCCAGCTACTTTACTAACAATCTCCCTACTTGGAGAATCAGCACCTTTAACCTCCTGTTCCGTACAGGTTGCAATTTGTCCTGAGGATGAAAGGGAAGAGGGGCAACCAATGAGAGACTAGGTCTAGGTGTTGGGACAGGCACAGGTCACTCTATTTTCCCATCAGGAAGAAGAATTAACCACAGGCTCAGCCTGCCGCGGGGAAGCAGAATAGGGCCTGAGGCAATCCTGCGCTTTTGCGGCCAGCTCCCAAAAAGACAGTTGAAAAATGGAGCTAGGGGGCACTGCCATTCACATACCTGCTGAGTTATAAATGATAACTCTCGTCCACAAATATATTGAGGGAAGGCAACGAAGAGGATTTGAAAGCAAGGCAGAATTGCAGGAAACAGGTTTCAGCAGGTAGATTCGAATCGCCTTGAAAGCACATGAAAAGCGGCAAAACTTCGAAAATGATGCCCTTGGCCAAAAAGGGCGTATGCGTTTTTTCCTGAGTATATTCAGGAAAACACGCATACGCCCTTTTTGGCCAACCAAACAACCTGGAAAGGCAAATCAGCGCTACAAAGAAGTCTCGCTTCCCATCGGTCAAAAGGGTGATGCTGCAAAAAGTGTCAAAACCAGAAATGCAGGACAGTCCATGGAGAAATGGCAGCCCTGCTACGCTGATGGGCGGGATGTAAATTGCCAACAGCCACTCTGGAGAAGTGTAAGGTGTGTCCTGAAACATCGAAAAAACACAGCTTAGGGAGCATAGGGCACGTCCAGTAATGGGCGTATAAATTGGGAAAACTAAAAATCAGCAAGACACAGGCACCCCAAAGTTTAGGGCTGCTCTGTTGACAAGAACCTCCACTTCATGACATCTTAAATATCCCAGGAAAGAGAAAAATGGATAAAGAAGTTGTGCTCTTTATGTACAATGGAATATCACTCAGACATGAAATCAATGTCATAAGGCTAGTAGAAGCAAGATGAGTGGAGTTAGGTACGACGATTCTAAGTGAAATAAGTCACACAGAAAAAGACACTTATCATAAGCTATCACTTATAGAGGGAATGTAAAAACCGCTACACTTGAACTGAATTACAAAACAGAACAGAGTCACACGTTTAGAAAACACACTATGGCTGCTTAACGGGAAAGGTGAGGTGGGGTGATGCATAAAACAAGGGTTTCAAATTCGCTCAGATACCGTTCCATACACCCAATATGTAATAGACAAGACCTACTCCTTGCTCAGTGAACTGGACTCAACACCCCCTATTCACCGCACAACAATATATCTGACTAGTAAGAAACTTAAAAACTATGTATTGATATCTATCTGGAAGTGAGTCAAGTGGGTGTAAAGACGCATAAACACAGCCGTGAAAAGCAGCTAAACCCCATTATGAAAAAAAATTACTTTTAAAAAATCGTAAAACAAAGACAGTGAAAGAGAGAGAAATTCTTACAAAATTCGTTCAGGGGCTCTGATGCAACCTGGATTGACCATATCTACACCCGCAGCTGGATGAGACATAAGGGTGGTCACTCTTGGGGCTGAGAGGTTTGGTGAGGTTGGGTGAGCAAACGCAGACCCTTTAAAGTAATACTGCTTGGTACCCATCCCATGGGTCCCAAATCCCCAGGTTCAAGGGCATCTTCCTACATCGAAAACATGCATGAGAAACCCAGAAGATGGTACACCGTGTGATTTTGAAAGGTTTTTAAAATGCACCTCATTTCTCATCTCCTTGTGCTCGGGTTCGCCTTTCCAGCTCCTTTACTAGCAATCTCCCTACTTGGAGAATCAGCACCATTAAGCTCCTGTTCCCTACAGGTTACAATTTGTCCTGAGGATGAACGGGAAGAGGGGCAACCAATGAGAGACTAGATCTAGGTGTTGGGACAGGCACAGGTCACTCTATTTTCCCATCAGGAAGAAGAATTAACCACAGGCTCAGCCTGCCGCCCAGAAGCAGAATAAGGCCTGAGGCAATCACGCGCTTTTGCGGCCAGCTCCCAAAAAAGAGAGTTGAAAAATGCAGATCAGGGACACTGCAATTCACAAACCCGCAGAGTTATAAATGATAACTCTCATCCACAGATGTATTGAGGGAAGGGAACGAAGAGGATTTGAAAACAAGGCAGAATTGCAGGGAACAGATTTCAGGAGGTCGATTCGAATCGCCTTGAAAGCACATGAAAAGCGGCAAAACGTCGACAATGATGCCCTTGGCCAAAAAGGGCTTATGCGTTTTTTCCTGAGTATATTCAGGAAAACACGCATACGCCCTTTTTGGCCAACCAAGCAACCTGGAAAGGCAAATCAGCGCTACAAAGAAGTCTCGCTTCCCATCGGTCAAAAGGGCCATGCTGCAAAAAGTGTCAAAACCAGAAATGCAGGACAGTCCATGGAGAAATGGCAGCCTTGCTACGCTGATGGGCGGGATGTAAATTGCCAACAGCCACTCTGGAGAAGTGTAAGGTGTGTCCTGAAACATCGAAAAAACACAGCTTAGGGAGCATAGGGCACGTCCACTCATGGGCGTATAAATTGGGAAAAATAAAAATCAGCAAGACACAGGCACCCCAAAGTTTAGGGCTCCTCTGTTGACAAGAACCTCCACTTCATGACACCTTAAATATCCCAGGAAAGAGAAAAATGGATAAAGAAGTTGTGGTCCTTATGTACAATGGAATATCACTCACACATGAAATCAATATCATAAGGCTAGTAGAAGCAAGATGAGTGGAGTTAGGTACGACGATTCTAAGTGAAATAAGTCACACAGAAAAAGACACTTATCATAAGCTATCACTTATAGAGGGAATGTAAAAACCGCTACACTTGAACTGAATTACAAAACAGAACAGAGTCACACGTTTAGAAAACACACTATGGCTGCTTAACGGGAAAGGTGAGGTGGGGTGATGCATAAAACAAGGGTTTCAAATTCGCTCAGATACCGTTCCATACACCCAATATATAATAGACAAGACCTACTCCTTGCTCAGTGAACTGGACTCAACACCCCCTATTCACCGCACAAGAATATATGTGACTAGTAAGAATCTTAAAACCTATGTATTGATATCTGTCTGGAAGTGAGTCAAGTGGGTGTAAAGCCGCATAAACACAGCCGTGAAAAGCAGCTAAACCCCATTATAAAAATAAATTACTTTTAAAAACCCTTAAAATAAAGACAGTGAAAGAGAGAAATTCTTACAAAATTCGTTCAGAGGCTGTGATGCAACCTGAATTGACCATATCTAGACACACAGCTGGATGAGACATAAGGGTGGACACTCTTGGGGTTGAGAGTTTGGGTGAGCAAACGCAGACCCTTTAAAGTAATACTGCGTGGTACCCATCCCATGGGTCCCAAATCTCCAGGTTCAAGGGCATCTTCCTACATCGAAAACATGCATGAGAAAAACAGAAGATGGTACACCGTGTGATTTTGAAAGGTTTCTAAAACGCACCTCATTTCTCATCTCCTTGTGTTCGGGTTCGCCATTCCAGCCACTTTACTAACAATCTCCCTACTTGGAGAATCAGCACCTTTAACCTCCTATTCCGTACAGGTTGCAATTTGTCCTGAGGATGAAAGGGAAGAGGGGCAACCAATGAGAGACTAGGTCTAGGTGTTGGGACAGGCACAGGTCACTCTATTTTCCCATCTGGAAGAAGAATTAACCACAGGCTCAGCCTGCCGCCGGGAACCAGAATAGGGCCTGAGGCAATCCTGCGCTTTTGCGGCCAGCTCCCAAAAAGACAGTTGAAAAATGGAGCTCAGTGGCACTGCAATTCACAATCCTGCTGAGTTATAAATGATAACTCTCGTCCACAAATATATTGAGGGAAGGCAACGAAGAGGAATTCAAAGCAAGGCAGAATTGCAGGAAACAGATTTCAGGAGGTAGATACGAATCGCCTTTAAAGCACATGAAAAGCGGCAAAACGTCGACAATGATGCCCTTGGCCAAAAAGGGCGTATGCGTTTTTTCCTGAATATATTCAGGAAAAAACGCATACGCCCTTTTTGGCCAACCAAGCAACCTGGAAAGGCAAATCAGCGCTACAAAGAAGTCTCGCTTCCCATCGGTGAAAAGGGCCACGCTGCAAAAAGTGTCAAAACCAGAAATGCAGGACAGGCCATGGAGAAATGGCAGCCTTGCTACACTGATGGGCGGAATGTAAATTGCCAACAGCCACTCTGGAGAAGTGTACGTTGTGTCCTGAAACATCGAAAAAAAACAGCTTAGGGAGCATAGGGCACGTCCACTCATGGGCATATAAATTGGAAAAACTAAAAATCAGCAAGACACAGGCACCCGAAAGTTTAGGGCTGCTCTGTTGACAAGAACCTCCACTTCATGACACCTTAAATATCCCAGGAAAGAGAAAAATGGATAAAGAAGTTGTGGTCCTTATGTACAATGGAATATCACTCAGACATGAAATCAATGTTATAAGGCTAGTAGAAGCAAGATGAGTGGAGTTAGGTACGACGATTCTAAGTGAAATAAGTCACACAGAAAAAGACACTTATCATAAGCTATCACTTATAGAGGGAATGTAAAAACCGCTACTCTTGAACTGAATTACAAAAGAGAACAGAGTCACACGTTTAGAAAACACACTATGGCTGCTTAACGGGAAAGGTGAGGTGGGGTGATGCATAAAACAAGGGTTTCAAATTCGCTCAGATACCGTTCCATACACCCAATATGTAATAGACAAGACCTACTCCTTGCTCAGTGAACAGGACTCAACACCCCCTATTCACCGCACAAGAATATATGTGACTAGTAAGAATCTTAAAACCTATATATTGATATCTCTCTGGAAGTGAGTCAAGGGGGTGTAAAGCCGCATAAACAGAGCCATGAAAAGCAGCTAAACCCCATTATAAAAATAAATTACTTTTAAAAACCCGTAAAACAAAGACAGTGAAAGAGAGAGACATTCTTACAAAATTCGTTCAGAGGCTGTGATGCAACCTGGATTGACCATATCTAGACCCACAGCTGGATGAGACATAAGGGTGGACACTCTTGGGGCTGAGAGGTTGGGTGAGGTTACGTGAGCAAACGCAGACCCTTTAAAGTAATACTGCGTGGTACCCATCCCATGGGTCCCAAATCTCCAGGTTCAAGGGCATCTTCCTACATCGAAAACATGCATGAGAAACCCAGAAGATGGTACACCATGTGATTTTGAAAGGTTTCTAAAACGCACCTCATTTCTCATCTCCTTGTGCTCGGGTTCGCCATTCCAGCTACTTTACTAGCAATCTCCCTACTTGGAGAATCAGCACCTTTAAGCTCCTGTTCCCTACAGGTTGCAATTTGTCCTGAGGATGAACGGGAAGAGGGGCAACCAATGAGAGACTAGATCTAGGTGTTGGGACAGGCACAGGTCACTCTATTTTCCCAACAGGAAGAAGAATTAACCACAGGCTCAGCCTGCCGCCCGGAACCAGAATAGGGCCTGAGGCAATCCCGTGCTTTTGCGGCCAGCTCCCAAAAAAGACAGTTGAAAAATGGAGCTCAGTGACACTGCAATTCACAAACCTGCTGAGTTATAAATGATAACTCTCGTCCACAAATATATTGAGGGAAGGCAACGAAGAGGAATTCAAAGCAAGGCAGAATTGCAGGAAACAGATTTCAGGAGGTAGATACGAATCGCCTTTAAAGCACATGAAAAGCGGCAAAACGTCGACAATGATGCCCTTGGCCAAAAAGGGCGTATGCGTTTTTTCCTGAATATATTCAGGAAAAAACGCATACGCCCTTTTTGGCCAACCAAGCAACCTGGAAAGGCAAATCAGCGCTACAAAGAAGTCTCGCTTCCCATCGGTGAAAAGGGCCATGCTGCAAAAAGTGTCAAAACGAGAAATGCAGGACAGGCCATGGAGAAATGGCAGCCTTGCTACACTGATGGGCGGGATGTAAATTGCCAACAGCCACTCTGGAGAAGTGTACGTTGTGTCCTGAAACATCGAAAAAAAACAGCTTAGGGAGCATAGGGCACGTCCACTCATGGGCATATAAATTGGAAAAACTAAAATTCAGCAAGACACAGGCACCCGAAAGTTTAGGGCTGCTCTGTTGACAAGAACCTCCACTTCATGACACCTTAAATATCCCAGGAAAGAGAAAAATGGATAAAGAAGTTGTGGTCCTTATGTACAATGGAATATCACTCAGACATGAAATCAATGTTATAAGGCTAGTAGAAGCAAGATGAGTGGAGTTAGGTACGACGATTCTAAGTGAAATAAGTCACACAGAAAAAGACACTTATCATAAGCTATCACTTATAGAGGGAATGTAAAAACCGCTACTCTTGAACTGAATTACAAAAGAGAACAGAGTCACACGTTTAGAAAACACACTATGGCTGCTTAACGGGAAAGGTGAGGTGGGGTGATGCATAAAACAAGGGTGTCAAATTCGCTCAGATACCGTTCCATACACCCAATATGTAATAGACAAGACCTACTCCTTGCTCAGTGAACTGGACTCAACACCCCCTATTCACCGCACAAGAATATATGTGACTAGTAAGAATCTTAAAACCTATATATTGATATCTCTCTGGAAGTGAGTCAAGGGGGTGTAAAGCCGCATAAACAGAGCCATGAAAAGCAGCTAAACCCCATTATAAAAATAAATTACTTTTAAAAACCCGTAAAACAAAGACAGTGAAAGAGAGAGACATTCTTACAAAATTCGTTCAGAGGCTGTGATGCAACCTGGATTGACCATATCTAGACCCACAGCTGGATGAGACATAAGGGTGGACACTCTTGGGGCTGAGAGGTTGGGTGAGGTTGCGTGAGCAAACGCAGACCCTTTAAAGTAATACTGCGTGGTACCCATCCCATGGGTCCCAAATCTCCAGGTTCAAGGGCATCTTCCTACATCGAAAACATGCATGAGAAACCCAGAAGATGGTACACCATGTGATTTTGAAAGGTTTCTAAAACGCACCTCATTTCTCATCTCCTTGTGCTCGGGTTCGCCATTCCAGCTACTTTACTAGCAATCTCCCTACTTGGAGAATCAGCACCTTTAAGCTCCTGTTCCCTACAGGTTGCAATTTGTCCTGAGGATGAACGGGAAGAGGGGCAACCAATGAGAGACTAGATCTAGGTGTTGGGACAGGCACAGGTCACTCTATTTTCCCAACAGGAAGAAGAATTAACCACAGGCTCAGCCTGCCGCCCGGAACCAGAATAGGGCCTGAGGCAATCCCGTGCTTTTGCGGCCAGCTCCCAAAAAAGACAGTTGAAAAATGGAGCTCAGTGGCACTGCAATTCACAAACCTGCTGAGTTATAAATGATAACTCTCGTCCACAAATATATTGAGGGAAGGCAACGAAGAGGAATTCAAAGCAAGGCAGAATTGCAGGAAACAGATTTCAGGAGGTAGATACGAATCGCCTTTAAAGCACATGAAAAGCGGCAAAACGTCGACAATGATGCCCTTGGCCAAAAAGGGCGTATGCGTTTTTTCCTGAATATATTCAGGAAAAAACGCATACGCCCTTTTTGGCCAACCAAGCAACCTGGAAAGGCAAATCAGCGCTACAAAGAAGTCTCGCTTCCCATCGGTGAAAAGGGCCATGCTGCAAAAAGTGTCAAAACGAGAAATGCAGGACAGGCCATGGATAAATGGCAGCCTTGCTACACTGATGGGCGGAATGTAAATTGCCAACAGCCACTCTGGAGAAGTGTACGTTGTGTCCTGAAACATCGAAAAAAAACAGCTTAGGGAGCATAGGGCACGTCCACTCATGGGCATATAAATTGGAAAAACTAAAAATCAGCAAGACACAGGCACCCGAAAGTTTAGGGCTGCTCTGTTGACAAGAACCTCCACTTCATGACACCTTAAATATCCCAGGAAAGAGAAAAATGGATAAAGAAGTTGTGGTCCTTTTGTACAATGGAATATCACTCAGACATGAAATCAATGTTATAAGGCTAGTAGAAGCAAGATGAGTGGAGTTAGGTACGACGATTCTAAGTGAAATAAGTCACACAGAAAAAGACACTTATCATAAGCTATCACTTATAGAGGGAATGTAAAAACCGCTACTCTTGAACTGAATTACAAAAGAGAACAGAGTCACACGTTTAGAAAACACACTATGGCTGCTTAACGGGAAAGGTGAGGTGGGGTGATGCATAAAACAAGGGTTTCAAATTCGCTCAGATACCGTTCCATACACCCAATATGTAATAGACAAGACCTACTCCTTGCTCAGTGAACTGGACTCAACACCCCCTATTCACCGCACAAGAATATATGTGACTAGTAAGAATCTTAAAACCTATATATTGATATCTCTCTGGAAGTGAGTCAAGGGGGTGTAAAGCCGCATAAACAGAGCCATGAAAAGCAGCTAAACCCCATTATAAAAATAAATTACTTTTAAAAACCCGTAAAACAAAGACAGTGAAAGAGAGAGACATTCTTACAAAATTCGTTCAGAGGCTGTGATGCAACCTGGATTGACCATATCTAGACCCACAGCTGGATGAGACATAAGGGTGGACACTCTTGGGGCTGAGAGGTTGGGTGAGGTTGCGTGAGCAAACGCAGACCCTTTAAAGTAATACTGCGTGGTACCCATCCCATGGGTCCCAAATCTCCAGGTTCAAGGGCATCTTCCTACATCGAAAACATGCATGAGAAACCCAGAAGATGGTACACCATGTGATTTTGAAAGGTTTCTAAAACGCACCTCATTTCTCATCTCCTTGTGCTCGGGTTCGCCATTCCAGCTACTTTACTAGCAATCTCCCTACTTGGAGAATCAGCACCTTTAAGCTCCTGTTCCCTACAGGTTGCAATTTGTCCTGAGGATGAACGGGAAGAGGGGCAACCAATGAGAGACTAGATCTAGGTGTTGGGACAGGCACAGGTCACTCTATTTTCCCAACAGGAAGAAGAATTAACCACAGGCTCAGCCTGCCGCCCGGAACCAGAATAGGGCCTGAGGCAATCCCGTGCTTTTGCGGCCAGCTCCCAAAAAAGACAGTTGAAAAATGGAGCTCAGTGGCACTGCAATTCACAAACCTGCTGAGTTATAAATGATAACTCTCGTCCACAAATATATTGAGGGAAGGCAACGAAGAGGAATTCAAAGCAAGGCAGAATTGCAGGAAACAGATTTCAGGAGGTAGATACGAATCGCCTTTAAAGCACATGAAAAGCGGCAAAACGTCGACAATGATGCCCTTGGCCAAAAAGGGCGTATGCGTTTTTTCCTGAATATATTCAGGAAAAAACGCATACGCCCTTTTTGGCCAACCAAGCAACCTGGAAAGGCAAATCAGTGCTACAAAGAAGTCTCGCTTCCCATCGGTGAAAAGGGCCATGCTGCAAAAAGTGTCAAAACGAGAAATGCAGGACAGGCCATGGAGAAATGGCAGCCTTGCTACACTGATGGGCGGGATGTAAATTGCCAACAGCCACTCTGGAGAAGTGTACGTTGTGTCCTAAAACATCGAAAAAAAACAGCTTAGGGAGCATAGGGCACGTCCACTCATGGGCATATAAATTGGAAAAACTAAAAATCAGCAAGACACAGGCACCCGAAAGTTTAGGGCTGCTCTGTTGACAAGAACCTCCACTTCATGACACCTTAAATATCCCAGGAAAGAGAAAAATGGATAAAGAAGTTGTGGTCCTTATGTACAATGGAATATCACTCAGACATGAAATCAATGTTATAAGGCTAGTAGAAGCAAGATGAGTGGAGTTAGGTACGACGATTCTAAGTGAAATAAGTCACACAGAAAAAGACACTTATCATAAGCTATCACTTATAGAGGGAATGTAAAAACCGCTACTCTTGAACTGAATTACAAAAGAGAACAGAGTCACACGTTTAGAAAACACACTATGGCTGCTTAACGGGAAAGGTGAGGTGGGGTGATGCATAAAACAAGGGTGTCAAATTCGCTCAGATACCGTTCCATACACCCAATATGTAATAGACAAGACCTACTCCTTGCTCAGTGAACTGGACTCAACACCCCCTATTCACCGCACAAGAATATATGTGACTAGTAAGAATCTTAAAACCTATATATTGATATCTCTCTGGAAGTGAGTCAAGGGGGTGTAAAGACGCATAAACAGAGCCATGAAAAGCAGCTAAACCCCATTATAAAAATAAATTACTTTTAAAAACCCGTAAAACAAAGACAGTGAAAGAGAGAGACATTCTTACAAAATTCGTTCAGAGGCTGTGATGCAACCTGGATTGACCATATCTAGACCCACAGCTGGATGAGACATAAGGGTGGACACTCTTGGGGCTGAGAGGTTGGGTGAGGTTGCGTGAGCAAACGCAGACCCTTTAAAGTAATACTGCGTGGTACCCATCCCATGGGTCCCAAATCTCCAGGTTCAAGGGCATCTTCCTACATCGAAAACATGCATGAGAAACCCAGAAGATGGTACACCATGTGATTTTGAAAGGTTTCTAAAACGCACCTCATTTCTCATCTCCTTGTGCTCGGGTTCGCCATTCCAGCTACTTTACTAGCAATCTCCCTACTTGGAGAATCAGCACCTTTAAGCTCCTGTTCCCTACAGGTTGCAATTTGTCCTGAGGATGAACGGGAAGAGGGGCAACCAATGAGAGACTAGATCTAGGTGTTGGGACAGGCACAGGTCACTCTATTTTCCCAACAGGAAGAAGAATTAACCACAGGCTCAGCCTGCCGCCCGGAACCAGAATAGGGCCTGAGGCAATCCCGTGCTTTTGCGGCCAGCTCCCAAAAAAGACAGTTGAAAAATGGAGCTCAGTGGCACTGCAATTCACAAACCTGCTGAGTTATAAATGATAACTCTCGTCCACAAATATATTGAGGGAAGGCAACGAAGAGGAATTCAAAGCAAGGCAGAATTGCAGGAAACAGATTTCAGGAGGTAGATACGAATCGCCTTTAAAGCACATGAAAAGCGGCAAAACGTCGACAATGATGCCCTTGGCCAAAAAGGGCGTATGCGTTTTTTCCTGAATATATTCAGGAAAAAACGCATACGCCCTTTTTGGCCAACCAAGCAACCTGGAAAGGCAAATCAGCGCTACAAAGAAGTCTCGCTTCCCATCGGTCAAAAGGGCCATGCTGCAAAAAGTGTCAAAACGAGAAATGCAGGACAGGCCATGGAGAAATGGCAGCCTTGCTACACTGATGGGCGGAATGTAAATTGCCAACAGCCACTCTGGAGAAGTGTACGTTGTGTCCTGAAACATCGAAAAAAAACAGCTTAGGGAGCATAGGGCACGTCCACTCATGGGCATATAAATTGGAAAAACTAAAAATCAGCAAGACACAGGCACCCGAAAGTTTAGGGCTGCTCTGTTGACAAGAACCTCCACTTCATGACACCTTAAATATCCCAGGAAAGAGAAAAATGGATAAAGAAGTTGTGGTCCTTATGTACAATGGAATATCACTCAGACATGAAATCAATGTTATAAGGCTAGTAGAAGCAAGATGAGTGGAGTTAGGTACGACGATTCTAAGTGAAATAAGTCACACAGAAAAAGACACTTATCATAAGCTATCACTTATAGAGGGAATGTAAAAACCGCTACTCTTGAACTGAATTACAAAAGAGAACAGAGTCACACGTTTAGAAAACACACTATGGCTGCTTAACGGGAAAGGTGAGGTGGGGTGATGCATAAAACAAGGGTGTCAAATTCGCTCAGATACCGTTCCATACACCCAATATGTAATAGACAAGACCTACTCCTTGCTCAGTGAACTGGACTCAACACCCCCTATTCACCGCACAAGAATATATGTGACTAGTAAGAATCTTAAAACCTATATATTGATATCTCTCTGGAAGTGAGTCAAGGGGGTGTAAAGCCGCATAAACAGAGCCATGAAAAGCAGCTAAACCCCATTATAAAAATAAATTACTTTTAAAAACCCGTAAAACAAAGACAGTGAAAGAGAGAGACATTCTTACAAAATTCGTTCAGAGGCTGTGATGCAACCTGGATTGACCATATCTAGACCCACAGCTGGATGAGACATAAGGGTGGACACTCTTGGGGCTGAGAGGTTGGGTGAGGTTGCGTGAGCAAACGCAGACCCTTTAAAGTAATACTGCGTGGTACCCATCCCATGGGTCCCAAATCTCCAGGTTCAAGGGCATCTTCCTACATCGAAAACATGCATGAGAAACCCAGAAGATGGTACACCATGTGATTTTGAAAGGTTTCTAAAACGCACCTCATTTCTCATCTCCTTGTGCTCGGGTTCGCCATTCCAGCTACTTTACTAGCAATCTCCCTACTTGGAGAATCAGCACCTTTAAGCTCCTGTTCCCTACAGGTTGCAATTTGTCCTGAGGATGAACGGGAAGAGGGGCAACCAATGAGAGACTAGATCTAGGTGTTGGGACAGGCACAGGTCACTCTATTTTCCCAACAGGAAGAAGAATTAACCACAGGCTCAGCCTGCCGCCCGGAACCAGAATAGGGCCTGAGGCAATCCCGTGCTTTTGCGGCCAGCTCCCAAAAAAGACAGTTGAAAAATGGAGCTCAGTGGCACTGCAATTCACAAACCTGCTGAGTTATAAATGATAACTCTCGTCCACAAATATATTGAGGGAAGGCAACGAAGAGGAATTCAAAGCAAGGCAGAATTGCAGGAAACAGATTTCAGGAGGTAGATACGAATCGCCTTTAAAGCACATGAAAAGCGGCAAAACGTCGACAATGATGCCCTTGGCCAAAAAGGGCGTATGCGTTTTTTCCTGAATATATTCAGGAAAAAACGCATACGCCCTTTTTGGCCAACCAAGCAACCTGGAAAGGCAAATCAGCGCTACAAAGAAGTCTCGCTTCCCATCGGTGAAAAGGGCCATGCTGCAAAAAGTGTCAAAACGAGAAATGCAGGACAGGCCATGGAGAAATGGCAGCCTTGCTACACTGATGGGCGGAATGTAAATTGCCAACAGCCACTCTGGAGAAGTGTACGTTGTGTCCTGAAACATCGAAAAAAAAACAGCTTAGGGAGCATAGGGCACGTCCACTCATGGGCATATAAATTGGAAAAACTAAAAATCAGCAAGACACAGGCACCCGAAAGTTTAGGGCTGCTCTGTTGACAAGAACCTCCACTTCATGACACCTTAAATATCCCAGGAAAGAGAAAAATGGATAAAGAAGTTGTGGTCCTTATGTACAATGGAATATCACTCAGACATGAAATCAATGTTATAAGGCTAGTAGAAGCAAGATGAGTGGAGTTAGGTACGACGATTCTAAGTGAAATAAGTCACACAGAAAAAGACACTTATCATAAGCTATCACTTATAGAGGGAATGTAAAAACCGCTACTCTTGAACTGAATTACAAAAGAGAACAGAGTCACACGTTTAGAAAACACACTATGGCTGCTTAACGGGAAAGGTGAGGTGGGGTGATGCATAAAACAAGGGTTTCAAATTCGCTCAGATACCGTTCCATACACCCAATATGTAATAGACAAGACCTACTCCTTGCTCAGTGAACTGGACTCAACACCCCCTATTCACCGCACAAGAATATATGTGACTAGTAAGAATCTTAAAACCTATATATTGATATCTCTCTGGAAGTGAGTCAAGGGGGTGTAAAGCCGCATAAACAGAGCCATGAAAAGCAGCTAAACCCCATTATAAAAATAAATTACTTTTAAAAACCCGTAAAACAAAGACAGTGAAAGAGAGAGACATTCTTACAAAATTCGTTCAGAGGCTGTGATGCAACCTGGATTGACCATATCTAGACCCACAGCTGGATGAGACATAAGGGTGGACACTCTTGGGGCTGAGAGGTTGGGTGAGGTTGCGTGAGCAAACGCAGACCCTTTAAAGTAATACTGCGTGGTACCCATCCCATGGGTCCCAAATCTCCAGGTTCAAGGGCATCTTCCTACATCGAAAACATGCATGAGAAACCCAGAAGATGGTACACCATGTGATTTTGAAAGGTTTCTAAAACGCACCTCATTTCTCATCTCCTTGTGCTCGGGTTCGCCATTCCAGCTACTTTACTAGCAATCTCCCTACTTGGAGAATCAGCACCTTTAAGCTCCTGTTCCCTACAGGTTGCAATTTGTCCTGAGGATGAACGGGAAGAGGGGCAACCAATGAGAGACTAGATCTAGGTGTTGGGACAGGCACAGGTCACTCTATTTTCCCAACAGGAAGAAGAATTAACCACAGGCTCAGCCTGCCGCCCGGAACCAGAATAGGGCCTGAGGCAATCCCGTGCTTTTGCGGCCAGCTCCCAAAAAAGACAGTTGAAAAATGGAGCTCAGTGGCACTGCAATTCACAAACCTGCTGAGTTATAAATGATAACTCTCGTCCACAAATATATTGAGGGAAGGCAACGAAGAGGAATTCAAAGCAAGGCAGAATTGCAGGAAACAGATTTCAGGAGGTAGATACGAATCGCCTTTAAAGCACATGAAAAGCGGCAAAACGTCGACAATGATGCCCTTGGCCAAAAAGGGCGTATGCGTTTTTTCCTGAATATATTCAGGAAAAAACGCATACGCCCTTTTTGGCCAACCAAGCAACCTGGAAAGGCAAATCAGCGCTACAAAGAAGTCTCGCTTCCCATCGGTCAAAAGGGCCATGCTGCAAAAAGTGTCAAAACGAGAAATGCAGGACAGGCCATGGAGAAATGGCAGCCTTGCTACACTGATGGGCGGGATGTAAATTGCCAACAGCCACTCTGGAGAAGTGTACGTTGTGTCCTGAAACATCGAAAAAAAACAGCTTAGGGAGCATAGGGCACGTCCACTCATGGGCATATAAATTGGAAAAACTAAAAATCAGCAAGACACAGGCACCCGAAAGTTTAGGGCTGCTCTGTTGACAAGAACCTCCACTTCATGACACCTTAAATATCCCAGGAAAGAGAAAAATGGATAAAGAAGTTGTGGTCCTTATGTACAATGGAATATCACTCAGACATGAAATCAATGTTATAAGGCTAGTAGAAGCAAGATGAGTGGAGTTAGGTACGACGATTCTAAGTGAAATAAGTCACACAGAAAAAGACACTTATCATAAGCTATCACTTATAGAGGGAATGTAAAAACCGCTACTCTTGAACTGAATTACAAAAGAGAACAGAGTCACACGTTTAGAAAACACACTATGGCTGCTTAACGGGAAAGGTGAGGTGGGGTGATGCATAAAACAAGGGTTTCAAATTCGCTCAGATACCGTTCCATACACCCAATATGTAATAGACAAGACCTACTCCTTGCTCAGTGAACTGGACTCAACACCCCCTATTCACCGCACAAGAATATATGTGACTAGTAAGAATCTTAAAACCTATATATTGATATCTCTCTGGAAGTGAGTCAAGGGGGTGTAAAGCCGCATAAACAGAGCCATGAAAAGCAGCTAAACCCCATTATAAAAATAAATTACTTTTAAAAACCCGTAAAACAAAGACAGTGAAAGAGAGAGACATTCTTACAAAATTCGTTCAGAGGCTGTGATGCAACCTGGATTGACCATATCTAGACCCACAGCTGGATGAGACATAAGGGTGGACACTCTTGGGGCTGAGAGGTTGGGTGAGGTTGCGTGAGCAAACGCAGACCCTTTAAAGTAATACTGCGTGGTACCCATCCCATGGGTCCCAAATCTCCAGGTTCAAGGGCATCTTCCTACATCGAAAACATGCATGAGAAACCCAGAAGATGGTACACCATGTGATTTTGAAAGGTTTCTAAAACGCACCTCATTTCTCATCTCCTTGTGCTC
This sequence comes from Eschrichtius robustus, assembly GCF_028021215.1. Lineage (NCBI taxonomy): Eukaryota > Metazoa > Chordata > Mammalia > Artiodactyla > Eschrichtiidae > Eschrichtius > Eschrichtius robustus. The sequence continues at coordinate 1,511,712 of NW_027175668.1, forward strand.
GGGTTCGCCATTCCAGCTACTTTACTAGCAATCTCCCTACTTGGAGAATCAGCACCTTTAAGCTCCTGTTCCCTACAGGTTGCAATTTGTCCTGAGGATGAACGGGAAGAGGGGCAACCAATGAGAGACTAGATCTAGGTGTTGGGACAGGCACAGGTCACTCTATTTTCCCAACAGGAAGAAGAATTAACCACAGGCTCAGCCTGCCGCCCGGAACCAGAATAGGGCCTGAGGCAATCCCGTGCTTTTGCGGCCAGCTCCCAAAAAAGACAGTTGAAAAATGGAGCTCAGTGGCACTGCAATTCACAAACCTGCTGAGTTATAAATGATAACTCTCGTCCACAAATATATTGAGGGAAGGCAACGAAGAGGAATTCAAAGCAAGGCAGAATTGCAGGAAACAGATTTCAGGAGGTAGATACGAATCGCCTTTAAAGCACATGAAAAGCGGCAAAACGTCGACAATGATGCCCTTGGCCAAAAAGGGCGTATGCGTTTTTTCCTGAATATATTCAGGAAAAAACGCATACGCCCTTTTTGGCCAACCAAGCAACCTGGAAAGGCAAATCAGCGCTACAAAGAAGTCTCGCTTCCCATCGGTCAAAAGGGCCATGCTGCAAAAAGTGTCAAAACGAGAAATGCAGGACAGGCCATGGAGAAATGGCAGCCTTGCTACACTGATGGGCGGGATGTAAATTGCCAACAGCCACTCTGGAGAAGTGTACGTTGTGTCCTGAAACATCGAAAAAAAACAGCTTAGGGAGCATAGGGCACGTCCACTCATGGGCATATAAATTGGAAAAACTAAAAATCAGCAAGACACAGGCACCCGAAAGTTTAGGGCTGCTCTGTTGACAAGAACCTCCACTTCATGACACCTTAAATATCCCAGGAAAGAGAAAAATGGATAAAGAAGTTGTGGTCCTTATGTACAATGGAATATCACTCAGACATGAAATCAATGTTATAAGGCTAGTAGAAGCAAGATGAGTGGAGTTAGGTACGACGATTCTAAGTGAAATAAGTCACACAGAAAAAGACACTTATCATAAGCTATCACTTATAGAGGGAATGTAAAAACCGCTACTCTTGAACTGAATTACAAAAGAGAACAGAGTCACACGTTTAGAAAACACACTATGGCTGCTTAACGGGAAAGGTGAGGTGGGGTGATGCATAAAACAAGGGTTTCAAATTCGCTCAGATACCGTTCCATACACCCAATATGTAATAGACAAGACCTACTCCTTGCTCAGTGAACTGGACTCAACACCCCCTATTCACCGCACAAGAATATATGTGACTAGTAAGAATCTTAAAACCTATATATTGATATCTCTCTGGAAGTGAGTCAAGGGGGTGTAAAGCCGCATAAACAGAGCCATGAAAAGCAGCTAAACCCCATTATAAAAATAAATTACTTTTAAAAACCCGTAAAACAAAGACAGTGAAAGAGAGAGACATTCTTACAAAATTCGTTCAGAGGCTGTGATGCAACCTGGATTGACCATATCTAGACCCACAGCTGGATGAGACATAAGGGTGGACACTCTTGGGGCTGAGAGGTTGGGTGAGGTTGCGTGAGCAAACGCAGACCCTTTAAAGTAATACTGCGTGGTACCCATCCCATGGGTCCCAAATCTCCAGGTTCAAGGGCATCTTCCTACATCGAAAACATGCATGAGAAACCCAGAAGATGGTACACCATGTGATTTTGAAAGGTTTCTAAAACGCACCTCATTTCTCATCTCCTTGTGCTCGGGTTCGCCATTCCAGCTACTTTACTAGCAATCTCCCTACTTGGAGAATCAGCACCTTTAAGCTCCTGTTCCCTACAGGTTGCAATTTGTCCTGAGGATGAACGGGAAGAGGGGCAACCAATGAGAGACTAGATCTAGGTGTTGGGACAGGCACAGGTCACTCTATTTTCCCAACAGGAAGAAGAATTAACCACAGGCTCAGCCTGCCGCCCGGAACCAGAATAGGGCCTGAGGCAATCCCGTGCTTTTGCGGCCAGCTCCCAAAAAAGACAGTTGAAAAATGGAGCTCAGTGGCACTGCAATTCACAAACCTGCTGAGTTATAAATGATAACTCTCGTCCACAAATATATTGAGGGAAGGCAACGAAGAGGAATTCAAAGCAAGGCAGAATTGCAGGAAACAGATTTCAGGAGGTAGATACGAATCGCCTTTAAAGCACATGAAAAGCGGCAAAACGTCGACAATGATGCCCTTGGCCAAAAAGGGCGTATGCGTTTTTTCCTGAATATATTCAGGAAAAAACGCATACGCCCTTTTTGGCCAACCAAGCAACCTGGAAAGGCAAATCAGCGCTACAAAGAAGTCTCGCTTCCCATCGGTCAAAAGGGCCATGCTGCAAAAAGTGTCAAAACGAGAAATGCAGGACAGGCCATGGAGAAATGGCAGCCTTGCTACACTGATGGGCGGGATGTAAATTGCCAACAGCCACTCTGGAGAAGTGTACGTTGTGTCCTGAAACATCGAAAAAAAACAGCTTAGGGAGCATAGGGCACGTCCACTCATGGGCATATAAATTGGAAAAACTAAAAATCAGCAAGACTCAGGCACCCGAAAGTTTAGGGCTGCTCTGTTGACAAGAACCTCCACTTCATGACACCTTAAATATCCCAGGAAAGAGAAAAATGGATAAAGAAGTTGTGGTCCTTATGTACAATGGAATATCACTCAGACATGAAATCAATGTCATAAGGCTAGTAGAAGCAAGATGAGTGGATTTAGGTACGACGATTCTAAGTGAAATAAGTCACACAGAAAAAGACACTTATCATAAGCTATCACTTATAGAGGGAATGTAAAAACCGCTACACTTGAACTGAATTACAAAACAGAACAGAGTCACACGTTTAGAAAACACACTATGGCTGCTTAACGGGAAAGGTGAGGTGGGGTGATGCATAAAACAAGGGTTTCAAATTCGCTCAGATACCGTTCCATACACCCAATATATAATAGACAAGACCTACTCCTTGCTCAGTGAACTGGACTCAACACCCCCTATTCATCGCACAACAATATATCTGACTAGTAAGAAACTTAAAACCTATGTATTGATATCTATCTGGAAGTGAGGCAAGTGGGTGTAAAGCCGCATAAACACAGCCGTGAAAAGCAGCTAAACCCCATTATGAAAATAAATTACTTTTAAAAACCCGTAAAACAAAGACAGTGAAAGAGAGAGAAATTCTTACAAAATTCGTTCAGGGGCTCTGATGCAACCTGGATTGACCATATCTACACCCACAGCTGGATGAGACATAAGGGTGGTCACTCTTGGGGCTGAGAGGTTGGGTGAGGTTGGGTGAGCAAACGCAGACCCTTTAAAGTAATACTGCTTGGTACCCATCCCATGGGTCCCAAATCCCCAGGTTCAAGGGCATCTTCCTACATCGAAAACATGCATGAGAAACCCAGAAGATGGTACACCGTGTGATTTTGAAAGGTTTTTAAAATGCACCTCATTTCTCATCTCCTTGTGCTCGGGTTCGCCTTTCCAGCTACTTTACTAGCAATCTCCCTACTTGGAGAATCAGCACCATTAAGCTCCTGTTCCCTACAGGTTACAATTTGTCCTGAGGATGAACGGGAAGAGGGGCAACCAATGAGAGACTAGATCTAGGTGTTGGGACAGGCACAGGTCACTCTATTTTCCCATCAGGAAGAAGAATTAACCACAGGCTCAGCCTGCCGCCCAGAAGCAGAATAAGGCCTGAGGCAATCCCGCGCTTTGGCGGCCAGCTCCCAAAAAAGAGAGTTGAAAAATGGAGATCAGGGACACTGCAATTCACAAACCCGCAGAGTTATAAATGATAACTCTCATCCACAGATGTATTGAGGGAAGGCAACGAAGAGGATTTGAAAACAAGGCAGAATTGCAGGGAACAGATTTCAGGAGGTAGATTCGAATCGCCTTGAAAGCACATGAAAAGCGGCAAAACGTCGACAATGATGCCCTTGGCCAAAAAGGGCTTATGCGTTTTTTCCTGAGTATATTCAGGAAAACACGCATACGCCCTTTTTGGCCAACCAAGCAACCTGGAAAGGCAAATCAGCGCTACAAAGAAGTCTCGCTTCCCATCGGTCAAAAGGGCCATGCTGCAAAAAGTGTCAAAACCAGAAATGCAGGACAGTCCATGGAGAAATGGCAGCCTTGCTACGCTGATGGGCGGGATGTAAATTGCCAACAGCCACTCTGGAGAAGTGTAAGGTGTGTCCTGAAACATCGAAAAAACACAGCTTAGGGAGCATAGGGCACGTCCACTCATGGGCGTATAAATTGGGAAAAATAAAAATCAGCAAGACACAGGCACCCCAAAGTTTAGGGCTCCTCTGTTGACAAGAACCTCCACTTCATGACACCTTAAATATCCCAGGAAAGAGAAAAATGGATAAAGAAGTTGTGGTCCTTATGTACAATGGAATATCACTCAGACATGAAATCAATGTCATAAGGCTAGTAGAAGCAAGATGAGTGGAGTTAGGTACGACGATTCTAAGTGAAATAAGTCACACAGAAAAAGACACTTATCATAAGCTATCACTTATAGAGGGAATGTAAAAACCGCTACACTTGAACTGAATTACAAAACAGAACAGAGTCACACGTTTAGAAAACACACTATGGCTGCTTAACGGGAAAGGTGAGGTGGGGTGATGCATAAAACAAGGGTTTCAAATTCGCTCAGATACCGATCCATACACACAATATGTAATAGACAAGACGTGCTCCTTGCTCAGTGAACTGGACTCAACACCCCCTATTCACCGCACAAGAATATATCTGACTAGTAAGAATCGTAAAACCTATGTAGTGATATCTCTCTGGAAGTGAGTCAAGTGGGTGTAAAGCCGCATAAACACAGCCATGAAAAGCAGCTAAACCCCATTTTAAAAATAAATTACTTTTAAAAACCCGTAAAACAAAGACAGTGAAAGAGAGAGAAATTCTTACAAAATTCGTTCAGAGGCTGTGATGCAACCTGGATTGATCATATCTAGAACCACAGCTGGATGAGACATAAGGGTGGACACTCTTGGGGCTGAGAGGTTGGGTGAGGTTGGGTGAGCAAACGCAGACCCTTTAAAGTAATACTGCGTGGTACCCATCCCATGGGTCCCAAATCTCCAGGTTCAAGGGCATCTTCCTACATCGAAATCATGCATGAGAAACCCAGATGATGGTACACAGTGTGATTTTGAAAGGTTTCTAAAACGCACCTCATTTCTCATCTCCTTGTGTTCGGGTTCGCCATTCCAGCTACTTTACTAACAATCTCCCTACTTGGAGAATCAGCACCTTTAACCTCCTGTTCCGTGCAGGTTGCAATTTGTCCTGAGGATGAAAGGGAAGAGGGGCAACCAATGAGAGACTAGATCTAGGTGTTGGGACAGGCACAGGTCACTCTATTTTCCCATCAGGAAGAAGAATTAACCACAGGCTCAGCCTGCCGCCCAGAAGCAGAATAGGGCCTGAGGCAATGCCGCGCTTTTGCGGCCAGCTCCCAAAAAAGCGAGTTGCAAAACGGAGCTCAGGGCACTGCAATTCACAAACCTGCAGAGTTATAAATGATAACTCCGTCCACAAATATATTGAGGGAAGACAACGAACAGGATTTGAAAGCAAGGCATTATTGCAGGAAACAGGTTTCAGGAGGTAGATTCGAATCGCCTTTAAAGCACATGAAAAGTGGCAAAACATCGACAATGATGCCCTTGGCCAAAAAGGGCGTATGCGTATTTTCCTGAATATATTCAGGAAAACACGCATACGCCCTTTTTGGCCAACCAAGCAACCTGGAAAGGCAAATCAGCGGTACAACGAAGTCTCGCTTCCCATCGGTCAAAAGGGCCATGCTGCAAAAAGTGTCAAAACCAGAAATGCAGGACAGGCCATGGAGAAATGGCAGCCTTGCTACGCTGATGGGCGGGATGTAAATTGCCAACAGCCACTCTGGAGAAGTGTACGGTGTGTCCTGAAACATCGAAAAAACACAGCTTAGGGAGCATAGGGCACGTCCACTCATGGGCGTATAAATTGGGAAAACTAAAAATCAGCAAGACACAGGCACCCCAATGTTTAGGGCTGCTCTGTTGACAAGAACCTCCACTTCATGACACCTTAAATATCCCAGGAAAGAGAAAAATGGATAAAGATGTTGTGGTCCTTATGTACAATGGAATATCACTCAGACATGAAATCAATGTTATAAGGCTAGTAGAAGAAAGATGAGTGGATTTAGTTACGACGATTTTAAGTGAAATAAGTCACACAGAAAAAGACACTTATCATAAGCTATCACTTATAGAGGGAATGTAAAAACCGCTACACTTGAAATGAATTACAAAACAGAACAGAGTCTCACGTTTAGAAAGTAGATTATGGCTGCTTAACGGGAAAGGTGAGGTGGGGTGAGGCATAAAACAAGGGTTTCAAATTCGCTCAGATACCGTTCCATACACCCAATATGTAATAGACAAGACCTACTCCTTGCTCAGTGAACTGGACTCAACACCCCCTATTCACCGCACACGATTATATGTGACTAGTAAGAATCATAAAACCTATGTATTGATATCTCTGGAAGTGAGTCAAGTGGTTGTAAAGCCTCATAAACACAGCCGTGAAAAGCAGCTAAACCCCATTACAAAAATAAATTACTTTATAAACCCGTAAAACAAAGACAGTGAAAGAGAGAGAAATTCTTACAAAATTCGTTCAGAGGCTGTGATGCAACCTGGATTGACCATATCTAGACCCACAGCTGGATGAGACATAAGGGTTGACACTCTTGGGGCTGACAGTTTGGGTGAGGTTGGGTGAGCAAATGCAGACCCTTTAAAGTAATACAGCGTGCTACCCATCCCATGGGTCCCAAATCTCCAGGTTCAAGGGCATCTTCCTACATCGAAATCATGCATGAGAAACCAAGACGATGGTACACCGTGTGATTTTGAAAGGTTTCTAAAACGCACCTCATTTCTCATCTCCTTGTGTTCGTGTTCGCCATTCCAGCTACTTTACTAACAATCTCCCTACTTGGAGAATCAGCACTTTTAACCTCCTGTTCCCTGCAGGTTGCAATTTGTCCTGAGGATGAAAGGGAAGAGGGGCAACCAATGAGAGACTAGATCTAGGTGTTGGGACAGGCACAGGTCACTCTATTTTCCCATCAGGAAGAAGAATTAACCACAGGCTCAGCCTGCCGCCCAGAAGCAGAATAGGGCCTGAGGGAATCCCGTGCTATTGCGGCCAGCACCCAAAAAAGCGAGTTGAAAAATGGAGCCCAGATACACGGCCATTCACAAACCCGCAGAGTTATAAATGATAACTCTCGTCCACAAATATATTGAGGGAAGGCAACGAAGAGGATTTGAAAGCAAGGCAGAATTGCAGGAAACAGGTTTCAGGAGGTAGATTCGAATCGCCTTTAAAGCACATGAAAAGCGGTAAAACGTCGACAATGATGCCCTTGGCCAAAAAGGGCGTATGCGTTTTTTCCTGAATATATTCAGGAAAAAACGCATACGCCCTTTTTGGTCAACCAAGCAACCTGGAAAGGCAAATCAGTGCTACAAGGAAGTCTCGCTTCCCATCGGTCAAAAGGACCATGCTGCAAAAAGTGTCAAAACCAGAAATGCAGGACAGGCCATGGAGAAATGGCAGCCTTGCTACGCTGATGGGCGGGATGTAAATTGCCAACAGCCACTCTGGAGAAGTGCACGGTGTGTCCTGAAACTTCGAAAAAACACAGCTTAGGGAGCATAGGGCACGTCCACTCATGGGCGTATAAATTGGGAAAACTAAAAATCAGCACGACACAGGCACCCCAAAGTTTAGGGCTGCTCTGTTGACAAGAACCTGCACTTCATGACACCTTAAATATCCCAGGAAAGAGAAAAATGGATAAAGAAGTGGTGGTCCTTATGTACAATGGAATATCACTCAGACATGAAATCAATGTTATAAGGCTAGTAGAAGAAAGACGAGTGGATTTAGGTACGACGATTTTAAGTGAAATAAGTCACACAGAAAAAGACACTTATCATAAGCTATCACTTATAGAGAGAATGTAAAAACCGCTACACTTGAAATAAATTACAAAACAGAACAGAGTCTCACGTTTAGAAAGTACATTATGGCTGCTTAACGGGAAAAGTGAGGTGGGGTGATGCATAAAACAAGGGTTTCAAATTCGCTCAGATACCGTTCCATACACCCAATATGTAATAGACAAGACCTACTCCTTGCTCAGTGAACTGGACTCAACACCCCCTATTCACCGCACAAGAATATATGTGACTAGTAAGAATCATAAAACCTATGTATTGATATCTCTCTGGAAGTGAGTCAAGTGGTTGTAAAGCCTCATAAACACAGCCGTGAAAAGCAGCTAAACCCCATTACAAAAATAAATTACTTTTAAAAACCCGTAAAACAAAGACAGTGAAAGAGAGAGAAATTCTTACAAAATTCGTTCAGGGGCTGTGATGCAACCTGGATTGACCATATCTAGACCCACAGCTGGATGAGACATAAGGGTGGACACTCTTGGGGCTGAGAGGTTGGGTGAGGTTGGGTGAGCAAACGCAGACCCTTTAAAGTAATACTGCGTGGTACCCATCCCATGGGTCCCAAATCTCCAGGTTCAAGGGCATCTTCCTACATCGAAAACATGCATGAGAAACCCAGAAGATGGTACACCGTGTGATTTTGATAGGTTTCTAAAACGCACCTCATTTCTCATCTCCTTGTGCTCGGGTTCGCCATTCCAGCTACTTTACTAACAATCTCCCTACTTGGAGAATCAGCACCTTTAACCTCCTGTTCTGTAAAGTTTGCAATTTGTCCTGAGGATGAAAGGGAAGAGGGGCAACCAATGAGAGACTAGATCTAGGTGTTGGGACAGGCACAGGTCACTCTATTTTCCCATTAGGAAGAATAATTAACCACAGGCTCAGCCTGCCGCCGGGAACCAGAATAGGGCCTGAGGCAATCCCGTGCCTTTGCGGCCAGATCCCAAAAAAGACAGTTGAAAAATGGAGCTCAGGGGCACTGCCTTTCACAAACCCGCTGAGTTATAAATGATAACTCTCGTCCACAAATATATTGAGGGAAGGCAACGAAGAGGATTTGAAAGCAAGGCAGAATTGCAGGAAACAGGTTTCAGGAGGTAGATTCGAATCGCCTTTAAAGCACATGAAAAGTGGCAAAACATCGACAATGATGCCCTTGGCCAAAAAGGGCGTATGCGTTTTTTCCTGAATATATTCAGGAAAACACGAATACGCCCTTTTTGGCCAACCAAGCAACCTGGAAAGGCAAATCAGTGCTACAAGGAAGTCTCGCTTCCCATCGGTCAAAAGGGCCATGCTGCCAAAAGTGTCAAAACCAGAAATGCAGGACAGGCCATGGAGAAATGGCAGCCTTGCTACGCTGATGGGCGGGATGTAAATTGCCAACAGCCACTCTGGAGAAGTGTACGGTGTGTCCTGAAACATCGAAAAAACACAGCTTAGGGAGCATAGGGCACGTCCACTCATGGGCGTATAAATTGGGAAAACTAAAAATCAGCAAGACACAGGCACCACAAAGTTTAGGGCTGCTCTGTTGACAAGAACCTCCACTTCATGACACCTTAAATATCTCAGGAAAGAGAAAAATGGATAAAGAGGCTGTGGTCCTTATGTACAATGGAATATCACTCAGACATGAAATCAATGTCATAAATCTAGTAGAAGCAAGATGAGTGGATTTATGTACGACGATTCTAAGTGAAATAAGTCACACAGAAAAAGACACTTATCATAAGCTATCACTTATAGAGGGAATGTAAAAACCGCTACACTTGAACTGAATTACAAAACAGAATAGAGTCTCACGTTTAGAAAATACTTTATGGCTGCTTAACGGGAAAGGTGAGGTGGGGTGACGCATAAAACATGGGTTTCAAATTCGCTCAGATACCGTTCCATACACCCAATATGTAATAGAAAAGACCTACTCCTTGCTCAGTGAACTGGACTCAACACCCCCTATTCACCGCACAAGTATATATGTAACTAATAAGAATCATAAAACCTATGTATTGATATCTCTCTGGAAGTGAGTCAAGTGGTTGTAAAGCCTCATAAACACAGCCGTGAAAAGCAGCTAAACCCCATTACAAAAATAAATTACTTTTAAAAACCCGTAAAACAAAGACAGTGAAAGAGAGAGAAATTCTTACAAAATTCGTTCAGAGGCTGTGATGCAACCTGGATTGACCATATCTAGACCCACAGCTGGATGAGACATAAGGGTGGACACTCTTGGGGCTGAGAGGTTGGGTGAGGTTGGGTGAGCAAACGCAGACCCTTTCAAGTAATACTGCGTGGTACCCATCCCATGGGTCCCAAATCTCCAGGTTCAAGGGCATCTTCCTACATCGAAAACATGCATGAGAAACCCAGAAGATGGTACACCGTGTGATTTTGAAAGGTTTCTAAAACGCACCTCATTTCTCATCTCCTTGTGTTCGGGTTCGCCATTCCAGCTACTTTACTAGCAATCTCCCTACTTGGAGAATCAGCACCTTTAACCTCCTGTTCCGTACAGGTAGCGATTTGTCTTGAGGGTGAAAGGGAAGAGGGGCAACCAATGAGAGACTAGATCTAGGTGTTGGGACAGGCACAGGTCACTCTATTTTCCCATCAGGAAGAAGAATTAACCACAGGCTCAGCCTGCCGCCCAGAAGCAGAATAGGGCCTGAGGCAATCCCGCGCTTTTGCGGCCAGCACCCAAAAAAGCGAGTTGAAAAATGAAGGCCAGGGACACTGCCATTCACAAACCCGCAGAGTTATAAATGATAACTCTCGTCCACAAATATATTGAGGGAAGGCAACGAAGAGGATTTGAAAGCAAGGCAGAATTGCAGGAAACAGGTTTCAGGAGGTAGATTCGAATCGCCTTTAAAGCACATGAAAAGTGGCAAAACATCGACAATGATGCCCTTGGCCAAAAAGGGCGTATGCGTTTTTTCCTGAATATATTCAGGAAAAAACGCATACGCCCTTTTTGGCCAACCAAGCAACCTGGAAAGGCAAATCAGCGCTACAAAGAAGTCTCGCTTCCCATCGGTCAAAAGGGCCATGCTGCAAAAAGTGTCAAAACCAGAAATGCAGGACAGGCCATGGAGAAATGGCAGCCTTGCTACGCTGATGGGCGGGATGTAAATTGCCAACAGCCACTCTGGAGAAGTGTACGGTGTGTCCTGAAACATCGAAAAAACACAGCTTAGGGAGCATAGGGCACGTCCACTCATGGGCGTATAAATTGGGAAAACTAAAAATCAGCAAGACACAGGCACCCCAAAGTTTAGGGCTGCTCTGTTGACAAGAACCTCCACTTCATGACACCTTAAATATCCCAGGAAAGAGAAAAATGGATAAAGAAGTTGTGGACCTTATGTACACTGGAATATCACTCAGACATAAAATCAATGTCTTAAGGCTAGTAGAAGAAAGATGAGTGGATTTAGGCACGACGTTTCTAAGTGAAATAAGTCACACAGAAAAAGACTCTTATCATAAGCTATCACTTATAGAGGGAATGTAAAAACCGCTACACTTGAACTGAATTACAAAACAGAACAGTGTCTCACGTTTAGAAAATACATTATGGCTGCTTAACGGGAAAGGTGAGGTGGGGTGATGCATAAAACAAGGGTTTCAAATTCGCTCAGATACCATTCCATACACCCAAAATGTAATAGAAAAGAACAACTCCTTCCTCAGTGACCTGGACTCAACACCCCCTATTCACGGCACCAGACTATATGTGACTAGTAAGAATCTTAAAACCTATGTATTGATATCTGTCTGGAAGTGAGTCAAGTGGGTGTAAAGCCGCATAAACACAGCCGTGAAAAGCAGCTAAACCCCATTATAAAAATAAATTACTTTTAAAAACCCGTAAAACAAAGACAGTGAAAGAGAGAGAAATTCTTACAAAATTCGTTCAGGGGCTGTGATGCCACCTGGATTGATCATATCTAGACCCACAGCTGGATGAGACATAAGGGTGGACTCTCTTGGGGCTGAGAGTTTGGGTGAGGTTGGGTGAGCAAATGCAGACCCTTTAAAGTAATACTGCGTGGTACGCATTCCATGGGTCCCCAATCTCCAGGTTCAAGGGCATCTTCCTACATCGAAAACATGCATGAGAAACCCAGAAGATGGTACACCGTGTGATTTTGAAAGGTTTCTAAAACGCACCTAATTTCTCATCTCCTTGTGTTCGGGTTCGCCATTCCAGCTACTTTACTAGCAATCTCCCTACTGGGAGAATCAGCACCTTTAACCTCCTCTTCCGTACAGGTTGCAAATTGTCCTGAGGATGAAAGGGAAGAGGGGCAACCAATGAGAGACTAGATCTAGGTGTTGGGACATGCACAGGTCAGTCTATTTTCCCATCAGGAAGAAGAATTAACCACAGGATCATCCTGCCCCCCGGAACCTGAATAGGGCCTGAGGCAGTCCCGCGCTTTTGCGGCCAGCACCCAAAAAAGCGAGTTGAAAAATGGAGCCCACGGACACTGCCATTCACAAAACCGCAGAGTTATAAATGATAACTCTCGTCCACAAATATATTGAGGGAAGGAAACGAAGAGGATTTGAAAGCAAGGCAGAATTGCAGGAAACAGGTTTCAGGAGGTAGATACGAATCGCCTTTAAAGCACATGAAAAGTGGCAAAACATCGACAATGATGCCCTTGGCCAAAAAGGGCGTATGCGTTTTTTCCTGAATATATTCAGGAAAAAACGCATACGCCATTTTTGGCCAACCAAGCAACCTGGAAAGGCACATCAGCGCTACAAAGAAGTCTCGCTACCCATCGGTCAAAAGGGCCATGCTGCAAAACGTGTCAAAACCAGAAATGCAGGACAGGCCATGGAGAAATGGCAGCCTTGCTACGCTGATGGGCGGGATATAAATTGCCAACAGCCACTCTGGAGAAGTGTACGGTGTGTCCTGAAACATCGAAAAAACACTGCTTAGGGAGCATAGGGCACGTCCACTCATGGACGTATAAATTGGGAAAACTAAAAATCAGCAAGACAAAGGCACCCCAAAGTTTAGGGCTGCTCTGTTGACAAGAACCTCCACTTCATGACACCTTAAATATCCCAGGAAAGAGAAAAATGGATAAAGAAGTTGTGGTCCTTATGTACAATGGAATATCACTCAGACATGAAATCAATGTCATAAGGCTGGTAGAAGCAAGATGAGTGGATTTAGGTACGACGATTCTAAGTGAAATAAGTCACACAGAAAAAGACACTTATCATAAGCTATCACTTACAGAGGGAATGTAAAAACCACTACACTTGAACTGAATTACAAAACAGAACAGAGTCTCACGTTTAGAAAACACACTATGGCTGCTTAACGGGAAAGGTGAGGTGGGGTGATGCATAAAACAAGGGTTTCAAATTCGCTCAGATACCGTTCCATACACCCAATATGTAATAGATAAGACCTACTCCTTGCTCAGTGAACTGGACTCAACACTCCCTATTCACCGCACAAGAATATATGTGACTAATAAAAATCATAAAACCTATGTATTGATATCTCTCTGGGAGTGAGTCAAGTGGTTGTAAAGCCTCATAAACACAGCCGTGAAAAGCAGCTAAACCCCACTATAAAAATAAATTACTTTTAAAAACCCGTAAAACAAAGACAGTGAAAAAGAGAGAAATTCTTACAAAATTCGTTCAGAGGCTGTGATGCAACCTGGATTGACCATATCTAGACCCACAGCTGGATGAGACATAAGGGTGGACACTCTTGGGGCTGAGAGGTTGGGTGAGGTTGGGTGAGCAAACGCAGACACTTTAAAGTAATACTGCGTGGTACCCATCCCATGGGTCCCAAATCTCCAGGTTCAAGGGCATCTTCCTACATCGAAAACATGCATGAGAAATCCAGAAGATGGTACACCGTGTGATTTTGAAAGGTTTCTAAAACGCACCTCATTTCTCATCTCCTTGTGTTCGGGTTCGCCATTCCAGCTACTTTACTAACAATCTCTCTACTTGGAGAATCAGCACCTTTATCCCCTGTTCCGTGCAGGTTGCAATTTGTCCTGAGGATGAAAGGGAAGAGGGGCAACCAATGAGAGACTAGATCTAGGTGTTGGGACAGGCACAGGTCACTCTATTTTCCCATCAGGAAGAAGAATTAACCACAGGCTCAGCCTGCCGCCCAGAACCAGAATAGGGCCTGAGGCAATCCCGTGCTTTTGCGGCCAGCTCCCAAAAAAGACAGTTGAAAAATGGAGCTCAGGGGCACTGCCATTCACAAAACTGCTGAGTTATAAATGATAACTCTCGTCCACAAATATATTGAGGGAAGGCAACGAAGAGGATTTGAAAGCAAGGCAGAATTGCAGGAAACAGGTTTCAGGAGGTAGATTCGAATCGCCTTTAAAGCACATGAAAAGTGGCAAAACGTCGACAATGATGCCCTTGGGCAAAAAGGGCGTATGCGTTTTTTCCGGAATATATTCAGGAAAACACGCATACGCCCTTTTTGGCCAACCAAGCAACCTGGAAAGGCAAATCAGCGCTACAAAGAAATCTCGCTTCCCATCGGTCAAAAGGGCCATGCTGCAAAAAGTGTCAAAACCAGAAATGCAGGACAGGCCATGGAGAAATGGCAGCCTTGCTACGCTGATGGGCGGGATGTAAATTGCCAACAGCCACTCTGGAGAAGTGTACGGTGTGTCCTGAAACATCGAAAAAACACAGCTTAGGGAGCATAGGGCACGTCCACTCATGGGCGTATAAATTGGGAAAACTAAAAATCAGCAAGACACAGGGACCACAAAGTTTAGGGCTGCTCTGTTGACAAGAACCTCCACTTCATGACACCTTAAATATCTCAGGAAAGAGAAAAATGGATAAAGAAGCTGTGGTCCTTATGTACAATGGGATATCACTCAGACATGAAATCAATGTCATAAAGCTAATAGAAGCAAGATGAGTGGATTTAGGTACGACGATTCTAAGTGAAATAAGTCACACAGAAAAAGACACTTTTCATAAGCTATCACTTATAGAGGGAATGTAAAAACCGCTACACTTGAACTGAATTACAAAACAGAATAGAGTCTCACGTTTAGAAAATACTTTATGGCTGCTTAACGGGAAAGGTGAGGTGGGGTGATGCATAAAACAAGGGTTTCAAATTCGCTCAGATACCGTTCCATACACCCAATATGTAATAGACAAGACCTACTCCTTGCTCAGTGAACTGGACTCAACACCCCTTATTCACCGCACAAGAATATATGTAACTAATAAGAATCATAAAACCTATGTATTGATATCTCTCTGGAAGTGAGTCAAGTGGTTGTAAAGCCTCATAAACACAGCCGTGAAAAGCAGCTAAACCCCATTATAAAAATAAATTACTTTTAAAAACCCGTAAAACAAAGACAGTGAAAGAGATAGAAATTCTTACAAAATTCGTTCAGAGGCTGTGATGCAACCTGGATTGACCATATCTAGACCCACAGCTGGATGAGACATAAGGGTGGACACTCTTGGAGCTGAGAGGTTGGGTGAGGTTGGGTGAGCAAACGCAGACCCTTTAAAGTAATACTGCGTGGTACCCATCCCATGGGTCCCAAATCTCCAGTTTCAAGGGCATCTTCCTACATCGAAAACATGCATGAGAAACCCAGAAGATGGTACACCGTGTGATTTTGAAAGGTTTCTAAAACGCACCTCATTGCTCATCTCCTTGTGTTCGGGTTCACCATTCCAGCTACTTTACTAGCAATCTCCCAACTTGGAGAATCAGCACCTTTAACCTCCTGTTCCGTACAGGTTGCGATTTGTCCTGAGGGTGAAAGGGAAGAGGGGCAACCAATGAGAGACTAGATCTAGGTGTTGGGACAGGCACACGTCACTCTATTTTCCCATCAGGAAGAAGAATTAACCACAGGCTCAGCCTGCCGCCCAGAAGCAGAATAGGGCCTGAGGGAATCCCGTGCTATTGCGGCCAGCACCCAAAAAAGCGAGTTGAAAAATGGAGCCCAGATACACGGCCATTTACAAACCCGCAGAGTTATAAATGATAACTCTCGTCCACAAATATATTGAGGGAAGGCAACGAAGAGGATTTGAAAGCAAGGCAGAATTGCAGGAAACAGGTTTCAGGAGGTAGATTCGAATCGCCTTTAAAGCACATGAAAAGTGGCAAAACGTCGACAATGATGCCCTTGGCCAAAAAGGGCGTATGCGTTTTTTCCTGAATATATTCAGGAAAAAACGCATACGCCCTTTTTGGCCAACCAAGCAACCTGGAAAGGCAAATCAGCGCTACAAAGAAGTCTCGCTTCCCATCGGTCAAAAGGGCCATGCTGCAAAAAGTGTCAAAACCAGAAATGCAGGACAGGCCATGGAGAAATGGCAGCCTTGCTACGCTAATGGGCGGGATGTAAATTGCTAACAGCCACACTGGAGAAGTGTACGGTGTGTCCTGAAAAATCGAAAAAACACAGCTTAGGGAACATAGGGCACGTCCACTCATGGGCGTATATATTGGGAAAATTAAAAATCATCAAGACACAGGCACCCCAAAGTTTTGGGCAGCTCTGTTGACAAGAACCTCCACTTCATGACACCTTAAATATCCCAGGAAAGAGAAAAATGGATAAAGAAGTTGTGGTCCTTATGTACAATGGAATATCACTCAGACATGAAATCAATGTCATAAGGCTAGTAGAAGCAAGATGAGTGGACTTAGGTACGACGATTCTAAGTGAAATAAGTCACACAGAAAAAGACACTTATCATAAGCTATCACTTATAGAGGGAATGTAAAAACCGCTACACTTGAACTGAATTACAAAACAGAACAGAGTCTCACGTTTAGAAAACACACTATGGCTGCTTAACGGGAAAGGTGAGGTGGGGTGATGCATAAAACAAGGGTTTCAAATTCGCTCAGATACCGTTCCATACACCCAATATGTAATAGATAAGACCTACTCCTTGCTCAGTGAACTGGACTCAACACTCCCTATTCACCGCACAAGAATATATGTGACTAATAAAAATCATAAAACCTATGTATTGATATCTCTCTGGGAGTGAGTCAAGTGGTTGTAAAGCCTCATAAACACAGCCGTGAAAAGCAGCTAAACCCCATTATAAAAATAAATTACTTTTAAAAACCCGTAAAACAAAGACAGTGAAAAAGAGAGAAATTCTTACAAAATTCGTTCAGAGGCTGTGATGCAACCTGGATTGACCATATCTAGACCCACAGCTGGATGAGACATAAGGGTGGACACTCTTGGGGCTGAGAGGTTGGGTGAGGTTGGGTGAGCAAACGCAGACACTTTAAAGTAATACTGCGTGGTACCCATCCCATGGGTCCCAAATCTCCAGGTTCAAGGGCATCTTCCTACATCGAAAACATGCATGAGAAATCCAGAAGATGGTACACCGTGTGATTTTGAAAGGTTTCTAAAACGCACCTCATTTCTCATCTCCTTGTGTTCGGGTTCGCCATTCCAGCTACTTTACTAACAATCTCTCTACTTGGAGAATCAGCACCTTTATCCCCTGTTCCGTGCAGGTTGCAATTTGTCCTGAGGATGAAAGGGAAGAGGGGCAACCAATGAGAGACTAGATCTAGGTGTTGGGACAGGCACAGGTCACTCTATTTTCCCATCAGGAAGAAGAATTAACCACAGGCTCAGCCTGCCGCCCGGAACCAGAATAGGGCCTGAGGCAATCCCGTGCTTTTGCGGCCAGCTCCCAAAAAAGACAGTTGAAAAATGGAGCTCAGGGGCACTGCCATTCACAAAACTGCTGAGTTATAAATGATAACTCTCGTCCACAAATATATTGAGGGAAGGCAACGAAGAGGATTTGAAAGCAAGGCAGAATTGCAGGAAACAGGTTTCAGGAGGTAGATTCGAATCGCCTTTAAAGCACATGAAAAGTGGCAAAACGTCGACAATGATGCCCTTGGCCAAAAAGGGCGTATGCGTTTTTTCCGGAATATATTCAGGAAAACACGCATACGCCCTTTTTGGCCAACCAAGCAACCTGGAAAGGCAAATCAGCGCTACAAAGAAATCTCGCTTCCCATCGGTCAAAAGGGCCATGCTGCAAAAAGTGTCAAAACCAGAAATGCAGGACAGGCCATGGAGAAATGGCAGCCTTGCTACGCTGATGGGCGGGATGTAAATTGCCAACAGCCACTCTGGAGAAGTGTACGGTGTGTCCTGAAACATCGAAAAAACACAGCTTAGGGAGCATAGGGCACGTCCACTCATGGGCGTATAAATTGGGAAAACTAAAAATCAGCAAGACACAGGCACCACAAAGTTTAGGGCTGCTCTGTTGACAAGAACCTCCACTTCATGACACCTTAAATATCTCAGGAAAGAGAAAAATGGATAAAGAAGCTGTGGTCCTTATGTACAATGGGATATCACTCAGACATGAAATCAATGTCATAAAGCTAATAGAAGCAAGATGAGTGGATTTAGGTACGACGATTCTAAGTGAAATAAGTCACACAGAAAAAGACACTTTTCATAAGCTATCACTTATAGAGGGAATGTAAAAACCGCTACACTTGAACTGAATTACAAAACAGAATAGAGTCTCACGTTTAGAAAATACTTTATGGCTGCTTAACGGGAAAGGTGAGGTGGGGTGATGCATAAAACAAGGGTTTCAAATTCGCTCAGATACCGTTCCATACACCCAATATGTAATAGACAAGACCTACTCCTTGCTCAGTGAACTGGACTCAACACCCCTTATTCACCGCACAAGAATATATGTAACTAATAAGAATCATAAAACCTATGTATTGATATCTCTCTGGAAGTGAGTCAAGTGGTTGTAAAGCCTCATAAACACAGCCGTGAAAAGCAGCTAAACCCCATTATAAAAATAAATTACTTTTAAAAACCCGTAAAACAAAGACAGTGAAAGAGATAGAAATTCTTACAAAATTCGTTCAGAGGCTGTGATGCAACCTGGATTGACCATATCTAGACCCACAGCTGGATGAGACATAAGGGTGGACACTCTTGGAGCTGAGAGGTTGGGTGAGGTTGGGTGAGCAAACGCAGACCCTTTAAAGTAATACTGCGTGGTACCCATCCCATGGGTCCCAAATCTCCAGTTTCAAGGGCATCTTCCTACATCGAAAACATGCATGAGAAACCCAGAAGATGGTACACCGTGTGATTTTGAAAGGTTTCTAAAACGCACCTCATTGCTCATCTCCTTGTGTTCGGGTTCACCATTCCAGCTACTTTACTAGCAATCTCCCAACTTGGAGAATCAGCACCTTTAACCTCCTGTTCCGTACAGGTTGCGATTTGTCCTGAGGGTGAAAGGGAAGAGGGGCAACCAATGAGAGACTAGATCTAGGTGTTGGGACAGGCACACGTCACTCTATTTTCCCATCAGGAAGAAGAATTAACCACAGGCTCAGCCTGCCGCCCAGAAGCAGAATAGGGCCTGAGGGAATCCCGTGCTATTGCGGCCAGCACCCAAAAAAGCGAGTTGAAAAATGGAGCCCAGATACACGGCCATTTACAAACCCGCAGAGTTATAAATGATAACTCTCGTCCACAAATATATTGAGGGAAGGCAACGAAGAGGATTTGAAAGCAAGGCAGAATTGCAGGAAACAGGTTTCAGGAGGTAGATTCGAATCGCCTTTAAAGCACATGAAAAGTGGCAAAACGTCGACAATGATGCCCTTGGCCAAAAAGGGCGTATGCGTTTTTTCCTGAATATATTCAGGAAAAAACGCATACGCCCTTTTTGGCCAACCAAGCAACCTGGAAAGGCAAATCAGCGCTACAAAGAAGTCTCGCTTCCCATCGGTCAAAAGGGCCATGCTGCAAAAAGTGTCAAAACCAGAAATGCAGGACAGGCCATGGAGAAATGGCAGCCTTGCTACGCTAATGGGCGGGATGTAAATTGCTAACAGCCACACTGGAGAAGTGTACGGTGTGTCCTGAAAAATCGAAAAAACACAGCTTAGGGAACATAGGGCACGTCCACTCATGGGCGTATATATTGGGAAAATTAAAAATCATCAAGACACAGGCACCCCAAAGTTTTGGGCTGCTCTGTTGACAAGAACCTCCACTTCATGACACCTTAAATATCCCAGGAAAGAGAAAAATGGATAAAGAAGTTGTGGTCCTTATGTACAATGGAATATCACTCAGACATGAAATCAATGTCATAAGGCTAGTAGAAGCAAGATGAGTGGACTTAGGTACGACGATTCTAAGTGAAATAAGTCACACAGAAAAAGACACTTATCATAAGCTATCACTTATAGAGGGAATGTAAAAACCGCTACACTTGAACTGAATTACAAAACAGAACAGAGTCTCACGTTTAGAAAATATATTATGGCTGCTTAACGGGAAAGGTGAGGTGGGGTGATGCATAAAACAAGGGTTTCAAATTCGCTCAGATACCGTTCCATACACCCAATATGTAATAGACAAGACCTACTCCTTGCTCAGTGTACTGGACTCAACACCCCCTATTCACCGCACAAGAATATATGTGACAAATAAGAATCATAAATCCTATGTATTGATATCTCTCTGGAAGTGAGTCAAGTGGTTGTAAAGCCTCATAAACACAGCCGTGAAAAGCAGCTAAACCCCATTATAAAAATAAATTACTTTTAAAAACCCGTAAAACAAAGACAGTGAAAGAGAGAGTAATTCTTACAAAATTCGTTCAGAGGCTGTGATGCAACCTGGATTGACCATATCTAGACCCACAGCTGGATGAGACATAAGGGTGGACACTCTTGGGGCTGAGAGGTTGGGTGAGATTGGGTGAGCAAACGCAGACACTTTAAAGTAATACTGCGTGGTACCCATCCCATGGGTCCCAAATCTCCAGGTTCAAGGGCATCTTCCTACATCGAAATCATGCATGAGAAACCCAGAAGATGGTACACCGTGTGATTTTGAAAGGTTTCTAAAAGCACCTTATTTCTCATCTCCTTGTGTTCGGGTTCTCCATTCCAGCTACTTTACTAACAATCTCCGTACTTGGAGAATCAGCACCTTTAACCTCCTGTTCCGTGCAGGATGCAATTTGTCCTGACGATGAAAGGGAAGAGGGGCAACCAATGAGAGACTAGATCTAGGTGTGGGGACAGGTACAGGTCACTCTATTTTCCCATCAGGAAGAAGAATTAACCACAGGCTCAGCCTGCCGCCCAGAAGCAGAATAGGGCCTGAGGGAATCCCGTGCTATTGCGGCCAGCACCCAAAAAAGCGAGTTGAAAAATGGAGCCCAGATACACGGCCATTCACAAACCCGCAGAGTTATAAATGATAACTCTCGTCCACAAATATATTGAGGGAAGGCAACGAAGAGGATTTGAAAGCAAGGCAGAATTGCAGGAAACAGGTTTCAGGAGGTAGATTCGAATCACCTTTAAAGCACATGAAAAGTGGCAAAACATCGACAATGATGCCCTTGGCCAAAAAGGGCGTATGCGTTTTTTCCTGAATATATTCAGGAAAACACGCATACGCCCTTTTTGGCCAACCAAGCAACCTGGAAAGGCAAATCAGTGCTACAAGGAAGTCTCGCTTCCCATCGGTCAAAAGGGCCATGCTGCAAAAAGTGTCAAAACCAGAAATGCAGGACAGGCCATGGAGAAATGGCAGCCTTGCTACGCTGATGGGCGGGATGTAAATTGCCAACAGCCACTCTGGAGAAGTGTACGGTGTGTCCTGAAACATCGAAAAAACACAGCTTAGGGAGCATAGGGCACGTCCACTCATGGGCGTATAAATTGCGAAAACTAAAAATCAGCAAGACACAGGCACCACAAAGTTTAGGGCTGCTCTGTTGACAAGAACCTCCACTTCATGACACCTTAAATATCTCAGGAAAGAGAAAAATGGATAAAGAAGCTGTGGTCCTTATGTACAATGGGATATCACTCAGACATGAAATCAATGTCATAAAGCTAGTAGAAGCAAGATGAGTGGATTTAGGTACGACGATTCTAAGTGAAATAAGTCACACAGAAAAAGACACTTATCATAAGCTATCACTTATAGAGGGAATGTAAAAACCTCTACACTTGAACTGAATTACAAAACAGAATAGAGTCTCACGTTTAGAAAATACTTTATGGCTGCTTAACGGGAAAGGTGAGGTGGGGTGATGCATAAAACAAGGGTTTCAAATTCGCTCAGATACCGTTCCATACACCCAATATGTAATAGACAAGACCTACTCCTTGCTCAGTGAACTGGACTCAACACCCCCTATTCACCGCACAAGAATATATGTAACTAATAAGAATCATAAAACCTATGTATTGATATCTCTCTGGAAGTGAGTCAAGTGGTTGTAAAGCCTCATAAACACAGCCGTGAAAAGCAGCTAAACCCCATTATAAAAATAAATTACTTTTAAAAACCCGTAAAACAAAGACAGTGAAAGAGAGAGAAATTCTTACAAAATTCGTTCAGAGGCTGTAATGCAACCTGGATTGACCATATCTAGACCCACAGCTGGATGAGACATAAGGGTGGACACTCTTGGGGCTGAGAGGTTGGGTGAGGTTGGGTGAGCAAACGCAGACCCTTTAAAGTAATACTGCGTGGTACCCATCCCATGGGTCCCATATCTCCAGGTTCAAGGGCATCTTCCTACATCGAAAACATGCATGGGAAACCCAGAAGATGGTACACCGTGTGATTTTGAAAGGTTTCTAAAACGCACCTCATTTCTCATCTCCTTGTGTTCGGGTTCGCCATTCCAGCTATTTTACTAGCAATCTCCCTACTTGGAGAATCAGCACCTTTAACCTCCTGTTCCGTAAAGGTTGCGATTTGTCCTGAGGGTGAAAGGGAAGAGGGGCAACCAATGAGAGACTAGATCTAGGTGTTGGGACAGGCACAGGTCACTCTATTTTCCCATCAGGAAGAAGAATTAACCACAGGCTCAGACTGCCGCCCAGAAGCAGAATAGGGCCTGAGGCAATCCCGCGCTTTTGCGGCCAGCACCCAAAAAAGCGTGTTGAAAAATGAAGGCCAGGGACACTGCCATTCACAAACCCGCAGAGTTATAAATGATAACTCTCGTCCACAAATATATTGAGGGAAGGCAACGAAGAGGATTTGAAAGCAAGGCAGAATTGCAGGAAACAGGTTTCAGGAGGTAGATTCGAATCGCCTTTAAAGCACATGAAAAGTGGCAAAACATCGACAATGATGCCCTTGGCCAAAAAGGGCGTATGCGTTTTTTTCCTGAATATATTCAGGAAAAAACGCATATGCCCTTTTTGGCCAACCAAGCAACCTGGAAAGGCAAATCAGCGCTACAAGGAAGTCTCGCTTCCCATCGGTCAAAAGGGCCATGCTGCAAAAAGTGTCAAAACCAGAAATGCAGGACAGGCCATGGAGAAATGGCAGCCTTGCTACGCTGATGGGCGGGATGTAAATTGCCAACAGCCACTCTGGAGAAGTGTACGGTGTGTCCTGAAACATCGAAAAAACACAGCTTATGGAGCATAGGGCACGTCCACTCATGGGCGTATAAATTGGGAAAACTAAAAATCAGCAAGACACAGGCACCGCAAAGTTTAGGGCTGCTCTGTTGACAAGAACCTCCACTTCATGACACCTTAAATATCCCAGGAAAGAGAAAAATGGATAAAGAAGTTGTGGACCTTATGTACACTGGAATATCACTCAGACATAAAATCAATGTCATAAGGCTAGTAGAAGAAAGATGAGTGGATTTAGGCACGACGTTTCTAAGTGAAATAAGTCACACAGAAAAAGACTCTTATCATAAGCTATCACTTATAGAGGGAATGTAAAAACCGCTACACTTGAACTGAATTACAAAACAGAACAGTGTCTCACGTTTAGAAAATACATTATGGCTGCTTAACGGGAAAGGTGAGGTGGGGTGATGCATAAAACAAGGGTTTCAAATTCGCTCAGATACCATTCCATACACCCAATATGTAATAGAAAAGACCAACTCCTTCCTCAGTGAACTGGACCCAACACCCCCTATTCACGGCACCAGACTATATGTGACTAGTAAGAATCTTAAAACCTATGTATTGATATCTGTCTGGAAGTGAGTCAAGTGGGTGTAAAGCCGCATAAACACAGCCGTGAAAAGCAGCTAAACCCCATTATAAAAATAAATTACTTTTAAAAACCCGTAAAACAAAGACAGTGAAAGAGAGAGTAATTCTTACAAAATTCGTTCAGAGGCTGTGATGCAACCTGGATTGACCATATCTAGACCCACAGCTGGATGAGACATAAGGGTGGACTCTCTTGGGGCTGAGAGTTTGGGTGAGGTTGGGTGAGCAAATGCAGACCCTTTAAAGTAATACTGCGTGGTACGCATCCCATGGGTCCCCAATCTCCAGGTTCAAGGGCATCTTCCTACATCGAAAACATGCATGAGAAACCAGAAGATGGTACACCGTGTGATTTTGAAAGGTTTCTAAAACGCACCTCATTTCTCATCTCCTTGTGTTCGGGTTCGCCATTCCAGCTACTTTACTAGCAATCTCCCTACTGGGAGAATCAGCACCTTTAACCTCCTCTTCCGTACAGGTTGCAATTTGTCCTGAGGATGAAAGGGAAGAGGGGCAACCAATGAGAGACTAGATTTAGGTGTTGGGACAGGCACAGGTCAGTCTATTTTCCCATCAGGAAGAAGAATTAACCACAGGCTCATCCTGCCCCCCGGAACCTGAATAGGGCCTGAGGCAGTCCCGCGCTTTTGCGGCCAGCACCCAAAAAAGCAAGTTGAAAAATGCAGCCCACGGACACTGCCATTCACAAACCCGCAGAGTTATACATGATAACTCTCGTCCACAAATATATTGAGGGAAGGCAACGAAGAGGATTTGAAAGCAAGGCAGAATTGCAGGAAACAGGTTTCAGGAGGTAGATTCGAATCGCCTTTAAAGCACATGAAAAGTGGCAAAACATCGACAATGATGCCCTTGGCCAAAAAGGGCGTATGCGTTTTTTTCCTGAATATATTCAGGAAAAAACGCATACGCCCTTTTTGGCCAACCAAGCAACCTGTAAAGGCAAATCAGCGCTACAAGGAAGTCTCGCTTCCCATCGGTCAAAAGGGCCATGCTGCAAAAAGTGTCAAAACCAGAAATGCAGGACAGGCCATGGAGAAATGGCAGCCTTGCTACGCTGATGGGCGGGATGTAAATTGCCAACAGCCACTCTGGAGAAGTGTACGGTGTGTCCTGAAACATCGAAAAAACACAGCTTATGGAGCATAGGGCACGTCCACTCATGGGCGTATAAATTGGGAAAACTAAAAATCAGCAAGACACAGGCACCGCAAAGTTTAGGGCTGCTCTGTTGACAAGAACCTCCACTTCATGACACCTTAAATATCCCAGGAAAGAGAAAAATGGATAAAGAAGTTGTGGACCTTATGTACACTGGAATATCACTCAGACATAAAATCAATGTCATAAGGCTAGTAGAAGAAAGATGAGTGGATTTAGGCACGACGTTTCTAAGTGAAATAAGTCACACAGAAAAAGACTCGTATCATAAGCTATCACTTATAGAGGGAATGTAAAAACCGCTACACTTGAACTGAATTACAAAACAGAACAGTGTCTCACGTTTAGAAAATACATTATGGCTGCTTAACGGGAAAGGTGAGGTGGGGTGATGCATAAAACAAGGGTTTCAAATTCGCTCAGATACCATTCCATACACCCAATATGTAATAGAAAAGACCAACTCCTTCCTCAGTGAACTGGACCCAACACCCCCTATTCACGGCACCAGACTATATGTGACTAGTAAGAATCTTAAAACCTATGTATTGATATCTGTCTGGAAGTGAGTCAAGTGGGTGTAAAGCCGCATAAACACAGCCGTGAAAAGCAGCTAAACCCCATTATAAAAATAAATTACTTTTAAAAACCCGTAAAACAAAGACAGTGAAAGAGAGAGTAATTCTTACAAAATTCGTTCAGAGGCTGTGATGCAACCTGGATTGACCATATCTAGACCCACAGCTGGATGAGACATAAGGGTGGACTCTCTTGGGGCTGAGAGTTTGGGTGAGGTTGGGTGAGCAAATGCAGACCCTTTAAAGTAATACTGCGTGGTACGCATCCCATGGGTCCCCAATCTCCAGGTTCAAGGGCATCTTCCTACATCGAAAACATGCATGAGAAACCAGAAGATGGTACACCGTGTGATTTTGAAAGGTTTCTAAAACGCACCTCATTTCTCATCTCCTTGTGTTCGGGTTCGCCATTCCAGCTACTTTACTAGCAATCTCCCTACTGGGAGAATCAGCACCTTTAACCTCCTCTTCCGTACAGGTTGCAATTTGTCCTGAGGATGAAAGGGAAGAGGGGCAACCAATGAGAGACTAGATTTAGGTGTTGGGACAGGCACAGGTCAGTCTATTTTCCCATCAGGAAGAAGAATTAACCACAGGCTCATCCTGCCCCCCGGAACCTGAATAGGGCCTGAGGCAGTCCCGCGCTTTTGCGGCCAGCACCCAAAAAAGCAAGTTGAAAAATGCAGCCCACGGACACTGCCATTCACAAACCCGCAGAGTTATACATGATAACTCTCGTCCACAAATATATTGAGGGAAGGCAACGAAGAGGATTTGAAAGCAAGGCAGAATTGCAGGAAACAGGTTTCAGGAGGTAGATACGAATCGCCTTTAAAGCACATGAAAAGTGGCAAAACATCGACAATGATGCCCTTGGCCAAAAAGGGCGTATGCGTTTTTTCCTGAATATATTCAGGAAAAAACGCATACGACCTTTTTGGCCAACCAAGCAACCTGGAAAGGCAAATCAGCGCTACAAGGAAGTCTCGCTTCCCATCGGTCAAAAGGGCCATGCTGCAAAAAGTGTCAAAACCAGAAATGCAGGACAGGCCATGGAGAAATGGCAGCCTTGCTACGCTGATGGGCGGGATGTAAATTGCCAACAGCCACTCTGGAGAAGTGTACGGTGTGTCCTGAAACATCGAAAAAACACAGCTTAGGGAGCATAGGGCACGTCCACTCATGGGCGTATAAATTGGGAAAACTAAAAATCAGCAAGACACAGGCACCACAAAGATTAGGGCTGCTCTGTTGACAAGAACCTCCACTTCATGACACCTTAAATATCTCAGGAAAGAGAAAAATGGATAAAGAAGCTGTGGTCCTTATGTACAATGGGATATCACTCAGACATGAAATCAATGTCATAAAGCTAGTAGAAGCAAGATGAGTGGATTTAGGTACGACGATTCTAAGTGAAATAAGTCACACAGAAAAAGACACTTATCATAAGCTATCACTTATAGAGGGAATGTAAAAACCGCTACACTTGAACTGAATTACAAAACAGAATAGAGTCTCACGTTTAGAAAATACTTTATGGCTGCTTAACGGGAAAGGTGAGGTGCGGTGATGCATAAAACAAGGGTTTCAAATTCGCTCAGATACCGTTCCATACACCCAATATGTAATAGACAAGACCTACTCCTTGCTCAGTGAACTGGACTCAACACCCCTTATTCACCGCACAAGAATATATGTAACTAATAAGAATCATAAAACCTATGTATTGATATCTCTCTGGAAGTGAGTCAAGTGGTTGTAAAGCCTCATAAACACAGCCGTGAAAAGCAGCTAAACCCCATTATAAAAATAAATTACTTTTAAAAACCCGTAAAACAAAGACAGTGAAAGAGAGAGTAATTCTTACAAAATTCGTTCAGAGGCTGTGATGCAACCTGGATTGACCATATCTAGACCCACAGCTGGATGAGACATAAGGGTGGACACTCTTGGGGCTGAGAGGTTGGGTGAGATTGGGTGAGCAAACGCAGACACTTTAAAGTAATACTGCGTGGTACCCATCCCATGGGTCCCAAATCTCCAGGTTCAAGGGCATCTTCCTACATCGAAATCATGCATGAGAAACCCAGAAGATGGTACACCGTGTGATTTTGAAAGGTTTCTAAAAGCACCTTATTTCTCATCTCCTTGTGTTCGGGTTGGCCATTCCAGCTACTTTACTAACAATCTCCGTACTTGGAGAATCAGCACCTTTAACCTCCTGTTCCGTGCAGGATGCAATTTGTCCTGACGATGAAAGGCAAGAGGGGCAGCGAATGAGAGACTAGATCTAGGTGTTCGGACAGGAACAGGTCACTCTATTTTCACATCAGGAAGAAGAAATAACCACAGGCTCAGCCTGCCACCCGGAACCAGAATAGGGCCTGAGGCAATCCCGCGCTTCTGCGGCCAGCTCCCAAAAAAGCCAGTTGAAAAATGGAGCACATGGGCACTGCAATTCACAACCCTGCAGAGTTATAAATGATAACTCTCGTCCACAAATATATTGAGGGAAGGCAACGAAGAGGATTTGAAAGCAAGGCAGAATTGCAGGAAACAGGTTTCAGGAGGTAGATTCGAATCGCCTTTAAAGCACATGAAAAGTGGCAAAACATCGACAATGATGCCCTTGGCCAAAAAGGGCGTATGCGTTTTTTCCTGAATATATTCAGGAAAACACGCATACGCCCTTTTTGGCCAACCAAGCAACCTGGAAAGGCAAATCAGTGCTACAAGGAAGTCTCGCTTCCCATCGGTCAAAAGGGCCATGCTGCAAAAAGTGTCAAAACCAGAAATGCAGGACAGGCCATGGAGAAATGGCAGCCTTGCTACGCTGATGGGCGGGATGTAAATTGCCAACAGCCACTCTGGAGAAGTGTACGGTGTGTCCTGAAACATCGAAAAAACACAGCTTAGGGAGCATAGGGCACGTCCACTCGTGGGCGTATAAATTGGGAAAACTAAAAATCAGCAAGACACAGGCACCACAAAGTTTAGGGCTGCTCTGTTGACAAGAACCTCCACTTCATGACACCTTAAATATCTCAGGAAAGAGAAAAATGGATAAAGAGGCTGTGGTCCTTATGTACAATGGAATATCACTCAGACATGAAATCAATGTCATAAAGCTAGTAGAAGCAAGATGAGTGGATTTAGGTACGACGATTCTAAGTGAAATAAGTCACACAGAAAAAGACACTTATCATAAGCTATCACTTATAGAGGGAATGTAAAAACCGCTACACTTGAACTGAATTATAAAACAGAATAGAGTCTCACGTTTAGAAAATACTTTATGGCTGCTTAACGGGAAAGGTGAGGTGGGGTGATGCATAAAACAAGGGTTTCAAATTCGCTCAGATACCGTTCCATACACCCAATATGTAATAGACAAGACCTACTCCTTGCTAAGTGAACTGGACTCAACACCCCCTATTCACCGCACAAGAATATATGTAACTAATAAGAATCATAAAACCTATGTATTGATATCTCTCTGGAAGTGAGTCAAGTGGTTGTAAAGCCTCATAAACACAGCCGTGAAAAGCAGCTAAACCCCATTATAAAAATAAATTACTTTTAAAAACCCGTAAAACAAAGACAGTGAAAGAGAGAGAAATTCTTACAAAATTCGTTCAGAGGCTGTGATGCAACCTGGATTGACCATATCTAGACCCACAGCTGGATGAGACATAAGGGTGGACACTCTTGGGGCTGAGAGGTTGGGTGAGGTTGGGTGAGCAAACGCAGACCCTTTAAAGTAATACTGCGTGGTACCCATCCCATGGGTCCCATATCTCCAGGTTCAAGGGCATCTTCCTACATCGAAAACATGCATGAGAAACCCAGAAGATGGTACACCGTGTGAATTTGAAAGGTTTCTAAAACGCACCTCATTTCTCATCTCCTTGTGTTCGGGTTCGCCATTCCAGCTACTTTACTAGCAATCTCCCTACTTGGAGAATCAGCACCTTTAACCTCCTGTTCCGTACAGGTTGCGATTTGTCCTGAGGGTGACAGGGAAGAGGGGCAACCAATGAGAGACTAGATCTAGGTGTTGGGACAGGCACAGGTCACTCTATTTTCCCATCAGGAAGAAGAATTAACCACAGGCTCAGCCTGCCGCCCAGAAGCAGAATAGGGCCTGAGGCAATCCCGCGCTTTTGCGGCCAGCACCCAAAAAAGCGAGTTGAAAAATGAAGGCCAGGGACACTGCCATTCACAAACCCGCAGCGTTATAAATGATAACTCTCGTCCACAAATATATTGAGGGAAGGCAACGAAGAGGATTTGAAAGCAAGGCAGAATTGCAGGAAACAGGTTTCAGGAGGTAGATTCGAATCGCCTTTAAAGCACATGAAAAGTGGCAAAACGTCGACAATGATGCCCTTGGCCAAAAAGGGCGTATGCGTTTTTTCCTGAATATATTCAGGAAAAAACGCATACGCCCTTTTTGGCCAACCAAGCAACCTGGAAAGGCAAATCAGCGCTACAAAGAAGTCTCGCTTCCCATCGGTCAAAAGGGCCATGCTGCAAAAAGTGTCAAAACCAGAAATGCAGGACAGGCCATGGAGAAATGGCAGCCTTGCTACGCTAATGGGAGGGATGTAAATTGCTAACAGCCACACTGGAGAAGTGTACGGTGTGTCCTGAAAAATCGAAAAAACACAGCTTAGGGAACATAGGGCACGTCCACTCATGGGCGTATATATTGGGAAAACTAAAAATCATCAAGACACAGGCACCCCAAAGTTTAGGGCTGCTCTGTTGACAAGAACCTCCACTTCATGACACCTTAAATATCCCAGGAAAGAGAAAAATGGATAAAGAAGTTGTGGTCCTTATGTACAATGGAATATCACTCAGACATGAAATCAATGTCATAAGGCTAGTAGAAGCAAGATGAGTGGACTTAGGTACGACGATTCTAAGTGAAATAAGTCACACAGAAAAAGATACTTATCATAAGCTATCACTTATAGAGGGAATGTAAAAACCGCTACACTTGAACTGAATTACAAAACAGAACAGAGTCTCACGTTTAGAAAATATATTATGGCTGCTTAACGGGAAAGGTGAGGTGGGGTGATGCATAAAACAAGGGTTTCAAATTCGCTCAGATACCGTTCCATACACCCAATATGTAATAGACAAGACCTACTCCTTGCTCAGTGTACTGGACTCAACACCCCCTATTCACCGCACAAGAATATATGTGACTAGTAAGAATCATAAAACCTATGTATTGATATCTCTCTGGAAGTGAGTCAAGTGGTTGTAAAGCCTCATAAACACAGCCGTGAAAAGCAGCTAAACCCCATTATAAAAATAAATTACTTTTAAAAACCCGTAAAACAAAGACAGTGAAAGAGAGAGTAATTCTTACAAAATTCGTTCAGAGGCTGTGATGCAACCTGGATTGACCATATCTAGACCCACAGCTGGATGAGACATAAGGGTGGACACTCTTGGGGCTGAGAGGTTGGGTGAGCAAACGCAGACACTTTAAAGTAATACTGCGTGGTACCCATCCCATGGGTCCCAAATCTCCAGGTTCAAGGGCATCTTCCTACATCGAAATCATGCATGAGAAACCCAGAAGATGGTACACCGTGTGATTTTGAAAGGTTTCTAAAAGCACCTTATTTCTCATCTCCTTGTGTTCGGGTTCGCCATTCCAGCTACTTTACTAACAATCTCCGTACTTGGAGAATCAGCACCTTTAACCTCCTGTTCCGTGCAGGATGCAATTTGTCCTGACGATGAAAGGGAAGAGGGGCAACCAATGAGAGATTAGATCTAGGTGTGGGGACAGGCACAGGTCACTCTATTTTCCCATCAGGAAGAAGAATTAACCAGAGGCTCAGCCTGCCCCCCGGAACCTGAATAGGGCCTGAGGGAATCCCGTGCTATTGCGGCCAGCACCCAAAAAAGCGAGTTGAAAAATGGAGCCCAGATACACGGCCATTCACAAACCTGCAGAGTTATAAATGATAACTCTCGTCCAAAAATATATTGAGGGAAGGCAACGAAGAGGATTTGAATGCAAGGCAGAATTGCAGGAAACAGGTTTCAGGAGGTAGATTCGAATCGCCTTTAAAGCACATGAAAAGTGGCAAAACATCGACAATGATGCCCTTGGCCAAAAAGGGCGTATGCGTGTTTTCCTGAATATATTCAGGAAAACACGCATACGCCCTTTTTGGCCAACCAAGCAACCTGGAAAGGCAAATCAGTGCTACAAGGAAGTCTCGCTTCCCATCGGTCAAAAGGGCCAAGCTGCAAAAAGTGTCAAAACCAGAAATGCAGGACAGGCCATGGAGAAATGGCAGCCTTGCTACGCTGATGGGCGGGATGTAAATTGCCAAGAGCCACTCTGGAGAAGTGTACGGTGTGTCCTGAAACATCGAAAAAACACAGCTTAGGGAGCATAGGGCACGTCCACTCGTGGTCGTATAAAATGGGAAAACTAAAAATCAGCAAGACACAGGCACCACAAAGTTTAGGGCTGCTCTGTTGACAAGAACCTCCACTTCATGACACCTTAAATATCTCAGGAAAGAGAAAAATGGATAAAGAGGCTGTGGTCCTTATGTACAATGGAATATCCCTCAGACATGAAATCAATGTCATAAAGCTAGTAGAAGCAAGATGAGTGGATTTAGGTACGACGATTCTAAGTGAAATAAGTCACACAGAAAAAGACACTTATCATAAGCTATCACTTATAGAGGGAATGTAAAAACCGCTACACTTGAACTGAATTACAAAACAGAATAGAGTCTCACGTTTAGAAAATACTTTATGGCTGCTTAACGGGAAAGGTGAGGTGGGGTGATGCATAAAACAAGGGTTTCAAATTCGCTCAGATACCGTTCCATACACCCAATATGTAATAGACAAGACCTACTCCTTGCTCAGTGAACTGGACTCAACACCCCCTATTCACCGCACAAGAATATATGTAACTAATAAGAATCATAAAACCTATGTATTGATATCTCTCAGGAAGTGAGTCAAGTGGTTGTAAAGCCTCATAAACACAGCCGTGAAAAGCAGCTAAAACCCATTATAAAAATAAATTACTTTTAAAAACCCGTAAAACAAAGACAGTGAAAGAGAGAGAAATTCTTACAAAATTCGTTCAGAGGCTGTGATGCAACCTGGATTGACCATATCTAGACCCACAGCTGGATGAGACATAAGGGTGGACACTCTTGGGGCTGAGAGGTTGGGTGAGGTTGGGTGAGCAAACGCAGACCCTTTAAAGTAATACTGCGTGGTACCCATTCCATGGGTCCCATATCTCCAGGTTCAAGGGCATCTTCCTACATCGAAAACATGC
Source organism: Eschrichtius robustus (assembly GCF_028021215.1). Lineage (NCBI taxonomy): Eukaryota > Metazoa > Chordata > Mammalia > Artiodactyla > Eschrichtiidae > Eschrichtius > Eschrichtius robustus. The sequence continues at coordinate 1,545,052 of NW_027175668.1, forward strand.
ATGAGAAACCCAGAAGATGGTACACCGTGTGATTTTGAAAGGTTTCTAAAACGCACCTCATTTCTCATCTCCTTGTGTTCGGGTTCGCCATTCCAGCTACTGTACTAGCAATCTCCCTACTTGGAGAATCAGCACCTTTAACCTCCTGTTCCTTACAGGTTGCGATTTGTCCTGAGGGTGAAAGGGAAGAGGGGCAACCAATGAGAGACTAGATCTAGGTGTTGGGACAGGCACAGGTCACTCTATTTTCCCATCAGGAAGAAGAATTAACCACAGGCTCAGCCTGCCGCCCAGAAGCAGAATAGGGCCTGAGGCAATCCAACGCTTTTGCGGCCAGCACCCAAAAAAGCGAGTTGAAAAATGAAGGCCAGGGACACTGCCATTCACAAACCCGCAGAGTTATAAATGATAACACTCGTCCACAAATATATTGAGGGAAGGCAACGAAGAGGATTTGAAAGCAAGGCAGAATTGCAGGAAACAGGTTTCAGGAGGTAGATTCGAATCGCCTTTAAAGCACATGAAAAGTGGCAAAACATCGACAATGATGACCTTGGCCAAAAAAGGCGTATGCGTGTTTTCCTGAATATATTCAGGAAAACACGCATACGCCCTTTTTGGCCAACCAAGCAACCTGGAAAGGCAAATCAGCGCTACAAGGAAGTCTCGCTTCCCATCGGTCAAAAGGGCTATGCTGCAAAAAGTGTCAAAACCAGAAATGCAGGACAGGCCATGGAGAAATGGCAGCCTTGCTACGCTGATGGGCGGGATGTAAATTGCCAACAGCCACTCTGGAGAAGTGTACGGTGTGTCCTGAAACATCGAAAAAACACAGCTTATGGAGCATAGGGCACGTCCACTCATGGGCGTATAAATTGGGAAAACTAAAAATCAGCAAGACACAGGCAACGCAAAGTTTAGGGCTGCTCTGTTGACAAGAACCTCCACTTCATGACACCATAAATATCCCAGGATAGAGAAAAATGGATAAAGAAGTTGTGGACCTTATGTACACTGGAATATCACTCAGACATAAAATCAATGTCATAAGGCTAGTAGAAGAAAGATGAGTGGATTTAGGCACGACGTTTCTAAGTGAAATAAGTCACACAGAAAAAGACTCTTATCATAAGCTATCACTTATAGAGGGAATGTAAAAACCGCTACACTTGAACTGAATTACAAAACAGAACAGTGTCTCACGTTTAGAAAATACATTATGGCTGCTTAACGGAAAAGGTGAGGTGGGGTGATGCATAAAACAAGGGTTTAAAATTCGCTCAGATAACATTCCATACACCCAATATGTAATAGAAAAGACCAACTCCTTCCTCAGTGAACTGGACTCAACACCCCCTATTCACGGCACCAGACTATATGTGACTAGTAAGAATCTTAAAACCTATGTATTGATATCTGTCTGGAAGTGAGTCAAGTGGGTGTAAAGCCGCATAAACACAGCCGTGAAAAGCAGCTAAACCCCATTATAAAAATAAATTACTTTTAAAAACCCGTAAAACAAAGACAGTGAAAGAGAGATAAATTCTTACAAAATTCGTTCATAGGCTGTGATGCAACCTGGATTGACCATATCTAGACCCACAGCTGGATGAGACATAAGGGTGGACTCTCTTGGGGCTGAGAGTTTGGGTGAGGTTGGGTGAGCAAATGCAGACCCTTTAAAGTAATACTGCGTGGTACGCATCCCATGGGTCCCCAATCTCCAGGTTCAAGGGCATCTTCCTACATCGAAAACATGCATGAGAAACCAGAAGATGGTACACCGTGTGATTTTGAAAGGTTTCTAAAACGCACCTCATTTCTCATCTCCTTGTGTTCGGGTTCGCCATTCCAGCTACTTTACTAGCAATCTCCCTACTGGGAGAATCAGCACCTTTAACCTCCTCTTCCGTACAGGTTGCAATTTGTCCTGAGGATGAAAGGGAAGAGGGGCAACCAATGAGAGACTAGATTTAGGTGTTGGGACAGGCAGAGTTCAGTCTATTTTCCCATCAGGAAGAAGAATTAACCACAGGCTCATCCTGCCCCCCGGAACCTGAATAGATCCTGAGGCAGTCCCGCGCTTTTGCGGCCAGCACCCAAAAAAGCAAGTTGAAAAATGGAGCCCACGGACACTGCCATTCACAAACCCGCAGAGTTATACATGATAACTCTCGTCCACAAATATTTTGAGGGAAGGCAACGAAGAGGATTTGAAAGCAAGGCAGAATTGCAGGAAACAGGTTTCAGGATGTAGATACGAATCGCCTTTAAAGCACATGAAAAGTGGCAAAACATCGACAATGATGCCCTTGGCCAAAAAGGGCGTATGCGTTTTTTCTTGAATATATTCAGGAAAACACGCATACGCCCTTTTTGGCCAACCAAGCAACCTGGAAAGGCAAATCAGCGCTACAAGGAAGTCTCGCTTCCCATCGGTCAAAAGGGCTATGCTGCAAAAAGTGTCAAAACCAGAAATGCAGAACAGGCCATGGAGAAATGGCAGCCTTGCTACGCTGATGGGCGGGATGTAAATTGCCAACAGCCACTCTGGAGAAGTGTACGGTGTGTCCTGAAACATCGAAAAAACACAGCTTATGGAGCATAGGGCACGTCCACTCATGGGCGTATAAATTGGGAAAACTAAAAATCAGCAAGACACAGGCACCGCAAAGTTTAGGGCTGCTCTGTTGAAAAGAACCTCCACTTCATGACACCTTAAATATCCCAGGATAGAGAAAAATGGATAAAGAAGTTGTGGACCTTATGTACACTGGAATATCACTCAGACATAAAATCAATGTCATAAGGCTAGTAGAAGAAAGATGAGTGGATTTAGGCACGACGATTCTAAGTGAAATAAGTCACACAGAAAAAGACTCTTATCATAAGCTATCACTTATAGAGGGAATGTAAAAACCGCTACACTTGAACTGAATTACAAAACAGAACAGTGTCTCACGTTTAGAAAATACATTATGGCTGCTTAACGGAAAAGGTGAGGTGGGGTGATGCATAAAACAAGGGTTTCAAATTCGCTCAGATACCATTCCATACACCCAATATGTAATAGAAAAGACCAACTCCTTCCTCAGTGAACTGGACTCAACACCCCCTATTCACGGCACCAGACTATATGTGACTAGTAAGAATCTTAAAACCTATTTATTGATATCTGTCTGGAAGTGAGTCAAGTGGGTGTAAAGCCGCATAAACACAGCCGTGAAAAGCAGCTAAACCCCATTATAAAAATAAATTACTTTTAAAAACCCGTAAAGCAAAGACAGTGAAAGAGAGATAAATTCTTACAAAATTCGTTCATAGGCTGTGATGCAACCTGGATTGACCATATCTAGACCCACAGCTGGATGAGACATAAGGGTGGACTCTCTTGGGGCTGAGAGTTTGGGTGAGGTTGGGTGAGCAAATGCAGACCCTTTAAATTAATACTGCGTGGTACGCATCCCATGGGTCCCCAATCTCCAGGTTCAAGGGCATCTTCCTACATCGAAAACATGCATGAGAAACCAGAAGATGGTACACCGTGTGATTTTGAAAGGTTTCTAAAACGCACCTCATTTCTCATCTCCTTGTGTTCGGGTTCGCCATTCCAGCTACTTTACTAGCAATCTCCCTACTGGGAGAATCAGCACCTTTAACCTCCTCTTCCGTACAGGTTGCAATTTGTCCTGAGGATGAAAGGGAAGAGGGGCAACCAATGAGAGACTAGATTTAGGTGTTGGGACAGGCAGAGTTCAGTCTATTTTCCCATCAGGAAGAAGAATTAACCACAGGCTCATCCTGCCCCCCGGAACCTGAATAGATCCTGAGGCAGTCCCGCGCTTTTGCGGCCAGCACCCAAAAAAGCAAGTTGAAAAATGGAGCCCACGGACACTGCCATTCACAAACCCGCAGAGTTATACATGATAACTCTTGTCCACAAATATATTGAGGGAAGGCAACGAAGAGGATTTGAAAGCAAGGCAGAATTGCAGGAAACAGGTTTCAGGAGGTAGATACGAATCGCCTTTAAAGCACATGAAAAGTGGCAAAACATCGACAATGATGCCCTTGGCCAAAAAGGGCGTATGCGTTTTTTCCTGAATATATTCAGGAAAACACGCATACGCCCTTTTTGGCCAACCAAGCAACCTGGAAAGGCAAATCAGCGCTACAAGGAAGTCTCGCTTCCCATCGGTCAAAAGGGCTATGCTGCAAAAAGTGTCAAAACCAGAAATGCAGAACAGGCCATGGAGAAATGGCAGCCTTGCTACGCTGATGGGCGGGATGTAAATTGCCAACAGCCACTCTGGAGAAGTGTACGGTGTGTCCTGAAACATCGAAAAAACACAGCTTATGGAGCATAGGGCACGTCCACTCATGGGCGTATAAATTGGGAAAACTAAAAATCAGCAAGACACAGGCACCGCAAAGTTTAGGGCTGCTCTGTTGACAAGAACCTCCACTTCATGACACCTTAAATATCCCAGGATAGAGAAAAATGGATAAAGAAGTTGTGGACCTTATGTACACTGGAATATCACTCAGACATAAAATCAATGTCATAAGGCTAGTAGAAGAAAGATGAGTGGATTTAGGCACGACGTTTCTAAGTGAAATAAGTCACACAGAAAAAGACTCTTATCATAAGCTATCACTTATAGAGGGAATGTAAAAACCGCTACACTTGAACTGAATTACAAAACAGAACAGTGTCTCACGTTTAGAAAATACATTATGGCTGCTTAACGGAAAAGGTGAGGTGGGGTGATGCATAAAACAAGGGTTTCAAATTCGCTCAGATACCGTTCCATACACCCAATATGTAATAGACAAGACCTACTCCTTGCTCAGTGAACTGGACTCAACAACCCCTATTCACCGCACAAGAATATATGTAACTAATAAGAATCATAAAACCTATGTATTGATATCTCTCTGGAAGTGAGTCAAGTGGTTGTAAAGCCTCATAAACACAGCCGTGAAAAGCAGCTAAACCCCATTATAAAAATAAATTACTTTTAAAAACCCGTAAAACAAAGACAGTGAAAGAGAGAGTAATTCTTACAAAATTCGTTCAGAGGCTGTGATGCAACCTGGATTGACCATATCTAGACCCACAGCTGGATGAGACATAAGGGTGGACACTCTTGGGGCTGAGAGGTTGGGTGAGGTTGGGTGAGCAAACGCAGACACTTTAAAGTAATACTGCGTGGTACCCATCCCATGGGTCCCAAATCTCCAGGTTCAAGGGCATCTTCCTACGTCGAAATCATGCATGAGAAACCCAGAAGATGGTACACCGTGTGATTTTGAAAGGTTTCTAAAAGCACCTTATTTCTCATCTCCTTGTGTTCGGGTTCGCCATTCCAGCTACTTTACTAACAATCTCCGTACTTGGAGAATCAGCACCTTTAACCTCCTGTTCCGTGCAGGATGCAATTTGTCCTGACGATGAAAGGGAAGAGGGGCAACCAATGAGAGACTAGATCTAGGTGTGGGGACAGGCACAGGTCACTCTATTTTCCCATCAGGAAGAAGAATTAACCACAGGCTCAGCCTGCCGCCCAGAAGCAGAATAGGGCCTGAGGGAATCCCGTGCTATTGCGGCCAGCACCCAAAAAAGCGAGTTGAAAAATGGAGCCCAGATACACGGCCATTCACAAAACCGCAGAGTTATAAATGATAACTCTCGTCCACAAATATATTGAGGGAAGGCAACGAAGAGGATTTGCAAGCAAGGCAGAATTGCAGGAAACAGGTTTCAGGAGGTAGATTCGAATCGCCTTTAAAGCACATGAAAAGTGGCAAAACATCGACAATGATGCCCTTGGCCAAAAAGGGCGTATGCGTTTTTTCCTGAATATATTCAGGAAAACACGCATACGCCCTTTTTGGCCAACCAAGCAACCTGGAAAGGCAAATCAGCGCTACAAGGAAGTCTCGCTTCCCATCGGTCAAAAGGGCCATGCTGCAAAAAGTGTCAAAACCAGAAATGCAGGACAGGCCATGGAGAAATGGCAGCCTTGCTACGCTGATGGGCGGGATGTAAATTGCCAACAGCCACTCTGGAGAAGTGTACGGTGTGTCCTGAAACATCGAAAAAACACAGCTTAGGGAGCATAGGGCACGTCCACTCATGGGCGTATAAATTGGGAAAACTAAAAATCAGCAAGACACAGGCACCACAAAGTTTAGGGCTGCTCTGTTGACAAGAACCTCCACTTCATGACACCTTAAATATCTCAGGAAAGAGAAAAATGGATAAAGAGGCTGTGGTCCTTATGTACAATGGAATATCACTCAGACATGAAATCAATGTCATAAAGCTAGTAGAAGCAAGATGAGTGGATTTAGGTACGACGATTCTAAGTGAAATAAGTCACACAGAAAAAGACACTTATCATAAGCTATCACTTATAGAGGGAATGTAAAAACCGCTACACTTGAACTGAATTACAAAACAGAATAGAGTCTCACGTTTAGAAAATACTTTATGGCTGCTTAACGGGAAAGGTGAGGTGGGGTGATGCATAAAACAAGGGTTTCAAATTCGCTCAGATACCGTTCCATACACCCAATATGTAATAGACAAGACCTACTCCTTGCTCAGTGAACTGGACTCAACACCCCCTATTCACCGCACAAGAATATATGTAACTAATAAGAATCATAAAACCTATGTATTGATATCTCTCTGGAAGTGAGTCAAGTGGTTGTAAAGCCTCATAAACACAGCCGTGAAAAGCAGCTAAACCCCATTATAAAAATAAATTACTTTTAAAAACCCGTAAAACAAAGACAGTGAAAGAGAGAGAAATTCTTACAAAATTCGTTCAGAGGCTGTGATGCAACCTGGATTGACCATATCTAGACCCACAGCTGGATGAGACATAAGGGTGGACACTCTTGGGGCTGAGAGGTTGGGTGAGGTTGGGTGAGCAAACGCACACCCTTTAAAGTAATACTGCGTGGTACCCATCCCATGGGTCCCATATCTCCAGGTTCAAGGGCATCTTCCTACATCGAAAACATGCATGAGAAACCCAGAAGATGGTACACCGTGTGATTTTGAAAGATTTCTAAAACGCACCTCATTTCTCATCTCCTTGTGTTCGGGTTCGCCATTCCAGCTACTTTACTAGCAATCTCCCTACTTGGAGAATCAGCACCTTTAACCTCCTGTTCCGTACAGGTTGCGATTTGTCCTGAGGGTGACAGGGAAGAGGGGCAACCAATGAGAGACTAGATCTAGGTGTTGGGACAGGCACAGGTCACTCTATTTTCCCATCAGGAAGAAGAATTAACCACAGGCTCAGCCTGCCGCCCAGAAGCAGAATAGGGCCTGAGGCAATCCCGCGCTTTTGCGGCCAGCACCCAAGAAAGCGAGTTGAAAAATGAAGGCCAGGGACACTGCCATTCACAAACCCGCAGCGTTATAAATGATAACTCTCGTCCACAAATATATTGAGGGAAGGCAACGAAGAGGATTTGAAAGCAAGGCAGAATTGCAGGAAACAGGTTTCAGGAGGTAGATTCGAATCGCCTTTAAAGCACATGAAAAGTGGCAAAACATCGACAATGATGCCCTTGGCCAAAAAGGGCGTATGCGTTTTTTCCTGAATATATTCAGGAAAAAACGCATACGCCCTTTTTGGCCAACCAAGCAACCTGGAAAGGCAAATCAGCGCTACAAAGAAGTCTCGCTTCCCATCGGTCAAAAGGGCAATGCTGCAAAAAGTGTCAAAACCAGAAATGCAGGACAGGCCATGGAGAAATGGCAGCCTTGCTACGCTAATGGGCGGGATGTAAATTGCTAACAGCCACACTGGAGAAGTGTACGGTGTGTCCTGAAAAATCGAAAAAACACAGCTTAGGGAGCATAGGGCACGTCCACTCATGGGCGTATAAAATGGGAAAACTAAAAATCAGCAAGACACAGGCACCACAAAGTTTAGGGCTGCTCTGTTGACAAGAACCTCCACTTCATGACACCTTAAATATCTCAGGAAAGAGAAAAATGGATAAAGAAGCTGTGGTCCTTATGTACAATGGGATATCACTCAGACATGAAATCAATGTCATAAAGCTAGTAGAAGCAAGATGAGTGGATTTAGGTACGACGATTCTAAGTGAAATAAGTCACACAGAAAAAGACACTTATCATAAGCTATCACTTATAGAGGGAATGTAAAAACCTCTACACTTGAACTGAATTACAAAACAGAATAGAGTCTCACGTTTAGAAAATACTTTATGGCTGCTTAACGGGAAAGGTGAGGTGGGGTGATGCATAAAACAAGGGTTTCAAATTCGCTCAGATACCGTTCCATACACCCAATATGTAATAGACAAGACCTACTCCTTGCTCAGTGAACTGGACTCAACACCCCTTATTCACTGCACAAGAATATATGTAACTAATAAGAATCATAAAAGCTATGTATTGATATCTCTCTGGAAGTGAGTCAAGTGGTTGTAAAGCCTCATAAACACAGCCGTGAAAAGCAGATAAACCCCATTATAAAAATAAATTACTTTTAAAAACCCGTAAAACAAAGACAGTGAAAGAGAGAGAAATTCTTACAAAATTCGTTCAGAGGCTGTGATGCAACCTGGATTGACCATATCTAGACCCACAGCTGGATGAGACATAAGGGTGGACACTCTTGGAGCTGAGAGGTTGGGTGAGGTTTGGTGAGCAAACGCAGACCCTTTAAAGTAATACTGCGTGGTACCCATCCCATGGGTCCCAAATCTCCAGGTTCAAGGGCATCTTCCTACATCGAAAACATGCATGAGAAACCCAGAAGATGGTACACCGTGTGATTTTGAAAGGTTTCTAAAACGCACCTCATTTCTCATCTCCTTGTGTTCGGGTTCGCCATTCCAGCTACTTTACTAGCAATCTCCCTACTTGGAGAATCAGCACCTTTAACCTCCTGTTCCGTACAGGTTGCGATTTGTCCTGAGGGTGAAAGGGAAGAGGGGCAACCAATGAGAGACTAGATCTAGGTGTTGGGACAGGCACAGGTCACTCTATTTTCCCATAAGGAAGAAGAATTAACCACAGGCTCAGCCTGCCGCCCAGAAGCAGAATAGGGCCTGAGGCAATCCCGCGCTTTTGCGGCCAGCACCCAAAAAAGCGAGTTGAAAAATGAAGGCCAGGGACACTGCCATTCACAAACCCGCAGAGTTATAAATGATAACTCTCGTCCACAAATATATTGAGGGAAGGCAACGAAGAGGATTTGAAAGCAAGGCAGAATTGCAGGAAACAGGTTTCAGGAGGTAGATTCGAATCGCCTTTAAAGCACATGAAAAGTGGCAAAACATCGACAATGATGCCCTTGGCCAAAAAGGGCGTATGCGTTTTTTCCTGAATATATTCAGGAAAAAACGCATACGCCCTTTTTGGCCAACCAAGCAACCTGGAAAGGCAAATCAGCGCTACAAAGAAGTCTCGCTTCCCATCGGTCAAAAGGGCCATGCTGCAAAAATGTCAAAACCAGAAATGCAGGACAGGCCATGGAGAAATGGCAGCCTTGCTACGCTAATGGGCGGGATGTAAATTGCTAACAGCCACACTGGAGAAGTGTACGGTGTGTCCTGAAAAATCGAAAAAACACAGCTTAGGGAACATAGGGCACGTCCACTCATGGGCGTATATATTGGGAAAACTAAAAATCATCAAGACACAGGCACCCCAAAGTTTAGGGCTGCTCTGTTGACAAGAACCTCCACTTCATGACACCTTAAATATCCCAGGAAAGAGAAAAATGGATAAAGAAGTTGTGGTCCTTATGTACAATGGAATATCACTCAGACATGAAATCAATGTCATAAGGCTAGTAGAAGCAAGATGAGTGGACTTAGGTACGACGATTCTAAGTGAAATAAGTCACACAGAAAAAGACACTTATCATAAGCTATCACTTATAGAGGGAATGTAAAAACCGCTACACTTGAACTGAATTACAAAACAGAACAGAGTCTCACGTTTAGAAAATATATTATGGCTGCTTAACGGGAAAGGTGAGGTGGGGTGATGCATAAAACAAGGGTTTCAAATTCGCTCAGATACCGTTCCATACACCCAATATGTAATAGACAAGACCTACTCCTTGCTCAGTGTACTGGACTCAACACCCCCTATTCACCGCACAAGAATATATGTGACTAATAAGAATCATAAAACCTATGTATTGATATCTCTCTGGAAGTGAGTCAAGTGGTTGTAAAGCCTCATAAACACAGCCGTGAAAAGCAGCTAAACCCCATTATAAAAATAAATTACTTTTAAAAACCCGTAAAACAAAGACAGTGAAAGAGAGAGTAATTCTTACAAAATTCGTTCAGAGGCTGTGATGCAACCTGGATTGACCATATCTAGACCCACAGCTGGATGAGACATAAGGGTGGACACTCTTGGGGCTGAGAGGTTGGGTGAGCAAACGCAGACACTTTAAAGTAATACTGCGTGGTACCCATCCCATGGGTCCCAAATCTCCAGGTTCAAGGGCATCTTCCTACATCGAAATCATGCATGAGAAACCCAGAAGATGGTACACCGTGTGATTTTGAAAGGTTTCTAAAAGCACCTTATTTCTCATCTCCTTGTGTTCGGGTTCGCCATTCCAGCTACTTTACTAACAATCTCCGTACTTGGAGAATCAGCACCTTTAACCTCCTGTTCCGTGCAGGATGCAATTTGTCCTGACGATGAAAGGGAAGAGGGGCAACCAATGAGAGACTAGATCTAGGTGTGGGGACAGGCACAGGTCACTCTATTTTCCCATCAGGAAGAAGAATTAACCACAGGCTCAGCCTGCCGCCCAGAAGCAGAATAGGGCCTGAGGGAATCACGTGCTATTGCGGCCAGCACCCAAAAAAGCGAGTTGAAAAATGGAGCCCAGATACACGGCCATTCACAAACCCGCAGAGTTATAAATGATAACTCTCGTCCAAAAATATATTGAGGGAAGGCAACGAAGAGGATTTGAAAGCAAGGCAGAATTGCAGGAAACAGGTTTCAGGAGGTAGATTCGAATCGCCTTTAAAGCACATGAAAAGTGGCAAAACATCGACAATGATGCCCTTGGCCAAAAAGGGCGTATGCGTGTTTTCCTGAATATATTCAGGAAAACACGCATACGCCCTTTTTGGCCAACCAAGCAACCTGGAAAGGCAAATCAGTGCTACAAGGAAGTCTCGCTTCCCATCGGTCAAAAGGGCCATGCTGCAAAAAGTGTCAAAACCAGAAATGCAGGACAGGCCATGGAGAAATGGCAGCCTTGCTACGCTGATGGGCGGGATGTAAATTGACAACAGCCACTCTGGAGAAGTGTACGGTGTGTCCTGAAACATCGAAAAAACACAGCTTAGGGAGCATAGGGCACGTCCACTCGTGGGCGTATAAATTGGGAAAACTAAAAATCAGCAAGACACAGGCACCACAAAGTTTAGGGCTGCTCTGTTGACAAGAACCTCCACTTCATGACACCTTAAATATCTCAGGAAAGAGAAAAATGGATAAAGAGGCTGTGGTCCTTATGTACAATGGAATATCACTCAGACATGAAATCAATGTCATAAAGCTAGTAGAAGCAAGATGAGTGGATATAGGTACGACGATTCTAAGTGAAATAAGTCACACAGAAAAAGACACTTATCATAAGCTATCACTTATAGAGGGAATGTAAAAACCGCTACACTTGAACTGAATTACAAAACAGAATAGAGTCTCACGTTTAGAAAATACTTTATGGCTGCTTAACGGGAAAGGTGAGGTGGGGTGATGCATAAAACAAGGGTTTCAAATTCGCTCAGATACCGTTCCATACACCCAATATGTAATAGACAAGACCTACTCCTTGCTAAGTGAACTGGACTCAACACCCCCTATTCACCGCACAAGAATATATGTAACTAATAAGAATCATAAAACCTATGTATTGATATCTCTCTGGAAGTGAGTCAAGTGGTTGTAAAGCCTCATAAACACAGCCGTGAAAAGCAGCTAAACCCCATTATAAAAATAAATTACTTTTAAAAACCCGTAAAACAAAGACAGTGAAAGAGAGAGAAATTCTTACAAAATTCGTTCAGAGGCTGTGATGCAACCTGGATTGACCATATCTAGACCCACAGCTGGATGAGACATAAGGGTGGACACTCTTGGGGCTGAGAGGTTGGGTGAGGTTGGGTGAGCAAACGCAGACCCTTTAAAGTAATACTGCGTGGTACCCATCCCATGGGTCCCATATCTCCAGGTTCAAGGGCATCTTCCTACATCGAAAACATGCATGAGAAACCCAGAAGATGGTACACCGTGTGAATTTGAAAGGTTTCTAAAACGCACCTCATTTCTCATCTCCTTGTGTTCGGGTTCGCCATTCCAGCTACTTTACTAGCAATCTCCCTACTTGGAGAATCAGCACCTTTAACCTCCTGTTCCGTACAGGTTGCGATTTGTCCTGAGGGTGACAGGGAAGAGGGGCAACCAATGAGAGACTAGATCTAGGTGTTGGGACAGGCACAGGTCACTCTATTTTCCCATCAGGAAGAAGAATTAACCACAGGCTCAGCCTGCCGCCCAGAAGCAGAATAGGGCCTGAGGCAATCCCGCGCTTTTGCGGCCAGCACCCAAAAAAGCGAGTTGAAAAATGAAGGCCAGGGACACTGCCATTCACAAACCCGCAGCGTTATAAATGATAACTCTCGTCCACAAATATATTGAGGGAAGGCAACGAAGAGGATTTGAAAGCAAGGCAGAATTGCAGGAAACAGGTTTCAGGAGGTAGATTCGAATCGCCTTTAAAGCACATGAAAAGTGGCAAAACGTCGACAATGATGCCCTTGGCCAAAAAGGGCGTATGCGTTTTTTCCTGAATATATTCAGGAAAAAACGCATACGCCCTTTTTGGCCAACCAAGCAACCTGGAAAGGCAAATCAGCGCTACAAAGAAGTCTCGCTTCCCATCGGTCAAAAGGGCCATGCTGCAAAAAGTGTCAAAACCAGAAATGCAGGACAGGCCATGGAGAAATGGCAGCCTTGCTACGCTAATGGGAGGGATGTAAATTGCTAACAGCCACACTGGAGAAGTGTACGGTGTGTCCTGAAAAATCGAAAAAACACAGCTTAGGGAACATAGGGCACGTCCACTCATGGGCGTATATATTGGGAAAACTAAAAATCATCAAGACACAGGCACCCCAAAGTTTAGGGCTGCTCTGTTGACAAGAACCTCCACTTCATGACACCTTAAATATCCCAGGAAAGAGAAAAATGGATAAAGAAGTTGTGGTCCTTATGTACAATGGAATATCACTCAGACATGAAATCAATGTCATAAGGCTAGTAGAAGCAAGATGAGTGGACTTAGGTACGACGATTCTAAGTGAAATAAGTCACACAGAAAAAGATACTTATCATAAGCTATCACTTATAGAGGGAATGTAAAAACCGCTACACTTGAACTGAATTACAAAACAGAACAGAGTCTCACGTTTAGAAAATATATTATGGCTGCTTAACGGAAAAGGTGAGGTGGGGTGATGCATAAAACAAGGGTTTCAAATTCGCTCAGATACCGTTCCATACACCCAATATGTAATAGACAAGACCTACTCCTTGCTCAGTGTACTGGACTCAACACCCCCTATTCACCGCACAAGAATATATGTGACTAGTAAGAATCATAAAACCTATGTATTGATATCTCTCTGGAAGTGAGTCAAGTGGTTGTAAAGCCTCATAAACACAGCCGTGAAAAGCAGCTAAACCCCATTATAAAAATAAATTACTTTTAAAAACCCGTAAAACAAAGACAGTGAAAGAGAGAGTAATTCTTACAAAATTCGTTCAGAGGCTGTGATGCAACCTGGATTGACCATATCTAGACCCACAGCTGGATGAGACATAAGGGTGGACACTCTTGGGGCTGAGAGGTTGGGTGAGCAAACGCAGACACTTTAAAGTAATACTGCGTGGTACCCATCCCATGGGTCCCAAATCTCCAGGTTCAAGGGCATCTTCCTACATCGAAATCATGCATGAGAAACCCAGAAGATGGTACACCGTGTGATTTTGAAAGGTTTCTAAAAGCACCTTATTTCTCATCTCCTTGTGTTCGGGTTCGCCATTCCAGCTACTTTACTAACAATCTCCGTACTTGGAGAATCAGCACCTTTAACCTCCTGTTCCGTGCAGGATGCAATTTGTCCTGACGATGAAAGGGAAGAGGGGCAACCAATGAGAGACTAGATCTAGGTGTTGGGACAGGCACAGGTCACTCTATTTTCCCATCAGGAAGAAGAATTAACCACAGGCTCAGCCTGCCGCCCAGAAGCAGAATAGGGCCTGAGGCAATCCAACGCTTTTGCGGCCAGCACCCAAAAAAGCGAGTTGAAAAATGAAGGCCAGGGACACTGCCATTCACAAACCCGCAGAGTTATAAATGATAACACTCGTCCACAAATATATTGAGGGAAGGCAACGAAGAGGATTTGAAAGCAAGGCAGAATTGCAGGAAACAGGTTTCAGGAGGTAGATTCGAATCGCCTTTAAAGCACATGAAAAGTGGCAAAACATCGACAATGATGACCTTGGCCAAAAAAGGCGTATGCGTGTTTTCCTGAATATATTCAGGAAAACACGCATACGCCCTTTTTGGCCAACCAAGCAACCTGGAAAGGCAAATCAGCGCTACAAGGAAGTCTCGCTTCCCATCGGTCAAAAGGGCTATGCTGCAAAAAGTGTCAAAACCAGAAATGCAGGACAGGCCATGGAGAAATGGCAGCCTTGCTACGCTGATGGGCGGGATGTAAATTGCCAACAGCCACTCTGGAGAAGTGTACGGTGTGTCCTGAAACATCGAAAAAACACAGCTTATGGAGCATAGGGCACGTCCACTCATGGGCGTATAAATTGGGAAAACTAAAAATCAGCAAGACACAGGCAACGCAAAGTTTAGGGCTGCTCTGTTGACAAGAACCTCCACTTCATGACACCATAAATATCCCAGGATAGAGAAAAATGGATAAAGAAGTTGTGGACCTTATGTACACTGGAATATCACTCAGACATAAAATCAATGTCATAAGGCTAGTAGAAGAAAGATGAGTGGATTTAGGCACGACGTTTCTAAGTGAAATAAGTCACACAGAAAAAGACTCTTATCATAAGCTATCACTTATAGAGGGAATGTAAAAACCGCTACACTTGAACTGAATTACAAAACAGAACAGTGTCTCACGTTTAGAAAATACATTATGGCTGCTTAACGGAAAAGGTGAGGTGGGGTGATGCATAAAACAAGGGTTTAAAATTCGCTCAGATAACATTCCATACACCCAATATGTAATAGAAAAGACCAACTCCTTCCTCAGTGAACTGGACTCAACACCCCCTATTCACGGCACCAGACTATATGTGACTAGTAAGAATCTTAAAACCTATGTATTGATATCTGTCTGGAAGTGAGTCAAGTGGGTGTAAAGCCGCATAAACACAGCCGTGAAAAGCAGCTAAACCCCATTATAAAAATAAATTACTTTTAAAAACCCGTAAAACAAAGACAGTGAAAGAGAGATAAATTCTTACAAAATTCGTTCATAGGCTGTGATGCAACCTGGATTGACCATATCTAGACCCACAGCTGGATGAGACATAAGGGTGGACTCTCTTGGGGCTGAGAGTTTGGGTGAGGTTGGGTGAGCAAATGCAGACCCTTTAAAGTAATACTGCGTGGTACGCATCCCATGGGTCCCCAATCTCCAGGTTCAAGGGCATCTTCCTACATCGAAAACATGCATGAGAAACCAGAAGATGGTACACCGTGTGATTTTGAAAGGTTTCTAAAACGCACCTCATTTCTCATCTCCTTGTGTTCGGGTTCGCCATTCCAGCTACTTTACTAGCAATCTCCCTACTGGGAGAATCAGCACCTTTAACCTCCTCTTCCGTACAGGTTGCAATTTGTCCTGAGGATGAAAGGGAAGAGGGGCAACCAATGAGAGACTAGATTTAGGTGTTGGGACAGGCAGAGTTCAGTCTATTTTCCCATCAGGAAGAAGAATTAACCACAGGCTCATCCTGCCCCCCGGAACCTGAATAGATCCTGAGGCAGTCCCGCGCTTTTGCGGCGAGCACCCAAAAAAGCAAGTTGAAAAATGGAGCCCACGGACACTGCCATTCACAAACCCGCAGAGTTATACATGATAACTCTCGTCCACAAATATTTTGAGGGAAGGCAACGAAGAGGATTTGAAAGCAAGGCAGAATTGCAGGAAACAGGTTTCAGGATGTAGATACGAATCGCCTTTAAAGCACATGAAAAGTGGCAAAACATCGACAATGATGCCCTTGGCCAAAAAGGGCGTATGCGTTTTTTCTTGAATATATTCAGGAAAACACGCATACGCCCTTTTTGGCCAACCAAGCAACCTGGAAAGGCAAATCAGCGCTACAAGGAAGTCTCGCTTCCCATCGGTCAAAAGGGCTATGCTGCAAAAAGTGTCAAAACCAGAAATGCAGAACAGGCCATGGAGAAATGGCAGCCTTGCTACGCTGATGGGCGGGATGTAAATTGCCAACAGCCACTCTGGAGAAGTGTACGGTGTGTCCTGAAACATCGAAAAAACACAGCTTATGGAGCATAGGGCACGTCCACTCATGGGCGTATAAATTGGGAAAACTAAAAATCAGCAAGACACAGGCACCGCAAAGTTTAGGGCTGCTCTGTTGAAAAGAACCTCCACTTCATGACACCTTAAATATCCCAGGATAGAGAAAAATGGATAAAGAAGTTGTGGACCTTATGTACACTGGAATATCACTCAGACATAAAATCAATGTCATAAGGCTAGTAGAAGAAAGATGAGTGGATTTAGGCACGACGATTCTAAGTGAAATAAGTCACACAGAAAAAGACTCTTATCATAAGCTATCACTTATAGAGGGAATGTAAAAACCGCTACACTTGAACTGAATTACAAAACAGAACAGTGTCTCACGTTTAGAAAATACATTATGGCTGCTTAACGGAAAAGGTGAGGTGGGGTGATGCATAAAACAAGGGTTTCAAATTCGCTCAGATACCATTCCATACACCCAATATGTAATAGAAAAGACCAACTCCTTCCTCAGTGAACTGGACTCAACACCCCCTATTCACGGCACCAGACTATATGTGACTAGTAAGAATCTTAAAACCTATTTATTGATATCTGTCTGGAAGTGAGTCAAGTGGGTGTAAAGCCGCATAAACACAGCCGTGAAAAGCAGCTAAACCCCATTATAAAAATAAATTACTTTTAAAAACCCGTAAAGCAAAGACAGTGAAAGAGAGATAAATTCTTACAAAATTCGTTCATAGGCTGTGATGCAACCTGGATTGACCATATCTAGACCCACAGCTGGATGAGACATAAGGGTGGACTCTCTTGGGGCTGAGAGTTTGGGTGAGGTTGGGTGAGCAAATGCAGACCCTTTAAATTAATACTGCGTGGTACGCATCCCATGGGTCCCCAATCTCCAGGTTCAAGGGCATCTTCCTACATCGAAAACATGCATGAGAAACCAGAAGATGGTACACCGTGTGATTTTGAAAGGTTTCTAAAACGCACCTCATTTCTCATCTCCTTGTGTTCGGGTTCGCCATTCCAGCTACTTTACTAGCAATCTCCCTACTGGGAGAATCAGCACCTTTAACCTCCTCTTCCGTACAGGTTGCAATTTGTCCTGAGGATGAAAGGGAAGAGGGGCAACCAATGAGAGACTAGATTTAGGTGTTGGGACAGGCAGAGTTCAGTCTATTTTCCCATCAGGAAGAAGAATTAACCACAGGCTCATCCTGCCCCCCGGAACCTGAATAGATCCTGAGGCAGTCCCGCGCTTTTGCGGCCAGCACCCAAAAAAGCAAGTTGAAAAATGGAGCCCACGGACACTGCCATTCACAAACCCGCAGAGTTATACATGATAACTCTTGTCCACAAATATATTGAGGGAAGGCAACGAAGAGGATTTGAAAGCAAGGCAGAATTGCAGGAAACAGGTTTCAGGAGGTAGATACGAATCGCCTTTAAAGCACATGAAAAGTGGCAAAACATCGACAATGATGCCCTTGGCCAAAAAGGGCGTATGCGTTTTTTCCTGAATATATTCAGGAAAACACGCATACGCCCTTTTTGGCCAACCAAGCAACCTGGAAAGGCAAATCAGCGCTACAAGGAAGTCTCGCTTCCCATCGGTCAAAAGGGCTATGCTGCAAAAAGTGTCAAAACCAGAAATGCAGAACAGGCCATGGAGAAATGGCAGCCTTGCTACGCTGATGGGCGGGATGTAAATTGCCAACAGCCACTCTGGAGAAGTGTACGGTGTGTCCTGAAACATCGAAAAAACACAGCTTATGGAGCATAGGGCACGTCCACTCATGGGCGTATAAATTGGGAAAACTAAAAATCAGCAAGACACAGGCACCGCAAAGTTTAGGGCTGCTCTGTTGACAAGAACCTCCACTTCATGACACCTTAAATATCCCAGGATAGAGAAAAATGGATAAAGAAGTTGTGGACCTTATGTACACTGGAATATCACTCAGACATAAAATCAATGTCATAAGGCTAGTAGAAGAAAGATGAGTGGATTTAGGCACGACGTTTCTAAGTGAAATAAGTCACACAGAAAAAGACTCTTATCATAAGCTATCACTTATAGAGGGAATGTAAAAACCGCTACACTTGAACTGAATTACAAAACAGAACAGTGTCTCACGTTTAGAAAATACATTATGGCTGCTTAACGGAAAAGGTGAGGTGGGGTGATGCATAAAACAAGGGTTTCAAATTCGCTCAGATACCGTTCCATACACCCAATATGTAATAGACAAGACCTACTCCTTGCTCAGTGAACTGGACTCAACAACCCCTATTCACCGCACAAGAATATATGTAACTAATAAGAATCATAAAACCTATGTATTGATATCTCTCTGGAAGTGAGTCAAGTGGTTGTAAAGCCTCATAAACACAGCCGTGAAAAGCAGCTAAACCCCATTATAAAAATAAATTACTTTTAAAAACCCGTAAAACAAAGACAGTGAAAGAGAGAGTAATTCTTACAAAATTCGTTCAGAGGCTGTGATGCAACCTGGATTGACCATATCTAGACCCACAGCTGGATGAGACATAAGGGTGGACACTCTTGGGGCTGAGAGGTTGGGTGAGGTTGGGTGAGCAAACGCAGACACTTTAAAGTAATACTGCGTGGTACCCATCCAATGGGTCCCAAATCTCCAGGTTCAAGGGCATCTTCCTACGTCGAAATCATGCATGAGAAACCCAGAAGATGGTACACCGTGTGATTTTGAAAGGTTTCTAAAAGCACCTTATTTCTCATCTCCTTGTGTTCGGGTTCGCCATTCCAGCTACTTTACTAACAATCTCCGTACTTGGAGAATCAGCACCTTTAACCTCCTGTTCCGTGCAGGATGCAATTTGTCCTGACGATGAAAGGGAAGAGGGGCAACCAATGAGAGACTAGATCTAGGTGTGGGGACAGGCACAGGTCACTCTATTTTCCCATCAGGAAGAAGAATTAACCACAGGCTCAGCCTGCCGCCCAGAAGCAGAATAGGGCCTGAGGGAATCCCGTGCTATTGCGGCCAGCACCCAAAAAAGCGAGTTGAAAAATGGAGCCCAGATACACGGCCATTCACAAAACCGCAGAGTTATAAATGATAACTCTCGTCCACAAATATATTGAGGGAAGGCAACGAAGAGGATTTGCAAGCAAGGCAGAATTGCAGGAAACAGGTTTCAGGAGGTAGATTCGAATCGCCTTTAAAGCACATGAAAAGTGGCAAAACATCGACAATGATGCCCTTGGCCAAAAAGGGCGTATGCGTTTTTTCCTGAATATATTCAGGAAAACACGCATACGCCCTTTTTGGCCAACCAAGCAACCTGGAAAGGCAAATCAGCGCTACAAGGAAGTCTCGCTTCCCATCGGTCAAAAGGGCCATGCTGCAAAAAGTGTCAAAACCAGAAATGCAGGACAGGCCATGGAGAAATGGCAGCCTTGCTACGCTGATGGGCGGGATGTAAATTGCCAACAGCCACTCTGGAGAAGTGTACGGTGTGTCCTGAAACATCGAAAAAACACAGCTTAGGGAGCATAGGGCACGTCCACTCATGGGCGTATAAATTGGGAAAACTAAAAATCAGCAAGACACAGGCACCACAAAGTTTAGGGCTGCTCTGTTGACAAGAACCTCCACTTCATGACACCTTAAATATCTCAGGAAAGAGAAAAATGGATAAAGAGGCTGTGGTCCTTATGTACAATGGAATATCACTCAGACATGAAATCAATGTCATAAAGCTAGTAGAAGCAAGATGAGTGGATTTAGGTACGACGATTCTAAGTGAAATAAGTCACACAGAAAAAGACACTTATCATAAGCTATCACTTATAGAGGGAATGTAAAAACCGCTACACTTGAACTGAATTACAAAACAGAATAGAGTCTCACGTTTAGAAAATACTTTATGGCTGCTTAACGGGAAAGGTGAGGTGGGGTGATGCATAAAACAAGGGTTTCAAATTCGCTCAGATACCGTTCCATACACCCAATATGTAATAGACAAGACCTACTCCTTGCTCAGTGAACTGGACTCAACACCCCCTATTCACCGCACAAGAATATATGTAACTAATAAGAATCATAAAACCTATGTATTGATATCTCTCTGGAAGTGAGTCAAGTGGTTGTAAAGCCTCATAAACACAGCCGTGAAAAGCAGCTAAACCCCATTATAAAAATAAATTACTTTTAAAAACCCGTAAAACAAAGACAGTGAAAGAGAGAGAAATTCTTACAAAATTCGTTCAGAGGCTGTGATGCAACCTGGATTGACCATATCTAGACCCACAGCTGGATGAGACATAAGGGTGGACACTCTTGGGGCTGAGAGGTTGGGTGAGGTTGGGTGAGCAAACGCACACCCTTTAAAGTAATACTGCGTGGTACCCATCCCATGGGTCCCATATCTCCAGGTTCAAGGGCATCTTCCTACATCGAAAACATGCATGAGAAACCCAGAAGATGGTACACCGTGTGATTTTGAAAGATTTCTAAAACGCACCTCATTTCTCATCTCCTTGTGTTCGGGTTCGCCATTCCAGCTACTTTACTAGCAATCTCCCTACTTGGAGAATCAGCACCTTTAACCTCCTGTTCCGTACAGGTTGCGATTTGTCCTGAGGGTGACAGGGAAGAGGGGCAACCAATGAGAGACTAGATCTAGGTGTTGGGACAGGCACAGGTCACTCTATTTTCCCATCAGGAAGAAGAATTAACCACAGGCTCAGCCTGCCGCCCAGAAGCAGAATAGGGCCTGAGGCAATCCCGCGCTTTTGCGGCCAGCACCCAAGAAAGCGAGTTGAAAAATGAAGGCCAGGGACACTGCCATTCACAAACCCGCAGCGTTATAAATGATAACTCTCGTCCACAAATATATTGAGGGAAGGCAACGAAGAGGATTTGAAAGCAAGGCAGAATTGCAGGAAACAGGTTTCAGGAGGTAGATTCGAATCGCCTTTAAAGCACATGAAAAGTGGCAAAACATCGACAATGATGCCCTTGGCCAAAAAGGGCGTATGCGTTTTTTCCTGAATATATTCAGGAAAAAACGCATACGCCCCTTTTGGCCAACCAAGCAACCTGGAAAGGCAAATCAGCGCTACAAAGAAGTCTCGCTTCCCATCGGTCAAAAGGGCAATGCTGCAAAAAGTGTCAAAACCAGAAATGCAGGACAGGCCATGGAGAAATGGCAGCCTTGCTACGCTAATGGGCGGGATGTAAATTGCTAACAGCCACACTGGAGAAGTGTACGGTGTGTCCTGAAAAATCGAAAAAACACAGCTTAGGGAGCATAGGGCACGTCCACTCATGGGCGTATAAAATGGGAAAACTAAAAATCAGCAAGACACAGGCACCACAAAGTTTAGGGCTGCTCTGTTGACAAGAACCTCCACTTCATGACACCTTAAATATCTCAGGAAAGAGAAAAATGGATAAAGAAGCTGTGGTCCTTATGTACAATGGGATATCACTCAGACATGAAATCAATGTCATAAAGCTAGTAGAAGCAAGATGAGTGGATTTAGGTACGACGATTCTAAGTGAAATAAGTCACACAGAAAAAGACACTTATCATAAGCTATCACTTATAGAGGGAATGTAAAAACCTCTACACTTGAACTGAATTACAAAACAGAATAGAGTCTCACGTTTAGAAAATACTTTATGGCTGCTTAACGGGAAAGGTGAGGTGGGGTGATGCATAAAACAAGGGTTTCAAATTCGCTCAGATACCGTTCCATACACCCAATATGTAATAGACAAGACCTACTCCTTGCTCAGTGAACTGGACTCAACACCCCTTATTCACTGCACAAGAATATATGTAACTAATAAGAATCATAAAAGCTATGTATTGATATCTCTCTGGAAGTGAGTCAAGTGGTTGTAAAGCCTCATAAACACAGCCGTGAAAAGCAGATAAACCCCATTATAAAAATAAATTACTTTTAAAAACCCGTAAAACAAAGACAGTGAAAGAGAGAGAAATTCTTACAAAATTCGTTCAGAGGCTGTGATGCAACCTGGATTGACCATATCTAGACCCACAGCTGGATGAGACATAAGGGTGGACACTCTTGGAGCTGAGAGGTTGGGTGAGGTTTGGTGAGCAAACGCAGACCCTTTAAAGTAATACTGCGTGGTACCCATCCCATGGGTCCCAAATCTCCAGGTTCAAGGGCATCTTCCTACATCGAAAACATGCATGAGAAACCCAGAAGATGGTACACCGTGTGATTTTGAAAGGTTTCTAAAACGCACCTCATTTCTCATCTCCTTGTGTTCGGGTTCGCCATTCCAGCTACTTTACTAGCAATCTCCCTACTTGGAGAATCAGCACCTTTAACCTCCTGTTCCGTACAGGTTGCGATTTGTCCTGAGGGTGAAAGGGAAGAGGGGCAACCAATGAGAGACTAGATCTAGGTGTTGGGACAGGCACAGGTCACTCTATTTTCCCATAAGGAAGAAGAATTAACCACAGGCTCAGCCTGCCGCCCAGAAGCAGAATAGGGCCTGAGGCAATCCCGCGCTTTTGCGGCCAGCACCCAAAAAAGCGAGTTGAAAAATGAAGGCCAGGGACACTGCCATTCACAAACCCGCAGAGTTATAAATGATAACTCTCGTCCACAAATATATTGAGGGAAGGCAACGAAGAGGATTTGAAAGCAAGGCAGAATTGCAGGAAACAGGTTTCAGGAGGTAGATTCGAATCGCCTTTAAAGCACATGAAAAGTGGCAAAACATCGACAATGATGCCCTTGGCCAAAAAGGGCCTATGCGTTTTTTCCTGAATATATTCAGGAAAAAACGCATACGCCCTTTTTGGCCAACCAAGCAACCTGGAAAGGCAAATCAGCGCTACAAAGAAGTCTCGCTTCCCATCGGTCAAAAGGGCCATGCTGCAAAAATGTCAAAACCAGAAATGCAGGACAGGCCATGGAGAAATGGCAGCCTTGCTACGCTAATGGGCGGGATGTAAATTGCTAACAGCCACACTGGAGAAGTGTACGGTGTGTCCTGAAAAATCGAAAAAACACAGCTTAGGGAACATAGGGCACGTCCACTCATGGGCGTATATATTGGGAAAACTAAAAATCATCAAGACACAGGCACCCCAAAGTTTAGGGCTGCTCTGTTGACAAGAACCTCCACTTCATGACACCTTAAATATCCCAGGAAAGAGAAAAATGGATAAAGAAGTTGTGGTCCTTATGTACAATGGAATATCACTCAGACATGAAATCAATGTCATAAGGCTAGTAGAAGCAAGATGAGTGGACTTAGGTACGACGATTCTAAGTGAAATAAGTCACACAGAAAAAGACACTTATCATAAGCTATCACTTATAGAGGGAATGTAAAAACCGCTACACTTGAACTGAATTACAAAACAGAACAGAGTCTCACGTTTAGAAAATATATTATGGCTGCTTAACGGGAAAGGTGAGGTGGGGTGATGCATAAAACAAGGGTTTCAAATTCGCTCAGATACCGTTCCATACACCCAATATGTAATAGACAAGACCTACTCCTTGCTCAGTGTACTGGACTCAACACCCCCTATTCACCGCACAAGAATATATGTGACTAATAAGAATCATAAAACCTATGTATTGATATCTCTCTGGAAGTGAGTCAAGTGGTTGTAAAGCCTCATAAACACAGCCGTGAAAAGCAGCTAAACCCCATTATAAAAATAAATTACTTTTAAAAACCCGTAAAACAAAGACAGTGAAAGAGAGAGTAATTCTTACAAAATTCGTTCAGAGGCTGTGATGCAACCTGGATTGACCATATCTAGACCCACAGCTGGATGAGACATAAGGGTGGACACTCTTGGGGCTGAGAGGTTGGGTGAGCAAACGCAGACACTTTAAAGTAATACTGCGTGGTACCCATCCCATGGGTCCCAAATCTCCAGGTTCAAGGGCATCTTCCTACATCGAAATCATGCATGAGAAACCCAGAAGATGGTACACCGTGTGATTTTGAAAGGTTTCTAAAAGCACCTTATTTCTCATCTCCTTGTGTTCGGGTTCGCCATTCCAGCTACTTTACTAACAATCTCCGTACTTGGAGAATCAGCACCTTTAACCTCCTGTTCCGTGCAGGATGCAATTTGTCCTGACGATGAAAGGGAAGAGGGGCAACCAATGAGAGACTAGATCTAGGTGTGGGGACAGGCACAGGTCACTCTATTTTCCCATCAGGAAGAAGAATTAACCACAGGCTCAGCCTGCCGCCCAGAAGCAGAATAGGGCCTGAGGGAATCCCGTGCTATTGCGGCCAGCACCCAAAAAAGCGAGTTGAAAAATGGAGCCCAGATACACGGCCATTCACAAACCCGCAGAGTTATAAATGATAACTCTCGTCCAAAAATATATTGAGGGAAGGCAACGAAGAGGATTTGAAAGCAAGGCAGAATTGCAGGAAACAGGTTTCAGGAGGTAGATTCGAATCGCCTTTAAAGCACATGAAAAGTGGCAAAACATCGACAATGATGCCCTTGGCCAAAAAGGGCGTATGCGTGTTTTCCTGAATATATTCAGGAAAACACGCATACGCCCTTTTTGGCCAACCAAGCAACCTGGAAAGGCAAATCAGTGCTACAAGGAAGTCTCGCTTCCCATCGGTCAAAAGGGCCATGCTGCAAAAAGTGTCAAAACCAGAAATGCAGGACAGGCCATGGAGAAATGGCAGCCTTGCTACGCTGATGGGCGGGATGTAAATTGACAACAGCCACTCTGGAGAAGTGTACGGTGTGTCCTGAAACATCGAAAAAACACAGCTTAGGGAGCATAGGGCACGTCCACTCGTGGTCGTATAAAATGGGAAAACTAAAAATCAGCAAGACACAGGCACCACAAAGTTTAGGGCTGCTCTGTTGACAAGAACCTCCACTTCATGACACCTAAAATATCTCAGGAAAGAGAAAAATGGATAAAGAGGCTGTGGTCCTTATGTACAATGGAATATCACTCAGACATGAAATTAATGTCATAAAGCTAGTAGAAGCAAGATGAGTGGATTTAGGTACGACGATTCTAAGTGAAATAAGTCACACAGAAAAAGACACTTATCAAAAGCTATCACTTATAGAGGGAATGTAAAAACCGCTACACTTGAAGTGAATTACAAAACAGAATAGAGTCTCACGTTTAGAAAATACTTTATGGCTGCTTAACGGGAAAGGTGAGGTGGGGTGATGCATAAAACAAGGGTTTCAAATTCGCTCAGATACCGTTCCATACACCCAATATGTAATAGACAAGACCTACTCCTTGCTCAGTGAACTGGACTCAACACCCCCTATTCACCGCACAAGAATATATGTAACTAATAAGAATCATAAAACCTATGTATTGATATCTCTCTGGAAGTGAGTCAAGTGGTTGTAAAGCCTCATAAACACAGCCGTGAAAAGCAGCTAAACCCCATTATAAAAATAAATTACTTTTAAAAACCCGTAAAACAAAGACAGTGAAAGAGAGAGAAATTCTTACAAAATTCGTTCAGAGGCTGTGATGCAACCTGGATTGACCATATCTAGACCCACAGATGGATGAGACATAAGGGTGGACACTCTTGGGGCTGAGAGGTTGGGTGAGGTTGGGTGAGCAAACGCAGACCCTTTAAAGTAATACTGCGTGGTACCCATTCCATGGGTCCCATATCTCCAGGTTCAAGGGCATCTTCCTACATCGAAAACATGCATGAGAAACCCAGAAGATGGTACACCGTGTGATTTTGAAAGGTTTCTAAAACGCACCTCATTTCTCATCTCCTTGTGTTCGGGTTCGCCATTCCAGCTACTTTACTAGCAATCTCCCTACTTGGAGAATCAGCACCTTTAACCTCCTGTTCCGTACAGGTTGCGATTTGTCCTGAGGGTGAAAGGGAAGAGGGGCCACCAATGAGAGACTAGATCTAGGTGTTGGGACAGGCACAGGTCACTCTATTTTCCCATCAGGAAGAAGAATTAACCACAGGCTCAGCCTGCCGCCCAGAAGCAGAATAGGGCCTGAGGCAATCCCACGCTTTTGCGGCCAGCACCCAAAAAAGCGAGTTGAAAAATGAAGGCCAGGGACACTGCCATTCACAAACCCGCAGAGTTATAAATGATAACTCTCGTCCACAAATATATTGAGGGAAGGCAACGAAGAGGATTTGAAAGCAAGGCAGAATTGCAGGAAACAGGTTTCAGGAGGTAGATTCGAATCACCTTTAAAGCACATGAAAAGTGGCAAAACATCGACAATGATGCCCTTGGCCAAAAAGGGCGTATGCGTTTTTTCCTGAATATATTCAGGAAAACACGCATACGCCCTTTTTGGCCAACCAAGCAACCTGGAAAGGCAAATCAGCGCTACAAGTAAGTCTCGCTTCCCATCGGTCAAAAGGGCTATGCTGCAAAAAGTGTCAAAACCAGAAATGCAGGACAGGCCATGGAGAAATGGCAGCCTTGCTACGCTGATGGGCGGGATGTAAATTGCCAACAGCCACTCTGGAGAAGTGTACGGTGTGTCCTGAAACATCGAAAAAACACAGCTTATGGAGCATAGGGCACGTCCACTCATGGGCGTATAAATTGGGAAAACTAAAAATCAGCAAGACACAGGCACCGCAAAGTTTAGGGCTGCTCTGTTGACAAGAACCTCCACTTCATGACACCTTAAATATCCCAGGATAGAGAAAAATGGATAAAGAAGTTGTGGACCTTATGTACACTGGAATATCACTCAGACATAAAATCAATGTCATAAGGCTAGTAGAAGAAAGATGAGTGGATTTAGGCACGACGTTTCTAAGTGAAATAGGTCACACAGAAAAAGACTCTTATCATAAGCTATCACTTATAGAGGGAATGTAAAAACCGCTACACTTGAACTGAATTACAAAACAGAACAGTGTCTCACGTTTAGAAAATACATTATGGCTGCTTAACGGAAAAGGTGAGGTGGGGTGATGCATAAAACAAGGGTTTCAAATTCGCTCAGATACCATTCCATACACCCAATATGTAATAGAAAAGACCAACTCCTTCCTCAGTGAACTGGACTCAACACCCCCTATTCACGGCACCAGACTATATGTGACTAGTAAGAATCTTAAAACCTATGTATTGATATCTGTCTGGAAGTGAGTCAAGTGGGTGTAAAGCCGCATAAACACAGCCGTGAAAAGCAGCTAAACCCCATTATAAAAATAAATTACTTTTAAAAACCCGTAAAACAAAGACAGTGAAAGAGAGATAAATTCTTACAAAATTCGTTCATAGGCTGTGATGCAACCTGGATTGACCATATCTAGACCCACAGCTGGATGAGACATAAGGGTGGACT
This sequence comes from Eschrichtius robustus, assembly GCF_028021215.1. Taxonomy (NCBI): domain Eukaryota; kingdom Metazoa; phylum Chordata; class Mammalia; order Artiodactyla; family Eschrichtiidae; genus Eschrichtius; species Eschrichtius robustus. The sequence goes on from NW_027175668.1 coordinate 1,573,040, forward strand.
CTCTTGGGGCTGAGAGTTTGGGTGAGGTTGGGTGAGCAAATGCAGACCCTTTAAAGTAATACTGCGTGGTACGCATCCCATGGGTCCCCAATCTCCAGGTTCAAGGGCATCTTCCTACATCGAAAACATGCATGAGAAACCAGAAGATGGTACACCGTGTGATTTTGAAAGGTTTCTAAAACGCACCTCATTTCTCATCTCCTTGTGTTCGGGTTCGCCATTCCAGCTACTTTACTAGCAATCTCCCTACTGGGAGAATCAGCACCTTTAACCTCCTCTTCCGTACAGGTTGCAATTTGTCCTGAGGATGAAAGGGAAGAGGGGCAACCAATGAGAGACTAGATTTAGGTGTTGGGACAGGCAGAGTTCAGTCTATTTTCCCATCAGGAAGAAGAATTAACCACAGGCTCATCCTGCCCCCCGGAACCTGAATAGATCCTGAGGCAGTCCCGCGCTTTTGCGGCCAGCACCCAAAAAAGCAAGTTGAAAAATGGAGCCCACGGACACTGCCATTCACAAACCCGCAGAGTTATACATGATAACTCTCGTCCACAAATATATTGAGGGAAGGCAACGAAGAGGATTTGAAAGCAAGGCAGAATTGCAGGAAACAGGTTTCAGGAGGTAGATACGAATCGCCTTTAAAGCACATGAAAAGTGGCAAAACATCGACAATGATGCCCTTGGCCAAAAAGGGCGTATGCGTTTTTTCTTGAATATATTCAGGAAAAAACGCATACGCCCTTTTTGGCCAACCAAGCAACCTGGAAAGGCAAATCAGCACTACAAGGAAGTCTCGCTTCCCATCGGTCAAAAGGGCCATGCTGCAAAAAGTGTCAAAACCAGAAATGCAGGACAGGCCATGGAGAAATGGCAGCCTTGCTACGCTGATGGGCGGGATGTAAATTGCCAACAGCCACTCTGGAGAAGTGTACGGTGTGTCCTGAAACATCGAAAAAACACAGCTTAGGGAGCATAGGGCACGTCCACTCATGGACGTATAAATTGGGAAAACTAAAAATCAGCAAGACAAAGGCACCCCAAAGTTTAGGGCTGCTCTGTTGACAAGAACCTCCACTTCATGACACCTTAAATATCCCAGGAAAGAGAAAAATGGATAAAGAAGTTATGGTCCTTATGTACAATGGAATATCACTCAGACATGAAATCAATGTCATAAGGCTAGTAGAAGCAAGATGAGTGGATTTAGGTACGACGATTCTAAGTGAAATAAGTCACACAGAAAAAGACACTTATCATAAGCTATCACTTACAGAGGGAATGTAAAAACCGCTACACTTGAACTGAATTACAAAACAGAACAGAGTCACACGTTTACAAAACACACTATGGCTGCTTAACGGGAAAGGTGAGGTGGGGTGATGCATAAAACAAGGGTTTCAAATTCGTTCAGATACCGTTCCATACACCCAATATGTAATAGATAAGACCTACTCCTTGCTCAGTGTACTGGACTCAACACCCCCTATTCACCGCACAAGAATATATGTAACTAGTAAGAATCATAAAACCTATGTATTGATATCTCTCTGGAAGTGAGTCAAGTGGTTGTAAAGCCTCATAAACACAGCCGTGAAAAGCAGCTAAACCCCATTATAAAAATAAATTACTTTTAAAAACCCGTAAAACAAAGACAGTGAAAGAGAGAGTAATTATTACAAAATTCGTTCAGAGGCTGTGATGCAACCTGGATTGACCATATCTAGACCCACAGCTGGATGAGACATAAGGGTGGACACTCTTGGGGCTGAGAGGTTGGGTGAGGTTGGGTGAGCAAACGCAGACACTTTAAGGTAATACTGCGTGGTACCCATCCCATGGGTCCCAAATCTCCAGGTTCAAGGGCATCTTCCTACATCGAAATCATGCATGAGAAACCCAGAAGATGGTACACCGTGTGATTTTGAAAGGTTTCTAAAAGCACCTTATTTCTCATCTCCTTGTGTTCGGGTTCGCCATTCCAGCTACTTTACTAACAATCTCCGTACTTGGAGAATCAGCACCTTTAACCTCCTGTTCCGTGCAGGATGCAATTTGTCCTGACGATGAAAGGGAAGAGGGGCAACCAATGAGAGACTAGATCTAGGTGTTGGGACAGGCACAGGTCACTCTATTTTCCCATCAGGAAGAAGAATTAACCACAGGCTCAGCCTGCCGCCCAGAAGCAGAATAGGGCCTGAGGGAATCCCGTGCTATTGCGGCCAGCACCCAAAAAAGCGAGTTGAAAAATGGAGCCCAGATACACGGCCATTCACAAAACCGCAGAGTTAAAAATGATAACTCTCGTCCACAAATATATTGAGGGAAGGCAACGAAGAGGATTTGAAAGCAAGGCAGAATTGCAGGAAACAGGTTTCAGGAGGTAGATTCGAATCGCCTTTAAAGCACATGAAAAGTGGCAAAACATCGACAATGATGCCCTTGGCCAAAAAGGGCGTATGCGTTTTTTCCTGAATATATTCAGGAAAACACGCATACGCCCTTTTTGGCCAACCAAGCAACCTGGAAAGGCAAATCAGTGCTACAAGGAAGTCTCGCTTCCCATCGGTCAAAAGGGCCATGCTGCAAAAAGTGTCAAAACCAGAAATGCAGGACAGGCCATGGAGAAATGGCAGCCTTGCTACGCTGATGGGCGGGATGTAAATTGCCAACAGCCACTCTGGAGAAGTGTACGGTGTGTCCTGAAACATCGAAAAAACACAGCTTAGGGAGCATAGGGCACGTCCACTCATGGGCGTATAAATTGGGAAAACTAAAAATCAGCAAGACACAGGCACCACAAAGTTTAGGGCTGCTCTGTTGACAAGAACCTCCACTTCATGACACCTTAAATATCTCAGGAAAGAGAAAAATGGATAAAGAGGCTGTGGTCCTTATGTACAATGGAATATCACTCAGACATGAAATCAATGTCATAAAGCTAGTAGAAGCAAGATGAGTGGATTTAGGTACGACGATTCTAAGTGAAATAAGTCACACAGAAAAAGACACTTATCATAAGCTATCACTTATAGAGGGAATGTAAAAACCGCTACACTTGAACTGAATTACAAAACAGAATAGAGTCTCACGTTTAGAAAATACTTTATGGCTGCTTAACGGGAAAGGTGAGGTGGGGTGATGCATAAAACAAGGGTTTCAAATTCGCTCAGATACCGTTCCATACACCCAATATGTAATAGACAAGACCTACTCCTTGCTCAGTGAACTGGACTCAACACCCCCTATTCACCGCACAAGAATATATGTAACTAATAAGAATCATAAAACCTATGTATTGATATCTCTCTGGAAGTGAGTCAAGTGGTTGTAAAGCCTCATAAACACAGCCGTGAAAAGCAGCTAAACCCCATTATAAAAATAAATTACTTTTAAAAACCCGTAAAACAAAGACAGTGAAAGAGAGAGAAATTCTTACAAAATTCGTTCAGAGGCTGTGATGCAACCTGGATTGACCATATCTAGACCCACAGCTGGATGAGACATAAGGGTGGACACTCTTGGGGCTGAGAGTTTGGGTGAGGTTGGGTGAGCAAACGCAGACCCTTTAAAGTAATACTGCGTGGTACCCATCCCATGGGTCCGATATCTCCAGGTTCAAGGGCATCTTCCTACATCGAAAACATGCATGAGAAACCCAGAAGATGGTACACCGTGTGATTTTGAAAGGTTTCTAAAACGCACCTCATTTCTCATCTCCTTGTGTTCGGGTTCGCCATTCCAGCTACTTTACTAGCAATCTCCCTACTTGGAGAATCAGCACCTTTAACCTCCTGTTCCGTACAGGTTGCGATTTGTCCTGAGGGTGACAGGGAAGAGGGGCAACCAATGAGAGACTAGATCTAGGTGTTTGGACAGGCACAGGTCACTCTATTTTCCCATCAGGAAGAAGAATTAACCACAGGCTCAGCCTGCCGCCCAGAAGCAGAATAGGGCCTGAGGCAATCCCGCGCTTTTGCGGCCAGCACCCAAAAAAGCGAGTTGAAAAATGAAGGCCAGGGACACTGCCATTCACAAACCCTCAGCGTTATAAATGATAACTCTCGTCCACAAATATATTGAGGGAAGGCAACAAAGAGGATTTGAAAGCAAGGCAGAATTGCAGGAAACAGGTTTCAGGAGGTAGATTCGAATCGCCTTTAAAGCACATGAAAAGTGGCAAAACATCGACAATGATGCCCTTGGCCAAAAAGGGCGTATGCGTTTTTTCCTGAATATATTCAGGAAAAAACGCATACGCCCTTTTTGGCCAACCAAGCAACCTGGAAAGGCAAATCAGCGCTACAAGGAAGTCTCGCTTCCCATCGGTCAAAAGGGCCATGCTGCAAAAAGTGTCAAAACCAGAAATGCAGGACAGGCCATGGAGAAATGGCAGCCTTGCTACGCTGATGGGCGGGATGTAAATTGCCAACAGCCACTCTGGAGAAGTGTACGGTGTGTCCTGAAACATCGAAAAAACACAGCTTAGGGAGCATAGGGCACGTCCACTCATGGGCGTATAAATTGGGAAAACTAAAAATCAGCAAGACACAGGCACCGCAAAGTTTAGGGCTGCTCTGTTGACAAGAACCTCCACTTCATGACACCTTAAATATCCCAGGAAAGAGAAAAATGGATAAAGAAGTTGTGGACCTTATGTACACTGGAATATCACTCAGACATAAAATCAATGTCATAAGGCTAGTAGAAGAAAGATGAGTGGATTTAGGCACGACGTTCCTAAGTGAAATAAGTCACACAGAAAAAGACTCTTATCATAAGCTATCACTTATAGAGGGAATGTAAAAACCGCTACACTTGAACTGAATTACAAAACAGAACAGTGTCTCACGTTTAGAAAATACATTATGGCTGCTTAACGGGAAAGGTGAGGTGGGGTGATGCATAAAACAAGGGTTTCAAATTGGCTCAGATACCATTCCATACACCCAATATGTAATAGAAAAGACCAACTCCTTCCTCAGTGAACTGGACTCAACACCCCCTATTCACGGCACCAGACTATATGTGACTAGTAAGAATCTTAAAACCTATGTATTGATATCTGTCTGGAAGTGAGTCAAGTGGGTGTAAAGCCGCATAAACACAGCCGTGAAAAGCAGCTAAACCCCATTATAAAAATAAATTACTTTTAAAAACCCGTAAAACAAAGACAGTGAAAGAGAGATAAATTCTTACAAAATTCGTTCAGAGGCTGTGATGCAACCTGGATTGACCATATCTAGACCCACAGCTGGATGAGACATAAGGGTGGACTCTCTTGGGGCTGAGAGTTTGGGTGAGGTTGGGTGAGCAAATGCAGACCCTTTAAAGTAATACTGCGTGGTACGCATCCCATGGGTCCCCAATCTCCAGGTTCAAGGGCATCTTCCTACATCGAAAACATGCATGAGAAACCAGAAGATGGTACACCGTGTGATTTTGAAAGGTTTCTAAAACGCACCTCATTTCTCATCTCCTTGTGTTCGGGTTCGCCATTCCAGCTACTTTACTAGCAATCTCCCTACTGGGAGAATCAGCACCTTTAACCTCCTCTTCCGTACAGGTTGCAATTTGTCCTGAGGATGAAAGGGAAGAGGGGCAACCAATGAGAGACTAGATTTAGGTGTTGGGACAGGCACAGGTCAGTCTATTTTCCCATCAGGAAGAAGAATTAACCACAGGCTCATCCTGCCCCCCGGAACCTGAATAGGGCCTGAGGCAGTCCCGCGCTTTTGCGGCCAGCACCCAAAAAAGCAAGTGGAAAAATGGAGCCCACGGACACTGCCATTCACAAACCCGCAGAGTTATACATGATAACTCTCGTCCACAAATATATTGAGGGAAGGCAACGAAGAGGATTTGAAAGCAAGGCAGAATTGCAGGAAACAGGTTTCAGGAGGTAGATACGAATCGCCTTTAAAGCACATGAAAAGTGGCAAAACATCGACAATGATGCCCTTGGCCAAAAAGGGCGTATGCGTTTTTTCCTGAATATATTCAGGAAAAAACGCATACGCCCTTTTTTGCCAACCAAGCAACCTGGAAAGGCAAATCAGCACTACAAGGAAGTCTCGCTTCCCATCGGTCAAAAGGGCCATGCTGCAAAAAGTGTCAAAACCAGAAATGCAGGACAGGCCATGGAGAAATGGCAGCCTTGCTAAGCTGATGGGCGGGATGTAAATTGCCAACAGCCACTCTGGAGAAGTGTACGGTGTGTCCTGAAACATCGAAAAAACACAGCTTAGGGAGCATAGGGCACGTCCACTCATGGACGTATAAATTGGGAAAACTAAAAATCAGCAAGACACAGGCACCCGAAAGTTTAGGGCTGCTCTGTTGACAAGAACCTCCACTTCATGACACCTTAAATATCCCAGGAAAGAGAAAAATGGATAAAGAAGTTGTGGTCCTTATGTACAATGGAATATCACTCAGACATGAAATCAATGTCATAAGGCTAGTAGAAGCAAGATGAGTGGATTTAGGTACGACGATTCTAAGTGAAATAAGTCACACAGAAAAAGATACTTATCATAAGCTATCACTTACAGAGGGAATGTAAAAACCGCTACACTTGAACTGAATTACAAAACAGAACAGAGTCTCACGTTTACAAAACACACTATGGCTGCTTAACGGGAAAGGTGAGGTGGGGTGATGCATAAAACAAGGGTTTCAAATTCGCTCAGATACCGTTCCATACACCCAATATGTAATAGATAAGACCTACTCCTTGCTCAGTGTACTGGACTCAACACCCCCTATTCACCGCACAAGAATATATGTGACTAGTAAGAATCATAAAACCTATGTATTGATATCTCTCTGGAAGTGAGTCAAGTGGTTGTAAAGCCTCATAAACACAGCCGTGAAAAGCAGCTAATCCCCATTATAAAAATAAATTACTTTTAAAAACCCGTAAAACAAAGACAGTGAAAGAGAGAGTAATTCTTACAAAATTCGTTCAGAGGCTGTGATGCAACCTGGATTGACCATATCTAGACCCACAGCTGGATGAGACATAAGGGTGGACACTTTTGGGGCTTAGAGGTTGGGTGAGGTTGGGTGAGCAAACGCAGACACTTTAAAGTAATACTGCGTGGTACCCATCCCATGGGTCCCAAATCTCCAGGTTCAAGGGCATCTTCCTACATCGAAATCATGCATGAGAAACCCAGAAGATGGTACACCGTGTGATTTTGAAAGGTTTCTAAAAGCACCTTATTTCAAATCTCCTTGTGTTCGGGTTCGCCATTCCAGCTACTTTACTAACAATCTCCCTACTTGGAGAATCAGCACCTTTAACCTCCTGTTCCGTACAGGTTGCGATTTGTCCTGAGGGTGAAAGGGAAGAGGGGCAACCAATGAGAGACTAGATCTAGGTGTTGGGACAGGCACACGTCACTCTATTTTCCCATCAGGAAGAAGAATTAACCACAGGCTCAGCCTGCCGCCCAGAAGCAGAATAGGGCCTGAGGCAATCCCGCGCTTTTGCGGCCAGCACCCAAAAAAGCGAGTTGAAAAATGAAGGCCAGGGACACTGCCATTCACAAACCCGCAGAGTTATAAATGATAACTCTCGTCCACAAATATATTGAGGGAAGGCAACGAAGAGGATTTGAAAGCAAGGCAGAATTGCAGGAAACAGGTTTCAGGAGGCAGATTCGAATCGCCTGTAAAGCACATGAAAAGTGGCAAAACATCGAAAATGATGCCCTTGGCCAAAAGGGGCGTATGCGTTTTTTCCTGAATATATTCAGGAAAAAACGCATACGCCCCTTTTGGCCAACCAAGCAACCTGGGAAGGCAAATCAGCGCTACAAGGAAGTCTCACTTCCCATCGGTCAAAAGGGCCATGCTGCAAAAAGTGTCAAAACCAGAAATGCAGGACAGGCCATGGAGAAATTGCAGCCTTGCTACGCTGATGGGCGGGATGTAAATTGCCAACAGCCACTCTGGAGAAGTGTACGGTGTGTCCTGAAACATCGAAAAATACAGCTTAGGGAGCATAGGGCACGTCCACTCATGGGCGTATAAATTGGGAAAACTAAAAATCAGCAAGACACAGGCACCCCAAAGTTTAGGGCTGCTCTGTTGACAAGAACCTCCACTTCATGACACCTTAAATATCCCAGGAAAGAGAAAAATGGATAAAGAAGTTGTGGACCTTATGTACACTGGAATATCACTCAGACATAAAATCAATGTCATAAAGCTAGTAGAAGAAAGATGAGTGGATTTAGGCACGACGTTTCTAAGTGAAATAAGTCACACAGAAAAAGACTCTTATCATAAGCTATCACTTTTAGAGGGAATGTAAAAACTGCTACACTTGAACTGAATTACAAAACAGAACAGAGTCTCACGTTTAGAAAACACACTATGGCTGCTTAACGGGAAAGGTGAGGTGGGGTGATGCATAAAACAAGGGTTTCAAATTCGCTCAGATACCGTCCCATACACCCAATATTTAATAGACAAGACCTACTCCTTGCTCAGTGAACTGGACTCAACACCCCCTATTCACTGCACAACAATATATGTGACTAGTAAGAATCTTAAAACCTATGTATTGATATCTGTCTGGAAGTGAGTCCAGTGGGTGTAAAGGCACATAAACACAGCCGTGAAAAGCAGCTAAACCCCATTATAAAAATAAATTACTTTTAAAAACCCGTAAAACAAAGACAGTGAAAGACAGAGAAATTCTTACAAAATTCGTTCAGGGGCTGTGATGCAACCTGGATTGACCATATCTAGACCCACAGCTGGATGAGACATAAGGGTGGACACTCTTGGGGCTGAGAGGTTGGGTGAGGTTGGGTGAGCAAACGCAGACCCTTTAAAGTAATACTGCGTGGTACCCATCCCATGGGTCCCAAATCTCCAGGTTCAAGGGCATCTTCCTACATCAAAAACATGCATTAGAAACCCAGAAGATGGTACACCGTGTGATTTTGAAAGGTTTCTAAAACGCACCTCATTTCTCATCTCCTTGTGTTCGGGTTCGCCATTCCATCTACTTTACTAACAATCTCCCTACTTGGAGAATCAGCACCTTTAACCTCCTGTTCCGTAGAGGTTGCGATTTGTCCTGAGGGTGAAAGGGAAGAGGGGCAACCAATGAGAGACTAGATCTAGGTGTTGGGACAGGCACAGGTCACTCTATTTTCCCATCAGGAAGAAGAATTAACCACAGGCTCAGCCTGACGCCCAGAAACAGAATAGGGCCTGAGGCAATCCCGCGCTTTTGCGGCCAGCACCCAAAAAAGCGAGTTGAAAAATGTAGGCCAGGGACACTGCCATTCACAAACCAGCAGAGTTATAAATGATAACTCTCGTCCACAAATATATTGAGGGAAGGCAATGAAGAGGATTTGAAAGCAAGGCAGAATTGCAGGAAACAGGTTTTAGGAGGTAGATTCGAATCGCCTTTAAAGCACATGAAAAGTGGCAAAACATCGACAATGATGCCCTTGGCCAAAAAGGGCGTATGAGTTTTTTCCTGAATATATTCAGGAAAAAACGCATACGCCCTTTTTGGCCAACCAAGCAACCTGGAAAGGCAAATCAGCGCTACAAGGAAGTCTCGCTTCCCATCGGTCAAAAGGGCCATGCTGCAAAAAGTGTCAAAACCAGAAATGCAGGACAGGCCATGGAGAAATGGCAGCCTTGCTACGCTGATGGGCGGGATGTAAATTGCCAACAGCCACTCTGGAGAAGTGTACGGTGTGTCCTGAAACATCGAAAAAACACAGCTTAGGGAGCATAGGGCACGTCCACTCATGGGCGTATAAATTGGGAAAACTAAAAATCAGCAAGACACAGGCACCCCAAAGTTTAGGGCTGCTCTGTTGACAAGAACCTCCACTTCATGACACCTTAAATATCCCAGGAAAGAGAAAAATGGATAAAGAAGTTGTGGTCCTTATGTACAATGGAATATCACTCAGACATGAAATCAATGTCATAAGGCAAGTAGAAGCAAGATGAGTGGATTTAGGTACAACGATTCTAAGTGAAATAAGTCACACAGAAAAAGACACTTATCATAAGCTATCACTTATAGAGGGAATGTAAAAACCGCTATACTTGAACTGAATTACAAAACAGAACAGTGTCTCACGTTTAGAAAACACACTATGGCTGCTTAACGGGAAAGGTGAGGTGGGGTGATGCATAAAACAAGGGTTTCAAATTCGCTCAGATACCATTCCATACACCCAATATGTAATAGAAAAGACCAACTCCTTCCTCAGTGAACTGGACTCAACACCCCCTATTCACGGCACCAGACTATATGTGACTAGTAAGAATCTTAAAACCTATGTATTGATATCTGTCTGGAAGTGAGTCAAGTGGGTGTAAAGCCGCATAAACACAGCCGTGAAAAGCAGCTAAACCCCATTATAAAAATAAATTACTTTTAAAAACCCGTAAAACAAAGACAGTGAAAGAGAGATAAATTCTTACAAAATTCGTTCAGAGGCTGTGATGCAACCTGGATTGACCATATCTAGACCCACAGCTGGATGAGACATAAGGGTGGACTCTCTTGGGGCTGAGAGTTTGGGTGAGGTTGGGTGAGCATATGCAGACCCTTTAAAGTAATACTGCGTGGTACGCATCCCATGGGTCCCCAATCTCCAGGTTCAAGGGCATCTTCCTACATCGAAAACATGCATGAGAAACCAGAAGATGGTACACCGTGTGATTTTGAAAGGTTTCTAAAACGCACCTCATTTCTCATCTCCTTGTGTTCGGGTTCGCCATTCCAGCTACTTTACTAACAATCTCCCTACTGGGAGAATCAGCACATTTAACCTCCTCTTCCGTACAGGTTGCAATTTGTCCTGAGGATGAAAGGGAAGAGGGGCAACCAATGAGAGACTAGATCTAGATGTTGGGACAGGCACAGGTCAGTTTATTTTCCCATCAGGAAGAAGAATTAACCACAGGCTCAGCCTGCCGCCCGGAACCAGAAAAGGGCCTTAAGCAATCCCGTGCTTTTGCGGCCAGCTCCCAAAAAAGCGAGTTGAAAAATGGAGCCCAGGGACACTGCCATTCACAAACTCGCAGAGTTATAAATGATAACTCTCGTCCACAAATATATTGAGGGAAGGCAACGAAGCGGATTTGAAAGCAAGGCAGAATTGCAGGAAACAGATTTCAGGAGGTAGATTCGAATCGCCTTTAAAGCACATGAAAAGCGGCAACACGTCGACAATGATGCCCTTGGCCAAAAAGGGCGTATGCGTTTTTTCCTCAATATATTCAGGAAAAAACGCATACGCCCTTTTTGGACAACCAAGCAACCTGGAAAGGCAAATCAGCGCTACAAAGAAGTCTCGCTTCCCATCGGTCAAAAGGGCCATGCTGAAAAATGTGTCAAAACCACAAAAGCAGGAGAGGCCATGGAGAAATGGGAGCCTTGCTACGCTGATGGGCGGGATGTAAATTGCCAGCAGCCACTCTGGAGAAGTGTACGGTGTGGCCTGAAATATCGAAAAAACACAGCTTAGGGAGCTTAGGGCACTTCCACTCATGGGCGTATAAATTGGGAAAACTAAAAATCAGCAAGACACAGGCACCCCAAAGTTTAGGGCTGCTCTGTTGACAAGAACCTCCACTTCATGACACCTTAAATATCCCAGGAAAGAGAAAAATGGATAAAGAAATTGTGGTCCTTATGTACAATGGAATATCACTCAGCCATGAAATCAATGTCATAAGGCTAGCAGCAGCATGATGAGTGGATTTAGGTACGACGACTCTAAGTGAAATAAGTCACACAGAAAAAGACACTTATCATAAGCTATCACTTATAGAGGGAATGTAAAAACCGCTACACTTGAACTGAATTACAAATCAGAACAGAGTCACCCAATTTGAAAACACACTATGGCTGCTTAACGGGAAAGGTGAGGTGGGGTGATGCATAAAACAAGGGTTTCAAATTAGCTCAGATACTGTTCCATACACCCAATATGTAATAGACAAGACCTACTCCTTGCTCAGTGAACTGGACTCCACACCCCCTATTTACCACACAAGAATATATCTGAGTAGTGAGAATCTTAAAACCTATGTATTGATATCTCTCTGGAAGTGAGACAAGTGGGTGTAAAGCCGCATAAACACAGCCGTGAAAAGCATCTAACCACATTATAAAAATAAATTATTTTTAAAAACCCATGAGACAAAGACAGTGAAAGAGAGAGAAATTCTTACAAAATTCATTCAGGGGCTGTGACGCAACCTGGATTGACCATATCTAGACCCACAGCTGGATGAGACATAAGGGTGGACACTCTTAGGGCTGAGAGGTTTGGTGAGGTTGGGTGAGCAAACGCAGACCCTTTAAAGTAATACTGCGTGGTACCCATCCCATGGGTCCCAAATCTCCAGGTTCAAGGGCATCTTCCTACATCGAAAACATGCATGAGAAACCCAGAAGATGGTACACCGTGTGATTGGGAAAGTTTCTAAAACGCACCTCATTTCTCATCTCCTTGTGCTCGGGTTCGCCATTCCAGCTACTTTACTAGCAATCTCCCTACTTGGAGAATCAGCACCTTTAACCTCCTGTTCTGTACAGGTTGCTATTTTTCCTGAGGATGAACGGGAAGAGGGGCAACCAAGGAGAGACTAGATCTAGGTGTTGGAACAGGCACAGGTCACTCTATTTTCCCATCAGGAAGAAGAATTAAGCACAGGCTCAGCCTGCCGCCAGGAAGCAGAATAGTGCCTGAGGCAATCCCGCGCTTCTGCGGCCAGCTCCCAAAAAAGCCAGTTGAAAAATGGAGCACATGGGCACTGCAATTCACAAACCTGCAGAGTTATAAATGATAACTCTCGTCCACAAATATCTTGAGGGAAGGCAACGAAGAGGATTTGAAAGCAAGGCAGAATTGCAGGAAACTGGTTTCAGGAGGTAGATTCGAATCGGCTTTAAAGCACATGAAAAGCGGCAAAACGTCGACAGTGACGCCCTTGGCCAAAAAGGGCGTATGCGTTTTTTCCTGAATATATTCAGGAAAAAACGCATACGCCCTTTTTGTCCAACCATGCAACCTGGAAAGGCAAATCAGCGCTACAAAGAAGTCTCGCTTCCCATCGGTCAAAAGGGCCATGCTGAAAAAAGTGTCAAAACCACAAAAGCAGGACAGGCCATGGAGAAATGAAAGCCTTGCTACACTGATGCGCGGGATGTAAACTGCCAGCAGCCACTCTGGAGAAGTGTACGGTGTGGCCTTAAACACCGAAAAAACACAGCATAGGGAGCCTAGGGCACTTCCACTCATGGGCGTATAAATTGGGAAAACTAAAAATCAGCAAGACACAGGCACCCCAAAGTTTAGGGCTGCTCTGTTGACAAGAACCTCCACTTCATGACACCTTAAATATCCCAGTAAAGAGAAAAATGGATAAAGAAGTTGTGGTCCTTATGTACAATGGAATATCACTCAGCCATGAAATCAATGTCATAAGGCTAGTAGCAGCATGATGAGTGGATTTTGGTAGGACGACTCTAAGTGAAATAAGTCACACAGAAAAAGACACGTATCGAAAGCTATCACTCATAGAGGGAATGTAAAAACCGCTACACTTGAACTGAATTACAAATCAGAACAGAGTCACCCATTTTGAAAACACACTATGGCTGCTTAACGGGAAAGGTGAGGTGGGGTGATGCATAAAACAAGGGTTTCAAATTAGCTCAGATACCGTTCCATACACCCAATATGTAATAGACAAGACCTACTCCTTGCTCAGTGAACTGGACTCAACACCCCCTATTCACTGCAGAAGAATATATCTGACTAGTAAGAATCTTAAAACCTATACATTGATATCTCTCTGGAAGTGAGTCAAGTGGGTGTAAAGCCGCGTAAACACAGCCGTGAAAAGCATCTAACCACATTATAAAAATAAATTAGTTTTAAAAACCCATGAAACAAAGACAGTGAAAGAGAGAGAAATTCTTAAAAAATTCATTCAGGGGCTGTGACGCATCCTGGATTGACCATATCTAGACCCACAGGTTGATGAGACATAAGGGTGGACACTCTTGGGGCTGAGAGGTTTGGTGAGATTGGGTGAGCTAACGCAGACCCTTTAAAGTAATACTGCGTGGTACCCATCCCATGGGTCCCAAATCTCCAGGTTCAAGGGCATCTTCCTACATCGAAAACATGCATGAGAAACCCAGAAGATGGTACACCGTGTGATTGGGAAAGTTTCTAAAACGCACCTCATTTCTCATCTCCTTGTGCTCGGGTTCGCCATTCCACCTACTTTACTAGCAATCTCCCTACTTGGAGAATCAGCACCTTTAACCTCCTGTTCTGTACAGGTTACAATTTCTCCTGAGGATGAACGGGAAGAGGGGCAACCAATGAGAGACTAGATGTAGGTGTTGGGACAGGCAGAGGTCACTCTATTTTCTCATCAGGAAGAAGAATTAAGCACAGGCTCAGCCTGCCGCAGGGAAGCAGAATAGTGCCTGAGGCAATCCCGCGCTTCTGCGGCCAGCTCCCAAAAAAGCCAGTTGAAAAATGGAGCACATGGGCACTGCAATTCACAAACCTGCAGAGTTATAAATGATAACTCTCGTCCACAAATATATTGAGGGAAGGCAACGAAGAGGATTTGAAAGCAAGGCAGAATTGCAGGAAACAGGTTTCAGGAGGTAGATTCGAATCGGCTTTAAAGCACATGAAAAGCGACAAAACGTCGACAGTGACGCCCTTGGCCAAAAAGGGCGTATGCGTTTTTTCCTGAATATATTCAGGAAAAAAAACATACGCCCTTTTTGGCCAACCAAGCAACCTGGAAATGCAAATCAGCGCTACAAAGAAGTCTCGCTTCCCATCGGTCAAAAGGGCCATGCTGAAAAAAGTGTCAAAACCACAAAAGCAGGACAGGCCATGGAGAAATGGGAGCCTTGCTACACTGATGGGCGGGATGTAAATTGCCAGCAGCCTCTCTGGAGAAGTGTACGGTGTGTCCTGAAACATCGATAAAACACAGATTAGGGAGCATAGGGCACGTCCACTCATGGGCGTATAAATTGGGAAAATTAATAATCAGCAAGACACAGGCACCCCAAAGTTTAGGGCTGCTCTGTTGACAAGAACCTCCACTTCATGACACCTTAAATATCCCAGGAAAGAGAAAAATGGATACAGAAGTTGTGGTCCTTATGTACAATGGAATATCACTCAGCCATGAAATCAATGTCATATGGCTAGTAGCAGCATGATGAGTGGATTTAGGTACGACGACTCTAAGTGAAATAAGTCACACAGAAAAAGACACTTATCATAAGCTATCACTTATTGAGGGAATGTAAAAACTGCTACACTTGAACTGAATTACAAAACAGAACAGAGTCACACGTTTAGAAAACACACTATGGCTGCTTAACGGGAAAGGAGAGGTGGGGTGATGCATAAAACAAGGGTTTCAAATTAGCTCAGATACCGTTCCATACACCCAATATGTAATAGACAAGACCTACTCCTTGCTCAGTGAACTGGACTCAACACCCCCTATTCACCGCACAAGTATATATCAGACTAGTAAGAATCTTAAAACTTATGTATTGATATCTCTCTGGAAGTGTGTCAAGTGGGTGTAAAGCCGCATAAACACAGCCGTTAAAAGAAGCTAAACCCCAATATAAAAATAAATTACTTTTAAAAACCCGTAAAACAAAGACAGTGAAAGAGAGAGAAATTCTTACACAATTCGTTCAGGGGCTGTGATGCAACCTGGATTGAACATATCTAGACCCACAGTTGGATGAGACCTAAGGGTGGACACTCTTGGGGCTGACAGGTTTGGTGAGGTTGGGTGAGCAAACGCAGACCCTTTAAAGTAATACTGCATGGTACCCATCCCATGGGTCCCAAATCTGTAGGTTCAAGGACATTCTCCTACATCGAAAACATGCATGAGGAACCCAGAAGATGGTACACCGTGTGATTCGGAAAGTTTCTAAAACGCACCTCATTTCTCATCTCCTTGTGCTCGGGTTCGCCATTCCAGCTACTTTACTAGCAATCTCCCTACTTGGAGAATCAGCACCTTTATCCTCCTGTTCCGTACAGGTTGCAATTTGTCCTGAGGATGAACGGGAGGAGGGGCAACCAATGAGAGACTAGATGTAGGTGTTGGGACAGGCACAGGTCACTCTATTTTCCCATCAGGAAGAAGAATTAACCACAGGCTCAGCCTGCCGCCCGGAACCAGAATAGGGCCTGAGGCAATCCCGCGCTTTTGCGGCCAGATCCCAAAAAAGCGAGTTGAAAAATGGAGCTCAGGGGCACTGCAATTCACAAACCTGCAGAGTTATAAATGATAACTCTCATCCACAAATGTATTGAGGGAAGGCAACGAAGAGGATTTGAAAGCAAGGCAGAATTGCAGGAAACAGATTTCAGGAGGTAGATTCGAATCGCCTTTAAAGCACATGAAAAGCGGCAAAACGTCGACAATGATGCCCTTGGCCAAAAAGGGCGTATGCGTTTTTTCCTGAATATATTCAGGAAAAAACGCATACGCCCTTTTTGGCCAATCAAGCAACCTGGAAAGGCAAATCAGCGCTACAAAGAAGTCTCGCTTCCCATCGGTCAAAAGGGCCATGCTGAAAAATGTGTCAAAACCACAAAAGCAGGAGAGGCCATGGAGAAATGGGAGCCTTGCTACGCTGATGGGCGGGATGTAAATTGCCAGCAGCCACTCTGGAGAAGTGTACGGTGTGGCCTGAAATATCGAAAAAACACAGCTTAGGGAGCTTAGGGCACTTCCACTCATGGGCGTATAAATTGGGAAAACTAAAAATCAGCAAGACACAGGCACCCCAAAGTTTAGGGCTGCTCTGTTGACAAGAACCTCCACTTCATGACACCTTAAATATCCCAGGAAAGAGAAAAATGGATAAAGAAATTGTGGTCCTTATGTACAATGGAATATCACTCAGCCATGAAATCAATGTCATAAGGCTAGCAGCAGCATGATGAGTGGATTTAGGTACGACGACTCTAAGTGAAATAAGTCACACAGAAAAAGACACGTATCAAAAGCTATCACTTATAGAGGGAATGTAAAAACCGCTACACTTGAACTGAATTACAAATGAGAACAGAGTCACCCAATTTGAAAACACACTATGGCTGCTTAACGGGAAAGGTGAGGTGGGGTGATGCATAAAACAAGGGTTTCAAATTAGCTCAGATACTGTTCCATACACCCAATATGTAATAGACAAGACCTACTCCTTGCTCAGTGAACTGGACTCAACACCCCCTATTCACCACACAAGAATATATCTAACTAGTGAGAATCTTAAAACCTATGTATTGATATCTCTCTGGAAGTGTGTCAAGTGGGTGTAAAGCCGCATAAACACAGCCGTGAAAAGCATCTAACCCCATTATAAAAATAAATTACTTGTAAAAACCCGTAAAACAAAGACAGTGAAAGAGAGAGAAATTCTTACACAATTCGTTCAGGGGCTGTGATGCAACCTGGATTGAACATATCTAGACCCACAGTTGGATGAGACCTAAGGGTGGACACTCTTGGGGCTGACAGGTTTGGTGAGGTTGGGTGAGCAAACGCAGACCCTTTAAAGTAATACTGCGTGGTACCCATCCCATGGGTCCCAAATCTGTAGGTTCAAGGACATTCTCCTACATCGAAAACATGCATGAGAAACCCAGAAGATGGTACACCGTGTGATTGGGAAAGTTTCTAAAACGCACCTCATTTCTCATCTCCTTGTGCTCGGGTTCGCCATTCCAGCTACTTTACTAGCAATCTCCCTACTTGGAGAATCAGCACCTTTAACCTTCTGTTCCGTACAGGTTGCAATTTGTCCTGAGGATGAACGGAAGGAGGGGCAACCAATGAGAGACTAGATGTAGGTGTTGGGACAGGCACAGGTCACTCGAATTTCCCATCAGGAAGAAGAATTAACCACAGGCTCAGCCTGCCGCCCGGAACCAGAATAGGGCCTGAGTCAATCCCGCGCTTTTGCGGCCAGATCCCAAAAAAGCGAGTTGAAAAATGGAGCTCAGGGGCACTGCAATTCACAAACTTGCTGAGTTATAAATGATAACTCTCGTCCACACATGTATTGAGGGAAGGCAACGAAGAGGATTTGAAAGCAAGGCAGAATTGCAGGAAACAGATTTTAGGAGGTAGATTCGAATCGCCTTTAAAGCACATGAAAAGCGGCAAAACGTCGACAATGATGCCCTTGGCCAAAAAGGGCGTATGCATTTTTTCCTGAATATATTCAGGAAAAAACGCATACGCCCTTTTTGGCCAACCAAGCAACCTGGAAAGGCAAATCAGCGCTACAAAGAAGTCTCGCTTCCCATCGGTCAAAAGGGCCATGCTGAAAAATGTGTCAAAACCACAAAAGCAGGAGAGGCCATGGAGAAATGGGAGCCTTGCTACGCTGATGGGCGGGATGTAAATTGCCAGCAGCCACTCTGGAGAAGTGTACGGTGTGGCCTGAAATATCGAAAAAACACAGCTTAGGGAGCTTAGGGCACTTCCACTCATGAGCGTATAAATTGGGAAAACTAAAAATCAGCAAGACACAGGCACCCCAAAGTTTAGGGCTGCTCTGTTGACAAGAACCTCCACTTCATGACACCTTAAATATCCCAGGAAAGAGAAAAATGGATAAAGAAATTGTGGTCCTTACAATGGAATATCACTCAGCCATGAAATCAATGTCATAAGGCTAGCAGCAGCATGATGAGTGGATTTAGGTATGACGAGTCTAAGTGAAATAAGTCACACAGAAAAAGACACGTATCAAAAGCTATCACTTATAGACGGAATGTAAAAACCGCTACACTTGAACTGAATTACAAATCAGAACAGAGTCACCCAATTTGAAAACACTCTATGGCTGCTTAACGGGAAAGGTGAGGTGGGGTGATGCATAAAACAAGGGTTTCAAATTAGCTCAGATACCGTTCCATACACCCAATATGTAATAGACAAGACCTACTCCTTGCTCAGTGAACTGGACTCAACACCCCCTATTCACCACACAAGAATATATCTGAATAGTGAGAATCTTAAAACCTATGTATTGATATCTCTCTGGAAGTGAGTCAAGTGGGTGTAAAGCCGCATAAACACAGCCATGAAAAGCATCTAACCACATTATAAAAATAAATTATTTTTAAAAACCCATGAGACAAAGACAGTGAAAGAGAGAGAAATTCTTAAAAAATTCATTCAGGGGCTGTGACGCAACCTGGATTGACCATATCTAGACCCACAGGTGGATTAGACATAAGGGTGGACACTCTTGGGGCTGAGAGGTTTGGTGAGATAGGGTGAGCAAACGCATACCCTTTAAAGTAATACTGCGTGGTACCCATCCCATGGGTCCCAAATCTCCAGGTTCAAGGGCATCTTCCTACATCGAAAACATGCATGAGAAACCCAGAAGATGGTACACCGTGTGATTGGGAAAGTTTCTAAAACGCACCTCATTTCTCATCTCCTTGTGCTCGGGTTCGCCATTCCACCTACTTTACTAGCAATCTCCCTACTTGGAGAATCAGCACCTTTAACCTCCTGTTCTGTACAGGTTACAATTTGTCCTGAGGATGAACGGGAAGAGGGGCAACCAATGAGAGACTAGATGTAGGTGTTGGGACAGGCACAGGTCACTCTATTTTCTCATCAGGAAGAAGAATTAAGCATAGGCTCAGCCTGCCGCAGGGAAGCAGAATAGTGCCTGAGGCAATCCCGCGCTTCTGCGGCCAGCTCCCAAAAAAGCCAGTTGAAAAATGGAGCACATGGGCACTGCAATTCACAAACATGCAGAGTTATAAATGATAACTCTCGTCCACAAATATATTGAGGGAAGGCAACGAAGAGGATTTGAAAGCAAGGCAGAATTGCAGGAAACAGGTTTCAGGAGGTAGATTCGAATCGGCTTTATAGCACATGAAAAGCGGCAAAACGTCGACAATGATGCCCTTGGCCAAAAAGGGCGTATGGGTTTTTTCCTGAATATATTCAGGAAAAAACGCATACGCCCTTTTTGGCCAACCAAGCAACCTGGAAAGGCAAATCAGCGCTACAAAGAAGTCTCGCTTCCCATCGGTCAAAAGGGCCATGCTGAAAAAAGTGTCAAAACCACAAAAGCAGGACAGGCCATGGAGAAATGGGAGCCTTGCTACACTGATGGGCGGGATGTAAATTGCCAGCAGCCTCTCTGGAGAAGTGTACGGTGTGTCCTGAAACATCGAAAAAACACAGATTAGGGAGCATAAGGCACGTCCACTCATGGGCGTATAAATTGGGAAAATTAATAATCAGAAAGACACAGGCACCCCAAAGTTTAGGGCTGCTCTGTTGACAAGAACCTCCACTTCATGACACCTTAAATATCCCAGGAAAGAGAAAAATGGATACAGAAGTTGTGGTCCTTATGTACAATGGAATATCACTCAGCCATGAAATCAATGTCATATGGCTAGTAGCAGCATGATGAGTGGATTTAGGTACGACGACTCTAAGTGAAATAAGTCACACAGAAAAAGACACTTATCATAAGCTATCACTTACAGAGAGAATGTAAAAACTGCTACACTTGAACTGAATTACAAAAGAGAACAGAGTCACACGTTTAGAAAACACACTATGGCTGCTTAACGGGAAAGGTGAGGTGGGGTGATGCATAAAACAAGGGTTTCAAATTAGCTCAGATACCGTTCCATACACCCAATATGTAATAGACAAGACCTACTCCTTGCTCAGTGAACTGGACTCAACACACCCTATTCACCGCACAAGTATATATCAGACTAGTAAGAATCTTAAAACCTATGTATTGATATCTCTCTGGAAGTGTGTCAAGTGGGTGTAAAGCCGCATAAACACAGCCGTTAAAAGAAGCTAAACCCCAATATAAAAATAAATTACTTTTAAAAACCCGTAAAACAAAGACAGTGAAAGAGAGAGAAATTCTTACACAATTCGTTCAGGGGCTGTGATGCAACCTGGATTGAACATATCTAGACCCACAGTTGGATGAGACCTAAGGGTGGGCACTCTTGGGGCTGACAGGTTTGGTGAGGTTGGGTGAGCAAACGCAGACCCTTTAAAGTAATACTGCGTGGTACCCATCCCATGGGTCCCAAATCTGTAGGTTCAAGGACATTCTCCTACATCGAAAACATGCATGAGGAACCCAGAATATGGTACACCGTGTGATTCGGAAAGTTTCTAAAACGCACCTCATTTCTCATCTCCTTGTGCTCGGGTTCGCCATTCCAGCTACTTTACTAGCAATCTCCCTACTTGGAGAATCAGCACCTTTATCCTCCTGTTCCGTACAGGTTGCAATTTGTCCTGAGGATGAACGGGAGGAGGGGCAACCAATGAGAGACTAGATGTAGGTGTTGGGACAGGCACAGGTCACTCTATTTTCCCATCAGGAAAAAGAATTAACCACAGGCTCAGCCTGCCGCCCGGAACCAGATTAGGGCCTGAGGCAATCCCGCGCTTTTGCGGCCAGATCCCAAAAAAGCGAGTTGAAAAATGGAGCTCAGGGGCACTGCAATTCACAAACCTGCAGAGTTATGAATGATAACTCTCGTCCACAAATGTATTGAGGGAAGGCAACGAAGAGGATTTGAAAGCAAGGCAGAATTGCAGGAAACAGATTTCAGGAGGTAGATTCGAATCGCTTTTAAAGCACATGAAAAGCGGCAAAACGTCGACAATGATGCCCTTGGCCAAAAAGGGCGTATGGGTTTTTTCCTGAATATATTCAGGAAAAAACGCATACGCCCTTTTTGGCCAACCAAGCAACCTGGAAAGGCAAATCAGCGCTACAAAGAAGTCTCGCTTCCCATCGGTCAAAAGGGCCATGCTGAAAAATGTGTCAAAACCACAAAAGCAGGAGAGGCCATGGAGAAATGGGAGCCTTGCTACGCTGATGGGCAGGATGTAAATTGCCAGCAGCCACTCTGGAGAAGTGTACGGTGTGGCCTGAAATATCGAATAAACACAGCTTAGGGAGCTTAGGGCACTTCCACTCATGGGTGTATAAATTGGGAAAACTAAAAATCAGCAAGACACAGGCACCCCAAAGTTTAGGGCTGCTCTGTTGACAAGAACCTCCACTTCATGACACCTTAAATATCCCAGGAAAGAGAAAAATGGATAAAGAAATTGTGGTCCTTATGTACAATGGAATATCACTCAGCCATGAAATCAATGTCATAAGGCTAGCAGCAGCATGATGAGTGGATTTAGGTACGACGACTCTAAGTGAAATAAGTCACACAGAAAAAGACACGTATCAAAAGCTATCACTTATAGAGGGAATGTAAAAACCACTACACTTGAACTGAATTACAAATGAGAACAGAGTCACCCAATTTGAAAACACACTATGGCTGCTTAACGGGAAAGGTAAGGTGGGGTGATGCATAAAACAAGGGTTTCAAATTAGCTCAGATACTGTTCCATACACCCAATATGTAATAGACAAGACCTAATCCTTGCTCAGTGAACTGGACTCAACACCCCCTATTCACCACACAAGAATATATCTAACTAGTGAGAATCTTAAAACCTATGTATTGATATCTCTCTGGAAGTGTGTCAAGTGGGTGTAAAGCCGCATAAACCCAGCCGTGAAAAGCATCTAACCCCATTATAAAAATAAATTACTTGTAAAAACCCGTAAAACAAAGACAGTGAAAGAGAGAGAAATTCTTACACAATTCGTTCAGGGGCTGTGATGCAACCTGGATTGAACATATCTAGACCCACAGTTGGATGAGACCTAAGGGTGGACACTCTTGGGGCTGACAGGTTTGGTGAGGTTGGGTGAGCAAACGCAGACCCTTTAAAGTAATACTGCGTGGTACCCATCCCATGGGTCCCAAATCTGTAGGTTCAAGGACATTCTCCTACATCGAAAACATGCATGAGAAACCCAGAAGATGGTACACCGTGTGATTGGGAAAGTTTCTAAAACGCACCTCATTTCTCATCTCCTTGTGCTCGGGTTCGCCATTCCAGCTACTTTACTAGCAATCTCCCTACTTGGAAAATCAGCACCTTTAACCTTCTGTTCCGTACAGGTTGCAATTTGTCCTGAGGATGAACGGGAGGAGGGGCAACCAATGAGAGACTAGATGTAGGTGTTGGGACAGGCACAGGTCACTCGAATTTCCCATCAGGAAGAAGAATTAACCACAGGCTCAGGCTGCCGCCCGGAACCAGAATAGGGCCTGAGTCAATCCCGCGCTTTTGCGGCCAGATCCCAAAAAAGCGAGTTGAAAAATGGAGCTCAGGTGCACTGCAATTCACAAACTTGCTGAGTTATAAATGACAACTCTCGTCCACACATGTAATGAGGGAAGGCAACGAAGAGGATTTGAAAGCAAGGCAGAATTGCAGGAAACAGATTTTAGGAGGTAGATTCGAATCGCCTTTAAAGCACATGAAAAGCGGCAAAACGTCGACAATGATGCCCTTGGCCAAAAAGGGCGTATGCATTTTTTCCTGAATATATTCAGGAAAAAACGCATACGCCCTTTTTGGCCAACCAAGCAACCTGGAAAGGCAAATCAGCGCTACAAAGAAGTCTCGCTTCCCATCGGTCAAAAGGGCCATGCTGAAAAATGTGTCAAAACCACAAAAGCAGGAGAGGCCATGGAGAAATGGGAGCCTTGCTACGCTGATGGGCGGGATGTAAATTGCCAGCAGCCACTCTGGAGAAGTGTACGGTGTGGCCTGAAATATCGAAAAAACACAGCTTAGGGAGCTTAGGGCACTTCCACTCATGGGCGTATAAATTGGGAAAACTAAAAATCAGCAAGACACAGGCACCCCAAAGTTTAGGGCTGCTCTGTTGACAAGAACCTCCACTTCATGACACCTTAAATATCCCAGGAAAGAGAAAAATGGATAAAGAAATTGTGGTCCTTACAATGGAATATCACTCAGCCATGAAATCAATGTCATAAGGCTAGCAGCAGCATGATGAGTGGATTTAGGTACGACGAGTCTAAGTGAAATAAGTCACACAGAAAAAGACACGTATCAAAAGCTATCACTTATAGACGGAATGTAAAAACCGCTACACTTGAACTGAATTACAAATCAGAACAGAGTCACCCAATTTGAAAACACTCTATGGCTGCTTAACGGGAAAGGTGAGGTGGGGTGATGCATAAAACAAGGGTTTCAAATTAGCTCAGATACCGTTCCATACACCCAATATGTAATAGACAAGACCTACTCCTTGCTCAGTGAACTGGACTCAACACCCCCTATTCACCACACAAGAATATATCTGAATAGTGAGAATTTTAAAACCTATGTATTGATATCTCTCTGGAAGTGAGTCAAGTGGGTGTAAAGCCGCATAAACACAGCCATGAAAAGCATCTAACCACATTATAAAAATAAATTATTTTTAAAAACCCATGAGACAAAGACAGTGAAAGAGAGAGAAATTCTTAAAAAATTCATTCAGGGGCTGTGACGCAACCTGGATTGACCATATCTAGACCCACAGGTGGATTAGACATAAGGGTGGACACTCTTGGGGCTGAGAGGTTTGGTGAGATAGGGTGAGCAAACGCATACCCTTTAAAGTAATACTGCGTGGTACCCATCCCATGGGTCCCAAATCTCCAGGTTCAAGGGCATCTTCCTACATCGAAAACATGCATGAGAAACCCAGAAGATGGTACTATGTGTGATTGGGAAAGTTTCTAAAACGCACCTCATTTCTCATCTCCTTGTGCTTGGGTTCGCCATTCCAGCTACTTGACTAACAATCTCCCTACTTGGAGAATCAGCACCTTTAACCTTCTGTTCCGTACAGGTTGCAATTTGTCCTGAGGATGAACGGGAAGAGGGGCAACCAATGAGAGACTAGATGTAGGTGTTGGGACAGGCATAGGTCACTCTATTTTCTCATCAGGAAGAACAATTAAGCACAGGCTCAGCCTGCCGCCGGGAAGCAGAATAGTGCCTGAGGCAATCCCGCGCTTCTGCGGCCAGCTCCCAAAAAAGCCAGTTGAAAAATGGAGAACATGGGCACTGCAATTCACAAACCTGCAGAGTTATAAATGATAACTCTCGTCCACAAATATATTGAGGGAAGGCAACGAAGAGGATTTGAAAGCAAGGCAGAATTGCAGGAAACAGGTTTCAGGAGGTAGATTCGAATCGGCTTTATAGCACATGAAAAGCGGCAAAACGTCGACAATGATGCCCTTGGCCAAAAAGGGCGTATGGGTTTTTTCCTGAATATATTCAGGAAAAAACGCATACGCCCTTTTTGGCCAACCAAGCAACCTGGAAAGGCAAATCAGCGCTACAAAGAAGTCTCGCTTCCTATCGGTCAAAAGGGCCATGCTGCAAAAAGTGTCAAAACCACAAAAGCAGGACAGGCCATGGAGAAATGGCAGCCTTGCTACACTGATGGGCGGGATGTAAATTGCCAGCAGCCACTCTGGAGAAGTGTACGGTGTGTCCTGAAACATCGAAAAAACACAGCTTAGGGAGCATAGGGCACTTCCACTCATGGGCGTATAAATTGGGAAAATTAAAAATCAGCAAGACACAGGCACCCCAAAGTTTAGGGCTGCTCTGTTGACAAGAACCTCCACTTCATGACACCTTAAATATCACAGGAACGAGAAAAATGGATAAAGAAGTTGTGGTCCTTATGTACAATGGAATATAACTCAGACCTGAAATCAATGTCATATGGCTAGTAGAAGCAAGATGAGTGGATTTAGGTACGACGACTCTAAGTGAAATAAGTCACACAGAAAAAGCCATTATCATAAACTATCACTTACAGAGGGAATATAAAAACTGCTACACTTGAACTGAATTACAAAAGAGAACAGAGTCACACGTTTAGAAAACACACTATGGCTGCTTAACGGGAAAGATGAAGTGGGGTGATGCATAAAACAAGGGTTTCAAATTAGCTCAGATACACTTCCATACACCCAGTATGTAATAGACAAGACCTACTCCTTGTTCAGTGAACTGGACTCAACACCCCCTATTCACCGCACAAGTATATATCTGAATAGTGAGAATCTTAAAACCTATGTATTGATATCTCTCTGGAAGTGAATCAAGTGGGTGTAAAGCCGCATAAACACAGCCGTGAAAAGCAGCTAAACCCCATTATAAAAATAAATTATTTTTAAAAACCCATGAAAAAAAGACAGTGAAAGAGAGAGAAATTCTTACAAAATTCATTCAGGGGCTGTGACGCAACCTGGATTGACCATATCTAGACCCACACCTGGATGAGACATAAGGGTGGACACTCTTGGGGCTGAGAGGTTGAGTGAGGTTGGGTGAGCAAACACAGACCCTTTAAAGTAATACTGCGTGGTACCCATCCCATGGGTCCCAAATCTCCAGGTTCAAGGGCATCTTCCTACATCGAAAACATGCATGAGAAACCCAGAACATGGTACACCGTGTGATTTTGAAAGGTTTCTAAAACGTACCTCATTTCTCATCTCCTTGTGCTCGGGTTCGCCTTTCCAGCTACTTTACTAGCAATCTCCCTACTTGGAGAATCAGCACCTTTAAGCTCCTGTTCCCTACAGGTTGCAATTTGTCCTGAGGATGAACGGGAAGAGGGGCAACCAATGAGAGAATAGATCTAGGTGTTGGGACAGGCACAGGTCACTCTATTTTCCCATCAGGAAGAAGAATTAACCACAGGCTCAGCCTGCCGCCAGAAACCAGAATAGGGCCTGAGGCAATCCCGTGCTTTTGCGGCCAGATCCCAAAAAAGACAGTTGAAAAACAGAGCTCAGGGGCACTGCAATTCACAAACCTGCTGAGTTGTAAATGATAACTCTCGTTCACAAATATATTGAAGGAAGGCAACGAAGAGGATTTGAAAGCAAGGCAGAATTGCAGGAAACAGGTTTCAGGAGGTGGATTCGAATCGCCTTTAAAGCACATGAAAAGTGGCAAAATGTCGACAATGATGCCCTTGGCCAAAAAGGGCGTATGCATTTTTTCCTGAATATATTCAGGAAAAAACGCATACGCCCTTTTTAGCCAACCAAGCAACCTGGAAAGGCAAATCAGCGCTACAAAGAAGTCTCGCTTCCCATTGGTCAAAAGGGCCATGCTGCAAAAAGTGTCAAAATCAGAAATGCAGGACAGGCCATGGAGAAATGGCAGCCTTGCTACGCTGATGGGCGGGATGTAAATTGCCAACAGCCACTCTGGAGAAGTGTACGGTGTGTCCTGAAACATCGAAAAAACACAGCTTAGGGAGCATAGGGCACGTCTACTCATGGGCGTATAAATTGGGAAAACTAAAAATCAGCAAGACACAGGCACCCCAAAGTTTAGGGCTGCTCTGTTGACAAGAACCGCCACTTCATGACACCTTAAATATCCCAGGAAAGAGAAAAATGGATAAAGAAGTTGTGGTCCTTATGTACAATGGAAAATCACACAGACATGAAATCAATGTCATAAGGCTAGTAGAAGCAAGATGAGTGGATTTAGGTACGAGGATTCTAAGTGAAATAAGTCACACAGAAAAAGACACTTATCAAAAGCTATCACTTATA
The DNA here is from genome assembly GCF_028021215.1 of Eschrichtius robustus. Classification (NCBI taxonomy): domain Eukaryota; kingdom Metazoa; phylum Chordata; class Mammalia; order Artiodactyla; family Eschrichtiidae; genus Eschrichtius; species Eschrichtius robustus. Next base: position 1,600,687 of record NW_027175668.1, read on the forward strand.
GAGGGAATGTAAAAACCAGTACACTTGAACTGAATTACAAAACAGAACAGAGTCACACGTTTACAAAACACACTATGGCTGCTTAACGGGAAAGATGAGGTGGGGTGATGCATAAAACAAGGGTTTCAAATTCGCTCAGATACCGTTCCATACAGCCAATATGTAATAGACAAGACCTACTCCTTGCTCAGTGAACTGGACTCAACACCCCCTATTCACCGCACAAGAATATATCTGAGTAGTAAGAATCTTAAAACCTATGTATTGATATCTGTCTGGAAGTGAGTCAACTGGGTGTAAAGCCGCATAAACACAGCCGTGAAAAGCAGCTAAACCCCATTATAAAAATAAATTGCTTTTAAAAACCCGTAAAACAAAGACAGTGAAAGAGAGAGAAATTCTTACAAAATTCGTTCAGGGGCTGTGATGCAAACTGGATTGACCATATCTAGACCCACACCTGGATGAGACATAAGGGTGGACACTCTTGGGGCTGAGAGGTTGAGTGAGGTTGGGTGAGCAAACACAGACCCTTTAAAGTAATACTGCGTGGTACCCATCTCATGGGTCCCAAATCTCCAGGTTCAAGGGCATCTTCCTACATCGAAAACATGCATGAGAAACCCAGAACATGGTACACCGTGTGATTTTGAAAGGTTTCTAAAACGCACCTCATTTCTCATCTCCTTGTGCTCGGGTTCGCCTTTCCAGCTACTTTACTAGCAATCTCTCTACTTGGAGAATCAGCACCTTTAAGCTCCTGTTCCCTACAGGTTGCAATTTGTCCTGAGGATGAACGGGAAGAGGGGCAACCAATGAGAGACTAGATCTAGGTGTTGGGACAGGCACAGGTCACTCTATTTTCCCATCAGGAAGAAGAATTAACCACAGGCTCAGCCTGCCGCCAGAAACCAGAATAGGGCCTGAGGCAATCCCGTGCTTTTGCGGCCAGATCCCAAAAAAGACAGTTGAAAAACAGAGCTCAGGGGCACTGCAATTCACAAACCTGCTGAGTTGTAAATGATAACTCTCGTTCACAAATATATTGAAGGAAGGCAACGAAGAGGATTTGAAAGCAAGGCAGAATTGCAGGAAACAGGTTTCAGGAGGTGGATTCGAATCGCCTTTAAAGCACATGAAAAGCGGCAAAACGTCGACAATGATGCCCTTGGCCAAAAAGGGCGTATGCGTTTTTTCCTGAATATATTCAGGAAAAAACGCATACGCCCTTTTTGGCCAACCAAGCAACCTGGAAAGGCAAATCAGCGCTACAAAGAAGTCTCGCTTCCCATCGGTCAAAAGGGCCATGCTGAAAAATGTGTCAAAACCACAAAAGCAGGAGAGGCCATGGAGAAATGGGAGCCTTGCTACGCTGATGGGCGGGATGTAAATTGCCAGCAGCCACTCTGGAGAAGTGTACGGTGTGGCCTGAAATATCGAAAAAACACAGCTTAGGGAGCTTAGGGCACTTCCACTCATGGGCGTATAAATTGGGAAAACTAAAAATCAGCAAGACACAGGCACCCCAAAGTTTAGGGCTGCTCTGTTGACAAGAACCTCCACTTCATGACACCTTAAATATCCCAGGAAAGAGAAAAATGGATAAAGAAATTGTGGTCCTTACAATGGAATATCACTCAGCCATGAAATCAATGTCATAAGGCTAGCAGCAGCATGATGAGTGGATTTAGGTACGACGAGTCTAAGTGAAATAAGTCACACAGAAAAAGACACGTATCAAAAGCTATCACTTATAGACGGAATGTAAAAACCGCTACACTTGAACTGAATTACAAATCAGAACAGAGTCACCCAATTTGAAAACACTCTATGGCTGCTTAACGGGAAAGGTGAGGTGGGGTGATGCATAAAACAAGGGTTTCAAATTAGCTCAGATACCGTTCCATACACCCAATATGTAATAGACAAGACCTACTCCTTGCTCAGTGAACTGGACTCAACACCCCCTATTCACCACACAAGAATATATCTGAATAGTGAGAATTTTAAAACCTATGTATTGATATCTCTCTGGAAGTGAGTCAAGTGGGTGTAAAGCCGCATAAACACAGCCATGAAAAGCATCTAACCACATTATAAAAATAAATTATTTTTAAAAACCCATGAGACAAAGACAGTGAAAGAGAGAGAAATTCTTAAAAAATTCATTCAGGGGCTGTGACGCAACCTGGATTGACCATATCTAGACCCACAGGTGGATTAGACATAAGGGTGGACACTCTTGGGGCTGAGAGGTTTGGTGAGATAGGGTGAGCAAACGCATACCCTTTAAAGTAATACTGCGTGGTACCCATCCCATGGGTCCCAAATCTCCAGGTTCAAGGGCATCTTCCTACATCGAAAACATGCATGAGAAACCCAGAAGATGGTACTATGTGTGATTGGGAAAGTTTCTAAAACGCACCTCATTTCTCATCTCCTTGTGCTTGGGTTCGCCATTCCAGCTACTTGACTAACAATCTCCCTACTTGGAGAATCAGCACCTTTAACCTTCTGTTCCGTACAGGTTGCAATTTGTCCTGAGGATGAACGGGAAGAGGGGCAACCAATGAGAGACTAGATGTAGGTGTTGGGACAGGCATAGGTCACTCTATTTTCTCATCAGGAAGAACAATTAAGCACAGGCTCAGCCTGCCGCCGGGAAGCAGAATAGTGCCTGAGGCAATCCCGCGCTTCTGCGGCCAGCTCCCAAAAAAGCCAGTTGAAAAATGGAGAACATGGGCACTGCAATTCACAAACCTGCAGAGTTATAAATGATAACTCTCGTCCACAAATATATTGAGGGAAGGCAACGAAGAGGATTTGAAAGCAAGGCAGAATTGCAGGAAACAGGTTTCAGGAGGTAGATTCGAATCGGCTTTATAGCACATGAAAAGCGGCAAAACGTCGACAATGATGCCCTTGGCCAAAAAGGGCGTATGGGTTTTTTCCTGAATATATTCAGGAAAAAACGCATACGCCCTTTTTGGCCAACCAAGCAACCTGGAAAGGCAAATCAGCGCTACAAAGAAGTCTCGCTTCCTATCGGTCAAAAGGGCCATGCTGCAAAAAGTGTCAAAACCACAAAAGCAGGACAGGCCATGGAGAAATGGCAGCCTTGCTACACTGATGGGCGGGATGTAAATTGCCAGCAGCCACTCTGGAGAAGTGTACGGTGTGTCCTGAAACATCGAAAAAACACAGCTTAGGGAGCATAGGGCACTTCCACTCATGGGCGTATAAATTGGGAAAATTAAAAATCAGCAAGACACAGGCACCCCAAAGTTTAGGGCTGCTCTGTTGACAAGAACCTCCACTTCATGACACCTTAAATATCACAGGAACGAGAAAAATGGATAAAGAAGTTGTGGTCCTTATGTACAATGGAATATAACTCAGACCTGAAATCAATGTCATATGGCTAGTAGAAGCAAGATGAGTGGATTTAGGTACGACGACTCTAAGTGAAATAAGTCACACAGAAAAAGCCATTATCATAAACTATCACTTACAGAGGGAATATAAAAACTGCTACACTTGAACTGAATTACAAAAGAGAACAGAGTCACACGTTTAGAAAACACACTATGGCTGCTTAACGGGAAAGATGAAGTGGGGTGATGCATAAAACAAGGGTTTCAAATTAGCTCAGATACACTTCCATACACCCAGTATGTAATAGACAAGACCTACTCCTTGTTCAGTGAACTGGACTCAACACCCCCTATTCACCGCACAAGTATATATCTGAATAGTGAGAATCTTAAAACCTATGTATTGATATCTCTCTGGAAGTGAATCAAGTGGGTGTAAAGCCGCATAAACACAGCCGTGAAAAGCAGCTAAACCCCATTATAAAAATAAATTATTTTTAAAAACCCATGAAAAAAAGACAGTGAAAGAGAGAGAAATTCTTACAAAATTCATTCAGGGGCTGTGACGCAACCTGGATTGACCATATCTAGACCCACACCTGGATGAGACATAAGGGTGGACACTCTTGGGGCTGAGAGGTTGAGTGAGGTTGGGTGAGCAAACACAGACCCTTTAAAGTAATACTGCGTGGTACCCATCCCATGGGTCCCAAATCTCCAGGTTCAAGGGCATCTTCCTACATCGAAAACATGCATGAGAAACCCAGAACATGGTACACCGTGTGATTTTGAAAGGTTTCTAAAACGTACCTCATTTCTCATCTCCTTGTGCTCGGGTTCGCCTTTCCAGCTACTTTACTAGCAATCTCCCTACTTGGAGAATCAGCACCTTTAAGCTCCTGTTCCCTACAGGTTGCAATTTGTCCTGAGGATGAACGGGAAGAGGGGCAACCAATGAGAGAATAGATCTAGGTGTTGGGACAGGCACAGGTCACTCTATTTTCCCATCAGGAAGAAGAATTAACCACAGGCTCAGCCTGCCGCCAGAAACCAGAATAGGGCCTGAGGCAATCCCGTGCTTTTGCGGCCAGATCCCAAAAAAGACAGTTGAAAAACAGAGCTCAGGGGCACTGCAATTCACAAACCTGCTGAGTTGTAAATGATAACTCTCGTTCACAAATATATTGAAGGAAGGCAACGAAGAGGATTTGAAAGCAAGGCAGAATTGCAGGAAACAGGTTTCAGGAGGTGGATTCGAATCGCCTTTAAAGCACATGAAAAGTGGCAAAATGTCGACAATGATGCCCTTGGCCAAAAAGGGCGTATGCATTTTTTCCTGAATATATTCAGGAAAAAACGCATACGCCCTTTTTAGCCAACCAAGCAACCTGGAAAGGCAAATCAGCGCTACAAAGAAGTCTCGCTTCCCATTGGTCAAAAGGGCCATGCTGCAAAAAGTGTCAAAATCAGAAATGCAGGACAGGCCATGGAGAAATGGCAGCCTTGCTACGCTGATGGGCGGGATGTAAATTGCCAACAGCCACTCTGGAGAAGTGTACGGTGTGTCCTGAAACATCGAAAAAACACAGCTTAGGGAGCATAGGGCACGTCTACTCATGGGCGTATAAATTGGGAAAACTAAAAATCAGCAAGACACAGGCACCCCAAAGTTTAGGGCTGCTCTGTTGACAAGAACCGCCACTTCATGACACCTTAAATATCCCAGGAAAGAGAAAAATGGATAAAGAAGTTGTGGTCCTTATGTACAATGGAAAATCACACAGACATGAAATCAATGTCATAAGGCTAGTAGAAGCAAGATGAGTGGATTTAGGTACGAGGATTCTAAGTGAAATAAGTCACACAGAAAAAGACACTTATCAAAAGCTATCACTTATAGAGGGAATGTAAAAACCAGTACACTTGAACTGAATTACAAAACAGAACAGAGTCACACGTTTACAAAACACACTATGGCTGCTTAACGGGAAAGATGAGGTGGGGTGATGCATAAAACAAGGGTTTCAAATTCGCTCAGATACCGTTCCATACAGCCAATATGTAATAGACAAGACCTACTCCTTGCTCAGTGAACTGGACTCAACACCCCCTATTCACCGCACAAGAATATATCTGAGTAGTAAGAATCTTAAAACCTATGTATTGATATCTGTCTGGAAGTGAGTCAACTGGGTGTAAAGCCGCATAAACACAGCCGTGAAAAGCAGCTAAACCCCATTATAAAAATAAATTGCTTTTAAAAACCCGTAAAACAAAGACAGTGAAAGAGAGAGAAATTCTTACAAAATTCGTTCAGGGGCTGTGATGCAAACTGGATTGACCATATCTAGACCCACACCTGGATGAGACATAAGGGTGGACACTCTTGGGGCTGAGAGGTTGAGTGAGGTTGGGTGAGCAAACACAGACCCTTTAAAGTAATACTGCGTGGTACCCATCTCATGGGTCCCAAATCTCCAGGTTCAAGGGCATCTTCCTACATCGAAAACATGCATGAGAAACCCAGAACATGGTACACCGTGTGATTTTGAAAGGTTTCTAAAACGCACCTCATTTCTCATCTCCTTGTGCTCGGGTTCGCCTTTCCAGCTACTTTACTAGCAATCTCTCTACTTGGAGAATCAGCACCTTTAAGCTCCTGTTCCCTACAGGTTGCAATTTGTCCTGAGGATGAACGGGAAGAGGGGCAACCAATGAGAGACTAGATCTAGGTGTTGGGACAGGCACAGGTCACTCTATTTTCCCATCAGGAAGAAGAATTTACCACAGGCTCAGCCTGCCGCCAGGAACCAGAATAGGGCCTGAGGCAATCCCGTGCTTTTGCGGCCAGCTCCCAAAAAAGACAGTTGAAAAATGGAGCTCAGGGGCACTGCAATTCACAAACATGCTGAGTTGTAAATGATAACTCTCGTCCACAAATATATTGAGGGAAGGCAACGAAGAGGATTTGAAAGCAAGGCAGAATTGCAGGAAACAGGTTTCAGGAGGTAGATTCGAATCGCCTTTAAAGCACATGAAAAGTGCAAAATGTCGACAATGATGCCCTTGGCCAAAAAGGGCATATGCGTTTTTTCCTGAATATATTCAGGAAAAAACGCATATGCCCTTTTTGGCCAACCAAGCAACCTGGAAAGGCAAATCAGCGCTACAAAGAACTCTCGCTTCCTATCGGTCAAAAGGGCCATGCTGCAAAAAGTGTCAAAATCAGAAATGCAGGACAGGCCATGGAGAAATGGCAGCCTTGCTACGCTGAAGGGCGGGATGTAAATTGCCAACAGCCACTCTGGAGAAGTGTACCGTGTGTCCTGAAACATCGAAAAAACACAGCTTAGGGAGCATAGGGCACGTCCACTCATGGGCGTATAAATTGGCAAAACTAAAAATCAGCAAGACACAGGCACCCCAATGTTTAGGGCTGCTCTGTTGACAAGAACCTCCACTTCATGACACCTTAAATATCACAGGAACGAGAAAAATGGATAAAGAAGTTGTGGTCCTTATGTACAATGGAATATAACTCAGACCTGAAATCAATGTCATATGGCTAATAGAAGCAAGATGAGTGGACTTAGGTACGAAGATTCTAAGTGAAATAAGTCACACAGAAAAAGACACATATCATAAGCTATCACTTATTGAGGGAATGTAAAAACCGCTACACTTGAACTGAATTACAAAACAGAACAGAGTCACACGTTTAGAAAACACACTATGGCTGCTTAACGGGAAAGGTGAGATGGGGTGATGCATAAAACAAGGGTTTCAAATTTGCTCAGATACCATTCCATACACCCAATATGTAATAGACAAGACCTACTCCTTGCTCAGTGAACTGTACTCAACACCCCCTATTCACCGCACAAGAATATATGTGACTAGTAAGAATCTTAAAACCTATGTATTGATATCTGTCTGGAAGTGAATCAAGTGGGTGTAAAGCCGCATAAACACAGCCGTGAAAAGCAGCTAAACCCCATTATAAAAATAAATTACTTTTAAAAACCCGTAAAACAAAGACAGTGAAAGAGAGAGAAATTCTTACAAAATTCGTTCAGGGGCTGTGATGCAACCTGGATTGACCATATCTAGACCCACACCTGGATGAGACATAAGGGTGGACACTCTTGGGGCTGAGAGGTTGAGTGAGGTTGGGTGAGCAAACACAGACCCTTTAAAGTAATACTGCGTGGTACCCATCCCATGGGTCCCAAATCTCCAGGTTCAAGGGCATCTTCCTACATCGAAAACATGCATGAGAAACCCAGAACATGGTACACCGTGTGATTTTGAAAGGTTTCTAAAACGTACCTCATTTCTCATCTCCTTGTGCTCGGGTTCGCCTTTCCAGCTACTTTACTAGCAATCTCCCTACTTGGAGAATCAGCACCTTTAAGCTCCTGTTCCCTACAGGTTGCAATTTGTCCTGAGGATGAACGGGAAGAGGGGCAACCAATGAGAGAATAGATCTAGGTGTTGGGACAGGCACAGGTCACTCTATTTTCCCATCAGGAAGAAGAATTAACCACAGGCTCAGCCTGCCGCCAGAAACCAGAATAGGGCCTGAGGCAATCCCGTGCTTTTGCGGCCAGCTCCCAAAAAAGACAGTTGAAAAACAGAGCTCAGGGGCACTGCAATTCACAAACCTGCTGAGTTGTAAATGATAACTCTCGTTCACAAATATATTGAGGGAAGGCAACGAAGAGGATTTGAAAGCAAGGCAGAATTGCAGGAAACAGGTTTCAGGAGGTGGATTCGAATCGCCTTTAAAGCACATGAAAAGTGGCAAAATGTCGACAATGATGCCCTTGGCCAAAAAGGGCGTATGCGTTTTTTCCTGAATATATTCAGGAAAAAACGCATACGCCCTTTTTGGCCAACCAAGCAACCTGGAAAGGCAAATCAGCGCTACAAAGAACTCTCGCTTCCTATCGGTCAAAAGGGCCATGCTGCAAAAAGTGTCAAAACCAGAAATGCAGGACAGGCCATGGAGAAATGGCAGCCTTGCTACGCTGATGGGCGGGATGTAAATTGCCAACAGCCACTCTGGAGAAGTGTACGGTGTGTCCTGAAACATCGAAAAAACACAGCTTAGGGAGCATAGGGCACGTCCACTCATGGGCGTATAAATTGGGAAAACTAAAAATCAGCAAGACACAGGCACCCCAAAGTTTAGGGCTGCTCTGTTGACAAGAACCGCCACTTCATGACACCTTAAATATCCCAGGAAAGAGAAAAATGGATAAAGAAGTTGTGGTCCTTATGTACAATGGAAAATCACACAGACATGAAATCAATGTCATAAGGCTAGTAGAAGCAAGATGAGTGGATTTAGGTACGAGGATTCTAAGTGAAATAAGTCACACAGAAAAAGACACTTATCAAAAGCTATCACTTATAGAGGGAATGTAAAAACCAGTACACTTGAACTGAATTACAAAACAGAACAGAGTCACACGTTTACAAAACACACTATGGCTGCTTAACGGGAAAGATGAGGTGGGGTGATGCATAAAACAAGGGTTTCAAATTCGCTCAGATACCGTTCCATACAGCCAATATGTAATAGACAAGACCTACTCCTTGCTCAGTGAACTGGACTCAACACCCCCTATTCACCGCACAAGAATATATCTGAGTAGTAAGAATCTTAAAACCTATGTATTGATATCTGTCTGGAAGTGAGTCAACTGGGTGTAAAGCCGCATAAACACAGCCGTGAAAAGCAGCTAAACCCCATTATAAAAATAAATTGCTTTTAAAAACCCGTAAAACAAAGACAGTGAAAGAGAGAGAAATTCTTACAAAATTCGTTCAGGGGCTGTGATGCAAACTGGATTGACCATATCTAGACCCACACCTGGATGAGACATAAGGGTGGACACTCTTGGGGCTGAGAGGTTGAGTGAGGTTGGGTGAGCAAACACAGACCCTTTAAAGTAATACTGCGTGGTACCCATCTCATGGGTCCCAAATCTCCAGGTTCAAGGGCATCTTCCTACATCGAAAACATGCATGAGAAACCCAGAACATGGTACACCGTGTGATTTTGAAAGGTTTCTAAAACGCACCTCATTTCTCATCTCCTTGTGCTCGGGTTCGCCTTTCCAGCTACTTTACTAGCAATCTCTCTACTTGGAGAATCAGCACCTTTAAGCTCCTGTTCCCTACAGGTTGCAATTTGTCCTGAGGATGAACGGGAAGAGGGGCAACCAATGAGAGACTAGATCTAGGTGTTGGGACAGGCACAGGTCACTCTATTTTCCCATCAGGAAGAAGAATTTACCACAGGCTCAGCCTGCCGCCAGGAACCAGAATAGGGCCTGAGGCAATCCCGTGCTTTTGCGGCCAGCTCCCAAAAAAGACAGTTGAAAAATGGAGCTCAGGGGCACTGCAATTCACAAACATGCTGAGTTGTAAATGATAACTCTCGTCCACAAATATATTGAGGGAAGGCAACGAAGAGGATTTGAAAGCAAGGCAGAATTGCAGGAAACAGGTTTCAGGAGGTAGATTCGAATCGCCTTTAAAGCACATGAAAAGTGCAAAATGTCGACAATGATGCCCTTGGCCAAAAAGGGCATATGCGTTTTTTCCTGAATATATTCAGGAAAAAACGCATATGCCCTTTTTGGCCAACCAAGCAACCTGGAAAGGCAAATCAGCGCTACAAAGAACTCTCGCTTCCTATCGGTCAAAAGGGCCATGCTGCAAAAAGTGTCAAAATCAGAAATGCAGGACAGGCCATGGAGAAATGGCAGCCTTGCTACGCTGAAGGGCGGGATGTAAATTGCCAACAGCCACTCTGGAGAAGTGTACCGTGTGTCCTGAAACATCGAAAAAACACAGCTTAGGGAGCATAGGGCACGTCCACTCATGGGCGTATAAATTGGCAAAACTAAAAATCAGCAAGACACAGGCACCCCAATGTTTAGGGCTGCTCTGTTGACAAGAACCTCCACTTCATGACACCTTAAATATCACAGGAACGAGAAAAATGGATAAAGAAGTTGTGGTCCTTATGTACAATGGAATATAACTCAGACATGAAATCAATGTCATAAGGCTAGTAGAAGCAAGATGAGTGGACTTAGGTATGAAGATTCTAAGTGAAATAAGTCACACAGAAAAAGACACATATCATAAGCTATCACTTATTGAGGGAATGTAAAAACCGCTACACTTGAACTGAATTACAAAACAGAACAGAGTCACACGTTTAGAAAACACACTATGGCTGCTTAACGGGAAAGGTGAGGTGGGGTGATGCATAAAACAAGGGTTTCAAATTCGCTCAGATACCGTTCCATACACCCAATATGTAATAGACAAGACCTACTCCTTGCTCAGTGAACTGGACTCAACACCCCCTATTCACCGCACAAGAATATATCTGACTAGTAAGAATCTTAAAACCTATGTATTGATATCTGTCTGGAAGTGAGTCAAGTGGGTGTAAAGCCGCATAAACACAGCCGTGAAAAGCAGCTAAACCCCATTATAAAAATAAATAACTTTTAAAAACCCGTAAAACAAAGACAGTGAAAGACAGAGAAATTCTTACACAATTCGTTCAGGGGCTGTGATGCAACCTGGATTGACCATATCTAGACCCACACCTGGATGAGACATAAGGGTGGACACTCTTGGGGCTGAGAGGTTGAGTGAGGTTGGGTGAGCAAACACAGACCCTTTAAAGTAATACTGCGTGGTACCCATCCCATGGGTCCCAAATCTCCAGGTTCAAGGGCATCTTCCTACATCGAAAACATGCATGAGAAACCCAGAACATGGTACACCGTGTGATTTTGAAAGGTTTCTAAAACGCACCTCATTTCTCATCTCCTTGTGCTCGGGTTCGCCATTCCAGCTACTTTACTAGCAATCTCCCTACTTGGAGAATCAGCACCTTTATCCTCCTGTTCCGTACAGGTTGCAATTTGTCCTGAGGATGAACGGGAGGAGGGGCAACCAATGAGAGACTAGATGTAGGTGTTGGGACAGGCACAGGTCACTCTATTTTCCCATCAGGAAGAAGAATTAACCACAGGCTCAGCCTGCCGCCCGGAACCAGATTAGGGCCTGAGGCAATCCCGCGCTTTTGCGGCCAGATCCCAAAAAAGCGAGTTGAAAAATGGAGCTCAGGGGCACTGCAATTCACAAACCTGCAGAGTTATGAATGATAACTCTCGTCCACAAATGTATTGAGGGAAGGCAACGAAGAGGATTTGAAAGCAAGGCAGAATTGCAGGAAACAGATTTCAGGAGGTAGATTCGAATCGCTTTTAAAGCACATGAAAAGCGGCAAAACGTCGACAATGATGCCCTTGGCCAAAAAGGGCGTATGGGTTTTTTCCTGAATATATTCAGGAAAAAACGCATACGCCCTTTTTGGCCAACCAAGCAACCTGGAAAGGCAAATCAGCGCTACAAAGAAGTCTCGCTTCCCATCGGTCAAAAGGGCCATGCTGAAAAATGTGTCAAAACCACAAAAGCAGGAGAGGCCATGGAGAAATGGGAGCCTTGCTACGCTGATGGGCAGGATGTAAATTGCCAGCAGCCACTCTGGAGAAGTGTACGGTGTGGCCTGAAATATCGAATAAACACAGCTTAGGGAGCTTAGGGCACTTCCACTCATGGGTGTATAAATTGGGAAAACTAAAAATCAGCAAGACACAGGCACCCCAAAGTTTAGGGCTGCTCTGTTGACAAGAACCTCCACTTCATGACACCTTAAATATCCCAGGAAAGAGAAAAATGGATAAAGAAATTGTGGTCCTTATGTACAATGGAATATCACTCAGCCATGAAATCAATGTCATAAGGCTAGCAGCAGCATGATGAGTGGATTTAGGTACGACGACTCTAAGTGAAATAAGTCACACAGAAAAAGACACGTATCAAAAGCTATCACTTATAGAGGGAATGTAAAAACCACTACACTTGAACTGAATTACAAATGAGAACAGAGTCACCCAATTTGAAAACACACTATGGCTGCTTAACGGGAAAGGTAAGGTGGGGTGATGCATAAAACAAGGGTTTCAAATTAGCTCAGATACTGTTCCATACACCCAATATGTAATAGACAAGACCTAATCCTTGCTCAGTGAACTGGACTCAACACCCCCTATTCACCACACAAGAATATATCTAACTAGTGAGAATCTTAAAACCTATGTATTGATATCTCTCTGGAAGTGTGTCAAGTGGGTGTAAAGCCGCATAAACCCAGCCGTGAAAAGCATCTAACCCCATTATAAAAATAAATTACTTGTAAAAACCCGTAAAACAAAGACAGTGAAAGAGAGAGAAATTCTTACACAATTCGTTCAGGGGCTGTGATGCAACCTGGATTGAACATATCTAGACCCACAGTTGGATGAGACCTAAGGGTGGACACTCTTGGGGCTGACAGGTTTGGTGAGGTTGGGTGAGCAAACGCAGACCCTTTAAAGTAATACTGCGTGGTACCCATCCCATGGGTCCCAAATCTGTAGGTTCAAGGACATTCTCCTACATCGAAAACATGCATGAGAAACCCAGAAGATGGTACACCGTGTGATTGGGAAAGTTTCTAAAACGCACCTCATTTCTCATCTCCTTGTGCTCGGGTTCGCCATTCCAGCTACTTTACTAGCAATCTCCCTACTTGGAAAATCAGCACCTTTAACCTTCTGTTCCGTACAGGTTGCAATTTGTCCTGAGGATGAACGGGAGGAGGGGCAACCAATGAGAGACTAGATGTAGGTGTTGGGACAGGCACAGGTCACTCGAATTTCCCATCAGGAAGAAGAATTAACCACAGGCTCAGCCTGCCGCCCGGAACCAGAATAGGGCCTGAGTCAATCCCGCGCTTTTGCGGCCAGATCCCAAAAAAGCGAGTTGAAAAATGGAGCTCAGGGGCACTGCAATTCACAAACTTGCTGAGTTATAAATGACAACTCTCGTCCACACATGTAATGAGGGAAGGCAACGAAGAGGATTTGAAAGCAAGGCAGAATTGCAGGAAACAGATTTTAGGAGGTAGATTCGAATCGCCTTTAAAGCACATGAAAAGCGGCAAAACGTCGACAATGATGCCCTTGGCCAAAAAGGGCGTATGCATTTTTTCCTGAATATATTCAGGAAAAAACGCATACGCCCTTTTTGGCCAACCAAGCAACCTGGAAAGGCAAATCAGCGCTACAAAGAAGTCTCGCTTCCCATCGGTCAAAAGGGCCATGCTGAAAAATGTGTCAAAACCACAAAAGCAGGAGAGGCCATGGAGAAATGGGAGCCTTGCTACGCTGATGGGCGGGATGTAAATTGCCAGCAGCCACTCTGGAGAAGTGTACGGTGTGGCCTGAAATATCGAAAAAACACAGCTTAGGGAGCTTAGGGCACTTCCACTCATGGGCGTATAAATTGGGAAAACTAAAAATCAGCAAGACACAGGCACCCCAAAGTTTAGGGCTGCTCTGTTGACAAGAACCTCCACTTCATGACACCTTAAATATCCCAGGAAAGAGAAAAATGGATAAAGAAATTGTGGTCCTTACAATGGAATATCACTCAGCCATGAAATCAATGTCATAAGGCTAGCAGCAGCATGATGAGTGGATTTAGGTACGACGAGTCTAAGTGAAATAAGTCACACAGAAAAAGACACGTATCAAAAGCTATCACTTATAGACGGAATGTAAAAACCGCTACACTTGAACTGAATTACAAATCAGAACAGAGTCACCCAATTTGAAAACACTCTATGGCTGCTTAACGGGAAAGGTGAGGTGGGGTGATGCATAAAACAAGGGTTTCAAATTAGCTCAGATACCGTTCCATACACCCAATATGTAATAGACAAGACCTACTCCTTGCTCAGTGAACTGGACTCAACACCCCCTATTCACCACACAAGAATATATCTGAATAGTGAGAATTTTAAAACCTATGTATTGATATCTCTCTGGAAGTGAGTCAAGTGGGTGTAAAGCCGCATAAACACAGCCATGAAAAGCATCTAACCACATTATAAAAATAAATTATTTTTAAAAACCCATGAGACAAAGACAGTGAAAGAGAGAGAAATTCTTAAAAAATTCATTCAGGGGCTGTGACGCAACCTGGATTGACCATATCTAGACCCACAGGTGGATTAGACATAAGGGTGGACACTCTTGGGGCTGAGAGGTTTGGTGAGATAGGGTGAGCAAACGCATACCCTTTAAAGTAATACTGCGTGGTACCCATCCCATGGGTCCCAAATCTCCAGGTTCAAGGGCATCTTCCTACATCGAAAACATGCATGAGAAACCCAGAAGATGGTACTATGTGTGATTGGGAAAGTTTCTAAAACGCACCTCATTTCTCATCTCCTTGTGCTTGGGTTCGCCATTCCAGCTACTTGACTAACAATCTCCCTACTTGGAGAATCAGCACCTTTAACCTTCTGTTCCGTACAGGTTGCAATTTGTCCTGAGGATGAACGGGAAGAGGGGCAACCAATGAGAGACTAGATGTAGGTGTTGGGACAGGCATAGGTCACTCTATTTTCTCATCAGGAAGAACAATTAAGCACAGGCTCAGCCTGCCGCCGGGAAGCAGAATAGTGCCTGAGGCAATCCCGCGCTTCTGCGGCCAGCTCCCAAAAAAGCCAGTTGAAAAATGGAGAACATGGGCACTGCAATTCACAAACCTGCAGAGTTATAAATGATAACTCTCGTCCACAAATATATTGAGGGAAGGCAACGAAGAGGATTTGAAAGCAAGGCAGAATTGCAGGAAACAGGTTTCAGGAGGTAGATTCGAATCGGCTTTATAGCACATGAAAAGCGGCAAAACGTCGACAATGATGCCCTTGGCCAAAAAGGGCGTATGGGTTTTTTCCTGAATATATTCAGGAAAAAACGCATACGCCCTTTTTGGCCAACCAAGCAACCTGGAAAGGCAAATCAGCGCTACAAAGAAGTCTCGCTTCCTATCGGTCAAAAGGGCCATGCTGCAAAAAGTGTCAAAACCACAAAAGCAGGACAGGCCATGGAGAAATGGCAGCCTTGCTACACTGATGGGCGGGATGTAAATTGCCAGCAGCCACTCTGGAGAAGTGTACGGTGTGTCCTGAAACATCGAAAAAACACAGCTTAGGGAGCATAGGGCACTTCCACTCATGGGCGTATAAATTGGGAAAATTAAAAATCAGCAAGACACAGGCACCCCAAAGTTTAGGGCTGCTCTGTTGACAAGAACCTCCACTTCATGACACCTTAAATATCACAGGAACGAGAAAAATGGATAAAGAAGTTGTGGTCCTTATGTACAATGGAATATAACTCAGACCTGAAATCAATGTCATATGGCTAGTAGAAGCAAGATGAGTGGATTTAGGTACGACGACTCTAAGTGAAATAAGTCACACAGAAAAAGCCATTATCATAAACTATCACTTACAGAGGGAATATAAAAACTGCTACACTTGAACTGAATTACAAAAGAGAACAGAGTCACACGTTTAGAAAACACACTATGGCTGCTTAACGGGAAAGATGAAGTGGGGTGATGCATAAAACAAGGGTTTCAAATTAGCTCAGATACACTTCCATACACCCAGTATGTAATAGACAAGACCTACTCCTTGTTCAGTGAACTGGACTCAACACCCCCTATTCACCGCACAAGTATATATCTGAATAGTGAGAATCTTAAAACCTATGTATTGATATCTCTCTGGAAGTGAATCAAGTGGGTGTAAAGCCGCATAAACACAGCCGTGAAAAGCAGCTAAACCCCATTATAAAAATAAATTATTTTTAAAAACCCATGAAAAAAAGACAGTGAAAGAGAGAGAAATTCTTACAAAATTCATTCAGGGGCTGTGACGCAACCTGGATTGACCATATCTAGACCCACACCTGGATGAGACATAAGGGTGGACACTCTTGGGGCTGAGAGGTTGAGTGAGGTTGGGTGAGCAAACACAGACCCTTTAAAGTAATACTGCGTGGTACCCATCCCATGGGTCCCAAATCTCCAGGTTCAAGGGCATCTTCCTACATCGAAAACATGCATGAGAAACCCAGAACATGGTACACCGTGTGATTTTGAAAGGTTTCTAAAACGTACCTCATTTCTCATCTCCTTGTGCTCGGGTTCGCCTTTCCAGCTACTTTACTAGCAATCTCCCTACTTGGAGAATCAGCACCTTTAAGCTCCTGTTCCCTACAGGTTGCAATTTGTCCTGAGGATGAACGGGAAGAGGGGCAACCAATGAGAGAATAGATCTAGGTGTTGGGACAGGCACAGGTCACTCTATTTTCCCATCAGGAAGAAGAATTAACCACAGGCTCAGCCTGCCGCCAGAAACCAGAATAGGGCCTGAGGCAATCCCGTGCTTTTGCGGCCAGCTCCCAAAAAAGACAGTTGAAAAACAGAGCTCAGGGGCACTGCAATTCACAAACCTGCTGAGTTGTAAATGATAACTCTCGTTCACAAATATATTGAAGGAAGGCAACGAAGAGGATTTGAAAGCAAGGCAGAATTGCAGGAAACAGGTTTCAGGAGGTGGATTCGAATCGCCTTTAAAGCACATGAAAAGTGGCAAAATGTCGACAATGATGCCCTTGGCCAAAAAGGGCGTATGCATTTTTTCCTGAATATATTCAGGAAAAAACGCATACGCCCTTTTTAGCCAACCAAGCAACCTGGAAAGGCAAATCAGCGCTACAAAGAAGTCTCGCTTCCCATTGGTCAAAAGGGCCATGCTGCAAAAAGTGTCAAAATCAGAAATGCAGGACAGGCCATGGAGAAATGGCAGCCTTGCTACGCTGATGGGCGGGATGTAAATTGCCAACAGCCACTCTGGAGAAGTGTACGGTGTGTCCTGAAACATCGAAAAAACACAGCTTAGGGAGCATAGGGCACGTCCACTCATGGGCGTATAAATTGGGAAAACTAAAAATCAGCAAGACACAGGCACCCCAAAGTTTAGGGCTGCTCTGTTGACAAGAACCGCCACTTCATGACACCTTAAATATCCCAGGAAAGAGAAAAATGGATAAAGAAGTTGTGGTCCTTATGTACAATGGAAAATCACACAGACATGAAATCAATGTCATAAGGCTAGTAGAAGCAAGATGAGTGGATTTAGGTACGAGGATTCTAAGTGAAATAAGTCACACAGAAAAAGACACTTATCAAAAGCTATCACTTATAGAGGGAATGTAAAAACCAGTACACTTGAACTGAATTACAAAACAGAACAGAGTCACACGTTTACAAAACACACTATGGCTGCTTAACGGGAAAGATGAGGTGGGGTGATGCATAAAACAAGGGTTTCAAATTCGCTCAGATACCGTTCCATACAGCCAATATGTAATAGACAAGACCTACTCCTTGCTCAGTGAACTGGACTCAACACCCCCTATTCACCGCACAAGAATATATCTGAGTAGTAAGAATCTTAAAACCTATGTATTGATATCTGTCTGGAAGTGAGTCAACTGGGTGTAAAGCCGCATAAACACAGCCGTGAAAAGCAGCTAAACCCCATTATAAAAATAAATTGCTTTTAAAAACCCGTAAAACAAAGACAGTGAAAGAGAGAGAAATTCTTACAAAATTCGTTCAGGGGCTGTGATGCAAACTGGATTGACCATATCTAGACCCACACCTGGATGAGACATAAGGGTGGACACTCTTGGGGCTGAGAGGTTGAGTGAGGTTGGGTGAGCAAACACAGACCCTTTAAAGTAATACTGCGTGGTACCCATCTCATGGGTCCCAAATCTCCAGGTTCAAGGGCATCTTCCTACATCGAAAACATGCATGAGAAACCCAGAACATGGTACACCGTGTGATTTTGAAAGGTTTCTAAAACGCACCTCATTTCTCATCTCCTTGTGCTCGGGTTCGCCTTTCCAGCTACTTTACTAGCAATCTCTCTACTTGGAGAATCAGCACCTTTAAGCTCCTGTTCCCTACAGGTTGCAATTTGTCCTGAGGATGAACGGGAAGAGGGGCAACCAATGAGAGACTAGATCTAGGTGTTGGGACAGGCACAGGTCACTCTATTTTCCCATCAGGAAGAAGAATTTACCACAGGCTCAGCCTGCCGCCAGGAACCAGAATAGGGCCTGAGGCAATCCCGTGCTTTTGCGGCCAGCTCCCAAAAAAGACAGTTGAAAAATGGAGCTCAGGGGCACTGCAATTCACAAACATGCTGAGTTGTAAATGATAACTCTCGTCCACAAATATATTGAGGGAAGGCAACGAAGAGGATTTGAAAGCAAGGCAGAATTGCAGGAAACAGGTTTCAGGAGGTAGATTCGAATCGCCTTTAAAGCACATGAAAAGTGCAAAATGTCGACAATGATGCCCTTGGCCAAAAAGGGCATATGCGTTTTTTCCTGAATATATTCAGGAAAAAACGCATATGCCCTTTTTGGCCAACCAAGCAACCTGGAAAGGCAAATCAGCGCTACAAAGAACTCTCGCTTCCTATCGGTCAAAAGGGCCATGCTGCAAAAAGTGTCAAAATCAGAAATGCAGGACAGGCCATGGAGAAATGGCAGCCTTGCTACGCTGAAGGGCGGGATGTAAATTGCCAACAGCCACTCTGGAGAAGTGTACCGTGTGTCCTGAAACATCGAAAAAACACAGCTTAGGGAGCATAGGGCACGTCCACTCATGGGCGTATAAATTGGCAAAACTAAAAATCAGCAAGACACAGGCACCCCAATGTTTAGGGCTGCTCTGTTGACAAGAACCTCCACTTCATGACACCTTAAATATCACAGGAACGAGAAAAATGGATAAAGAAGTTGTGGTCCTTATGTACAATGGAATATAACTCAGACCTGAAATCAATGTCATATGGCTAGTAGAAGCAAGATGAGTGGACTTAGGTACGAAGATTCTAAGTGAAATAAGTCACACAGAAAAAGACACATATCATAAGCTATCACTTATTGAGGGAATGTAAAAACCGCTACACTTGAACTGAATTACAAAACAGAACAGAGTCACACGTTTAGAAAACACACTATGGCTGCTTAACGGGAAAGGTGAGATGGGGTGATGCATAAAACAAGGGTTTCAAATTTGCTCAGATACCATTCCATACACCCAATATGTAATAGACAAGACCTACTCCTTGCTCAGTGAACTGTACTCAACACCCCCTATTCACCGCACAAGAATATATGTGACTAGTAAGAATCTTAAAACCTATGTATTGATATCTGTCTGGAAGTGAATCAAGTGGGTGTAAAGCCGCATAAACACAGCCGTGAAAAGCAGCTAAACCCCATTATAAAAATAAATTACTTTTAAAAACCCGTAAAACAAAGACAGTGAAAGAGAGAGAAATTCTTACAAAATTCGTTCAGGGGCTGTGATGCAACCTGGATTGACCATATCTAGACCCACACCTGGATGAGACATAAGGGTGGACACTCTTGGGGCTGAGAGGTTGAGTGAGGTTGGGTGAGCAAACACAGACCCTTTAAAGTAATACTGCGTGGTACCCATCCCATGGGTCCCAAATCTCCAGGTTCAAGGGCATCTTCCTACATCGAAAACATGCATGAGAAACCCAGAACATGGTACACCGTGTGATTTTGAAAGGTTTCTAAAACGTACCTCATTTCTCATCTCCTTGTGCTCGGGTTCGCCTTTCCAGCTACTTTACTAGCAATCTCCCTACTTGGAGAATCAGCACCTTTAAGCTCCTGTTCCCTACAGGTTGCAATTTGTCCTGAGGATGAACGGGAAGAGGGGCAACCAATGAGAGAATAGATCTAGGTGTTGGGACAGGCACAGGTCACTCTATTTTCCCATCAGGAAGAAGAATTAACCACAGGCTCAGCCTGCCGCCAGAAACCAGAATAGGGCCTGAGGCAATCCCGTGCTTTTGCGGCCAGCTCCCAAAAAAGACAGTTGAAAAACAGAGCTCAGGGGCACTGCAATTCACAAACCTGCTGAGTTGTAAATGATAACTCTCGTTCACAAATATATTGAGGGAAGGCAACGAAGAGGATTTGAAAGCAAGGCAGAATTGCAGGAAACAGGTTTCAGGAGGTGGATTCGAATCGCCTTTAAAGCACATGAAAAGTGGCAAAATGTCGACAATGATGCCCTTGGCCAAAAAGGGCGTATGCGTTTTTTCCTGAATATATTCAGGAAAAAACACATACGCCCTTTTTGGCCAACCAAGCAACCTGGAAAGGCAAATCAGCGCTACAAAGAACTCTCGCTTCCTATCGGTCAAAAGGGCCATGCTGCAAAAAGTGTCAAAACCAGAAATGCAGGACAGGCCATGGAGAAATGGCAGCCTTGCTACGCTGATGGGCGGGATGTAAATTGCCAACAGCCACTCTGGAGAAGTGTACGGTGTGTCCTGAAACATCGAAAAAACACAGCTTAGGGAGCATAGGGCACGTCCACTCATGGGCGTATAAATTGGGAAAACTAAAAATCAGCAAGACACAGGCACCCCAAAGTTTAGGGCTGCTCTGTTGACAAGAACCGCCACTTCATGACACCTTAAATATCCCAGGAAAGAGAAAAATGGATAAAGAAGTTGTGGTCCTTATGTACAATGGAAAATCACACAGACATGAAATCAATGTCATAAGGCTAGTAGAAGCAAGATGAGTGGATTTAGGTACGAGGATTCTAAGTGAAATAAGTCACACAGAAAAAGACACTTATCAAAAGCTATCACTTATAGAGGGAATGTAAAAACCAGTACACTTGAACTGAATTACAAAACAGAACAGAGTCACACGTTTACAAAACACACTATGGCTGCTTAACGGGAAAGATGAGGTGGGGTGATGCATAAAACAAGGGTTTCAAATTCGCTCAGATACCGTTCCATACAGCCAATATGTAATAGACAAGACCTACTCCTTGCTCAGTGAACTGGACTCAACACCCCCTATTCACCGCACAAGAATATATCTGAGTAGTAAGAATCTTAAAACCTATGTATTGATATCTGTCTGGAAGTGAGTCAACTGGGTGTAAAGCCGCATAAACACAGCCGTGAAAAGCAGCTAAACCCCATTATAAAAATAAATTGCTTTTAAAAACCCGTAAAACAAAGACAGTGAAAGAGAGAGAAATTCTTACAAAATTCGTTCAGGGGCTGTGATGCAAACTGGATTGACCATATCTAGACCCACACCTGGATGAGACATAAGGGTGGACACTCTTGGGGCTGAGAGGTTGAGTGAGGTTGGGTGAGCAAACACAGACCCTTTAAAGTAATACTGCGTGGTACCCATCTCATGGGTCCCAAATCTCCAGGTTCAAGGGCATCTTCCTACATCGAAAACATGCATGAGAAACCCAGAACATGGTACACCGTGTGATTTTGAAAGGTTTCTAAAACGCACCTCATTTCTCATCTCCTTGTGCTCGGGTTCGCCTTTCCAGCTACTTTACTAGCAATCTCTCTACTTGGAGAATCAGCACCTTTAAGCTCCTGTTCCCTACAGGTTGCAATTTGTCCTGAGGATGAACGGGAAGAGGGGCAACCAATGAGAGACTAGATCTAGGTGTTGGGACAGGCACAGGTCACTCTATTTTCCCATCAGGAAGAAGAATTTACCACAGGCTCAGCCTGCCGCCAGGAACCAGAATAGGGCCTGAGGCAATCCCGTGCTTTTGCGGCCAGCTCCCAAAAAAGACAGTTGAAAAATGGAGCTCAGGGGCACTGCAATTCACAAACATGCTGAGTTGTAAATGATAACTCTCGTCCACAAATATATTGAGGGAAGGCAACGAAGAGGATTTGAAAGCAAGGCAGAATTGCAGGAAACAGGTTTCAGGAGGTAGATTCGAATCGCCTTTAAAGCACATGAAAAGTGCAAAATGTCGACAATGATGCCCTTGGCCAAAAAGGGCATATGCGTTTTTTCCTGAATATATTCAGGAAAAAACGCATATGCCCTTTTTGGCCAACCAAGCAACCTGGAAAGGCAAATCAGCGCTACAAAGAACTCTCGCTTCCTATCGGTCAAAAGGGCCATGCTGCAAAAAGTGTCAAAATCAGAAATGCAGGACAGGCCATGGAGAAATGGCAGCCTTGCTACGCTGAAGGGCGGGATGTAAATTGCCAACAGCCACTCTGGAGAAGTGTACCGTGTGTCCTGAAACATCGAAAAAACACAGCTTAGGGAGCATAGGGCACGTCCACTCATGGGCGTATAAATTGGCAAAACTAAAAATCAGCAAGACACAGGCACCCCAATGTTTAGGGCTGCTCTGTTGACAAGAACCTCCACTTCATGACACCTTAAATATCACAGGAACGAGAAAAATGGATAAAGAAGTTGTGGTCCTTATGTACAATGGAATATAACTCAGACATGAAATCAATGTCATAAGGCTAGTAGAAGCAAGATGAGTGGACTTAGGTATGAAGATTCTAAGTGAAATAAGTCACACAGAAAAAGACACATATCATAAGCTATCACTTATTGAGGGAATGTAAAAACCGCTACACTTGAACTGAATTACAAAACAGAACAGAGTCACACGTTTAGAAAACACACTATGGCTGCTTAACGGGAAAGGTGAGGTGGGGTGATGCATAAAACAAGGGTTTCAAATTCGCTCAGATACCGTTCCATACACCCAATATGTAATAGACAAGACCTACTCCTTGCTCAGTGAACTGGACTCAACACCCCCTATTCACCGCACAAGAATATATCTGACTAGTAAGAATCTTAAAACCTATGTATTGATATCTGTCTGGAAGTGAGTCAAGTGGGTGTAAAGCCGCATAAACACAGCCGTGAAAAGCAGCTAAACCCCATTATAAAAATAAATAACTTTTAAAAACCCGTAAAACAAAGACAGTGAAAGACAGAGAAATTCTTACACAATTCGTTCAGGGGCTGTGATGCAACCTGGATTGACCATATCTAGACCCACACCTGGATGAGACATAAGGGTGGACACTCTTGGGGCTGAGAGGTTGAGTGAGGTTGGGTGAGCAAACACAGACCCTTTAAAGTAATACTGCGTGGTACCCATCCCATGGGTCCCAAATCTCCAGGTTCAAGGGCATCTTCCTACATCGAAAACATGCATGAGAAACCCAGAACATGGTACACCGTGTGATTTTGAAAGGTTTCTAAAACGCACCTCATTTCTCATCTCATTGTGCTCGGCTTCGCCTTATCAGCTACTTTACTAGAAATCTCCCTACTTGGAGAATCAGCACCTTTAAACTCCTGTTCCCTACAGGTTGCAATTTGTCCTGAGGATGAACGGGAAGAGGGGCAACCAATGAGAGACTAGATCTAGGTGTTGGGACAGGCACAGGTCACTCTATTTTCCCATCAGGAAGAAGAATTAACCACAGGCTCAGCCTGCCGCCAGGAACCAGAATAGGGCCTGAGGCAATCCCATGCTTTTGCGGCCAGCTCCCAAAAAAGACAGTTGAAAAATGGAGCTCAAGGGCACTGCAATTCACAAACCTGCTGAGTTGTAAATGATAACTCTCGTCCACAAATATATTGAGGGAAGGCAACGAAGAGGATTTGAAAGCAAGGCAGAATTGCAGGAAACAGGTTTCAGGAGGTAGATTCGAATCGCCTTTAAAGCACATGAAAAGTGGCAAAATGTCAACAATGATGCCCTTGGCCAAAAAGGGCGTATGCGTTTTTTCCTGAATATATTCAGGAAAAAACGCATACGCCCTTTTTGGCCAACCAAGCAACCTGGAAAGGCAAATCAGCACTACAAAAACTCTCGCTTCCTATCGGTCAAAAGGGCCATGCTGCAAAAAGTGTCAAAATCAGAAATGCAGGACAGGCCATGGAGAAATGGCAGCCTTGCTACGCTGAAGGGCGGGATGTAAATTGCCAACAGCCACTCTGGAGAAGTGTACCGTGTGTCCTGAAACATCGAAAAAACACAGCTTAGGGAGCATAGGGCACGTCCACTCATGGGCGTATAAATTGGCAAAACTAAAAATCAGCAAGACACAGGCACCCCAATGTTTAGGGCTGCTCTGTTGACAAGAACCTCCACTTCATGACACCTTAAATATCACAGGAACGAGAAAAATGGATAAAGAAGTTGTGGTCCTTATGTACAATGGAATATAACTCAGACATGAAATCAATGTCATAAGGCTAGTAGAAGCAAGATGAGTGGACTTAGGTATGAAGATTCTAAGTGAAATAAGTCACACAGAAAAAGACGCATATCATAAGCTATCACTTATTGAGGGAATGTAAAAACCGCTACACTTGAACTGAATTACAAAACAGAACAGAGTCACACGTTTAGAAAACACACTATGGCTGCTTAACGGGAAAGGTGAGGTGGGGTGATGCATAAAACAAGGGTTTCAAATTCGCTCAGATACCGTTCCATACACCCAATATGTAATAGACAAGACCTACTCCTTGCTCAGTGAACTGGACTCAACACCCCCTATTCACCGCACAAGAATATATCTGACTAGTAAGAATCTTAAAACCTATGTATTGATATCTGTCTGGAAGTGAGTCAAGTGGGTGTAAAGCCGCATAAACACAGCCGTGAAAAGCAGCTAAACCCCATTATAAAAATAAATAACTTTTAAAAACCCGTAAAACAAAGACAGTGAAAGACAGAGAAATTCTTACACAATTCGTTCAGGGGCTGTGATGCAACCTGGATTGACCATATCTAGACCCACACCTGGATGAGACATAAGGGTGGACACTCTTGGGGCTGAGAGGTTGAGTGAGGTTGGGTGAGCAAACACAGACCCTTTAAAGTAATACTGCGTGGTACCCATCCCATGGGTCCCAAATCTCCAGGTTCAAGGGCATCTTCCTACATCGAAAACATGCATGAGAAACCCAGAACATGGTACACCGTGTGATTTTGAAAGGTTTCTAAAACGCACCTCATTTCTCATCTCCTTGTGCTCGGGTTCGCCATTCCAGCTACTTTACTAGCAATCTCCCTACTTGGAGAATCAGCACCTTTATCCTCCTGTTCCGTACAGGTTGCAATTTGTCCTGAGGATGAACGGGAGGAGGGGCAACCAATGAGAGACTAGATGTAGGTGTTGGGACAGGCACAGGTCACTCTATTTTCCCATCAGGAAGAAGAATTAACCACAGGCTCAGCCTGCCGCCCGGAACCAGATTAGGGCCTGAGGCAATCCCGCGCTTTTGCGGCCAGATCCCAAAAAAGCGAGTTGAAAAATGGAGCTCAGGGGCACTGCAATTCACAAACCTGCAGAGTTATGAATGATAACTCTCGTCCACAAATGTATTGAGGGAAGGCAACGAAGAGGATTTGAAAGCAAGGCAGAATTGCAGGAAACAGATTTCAGGAGGTAGATTCGAATCGCTTTTAAAGCACATGAAAAGCGGCAAAACGTCGACAATGATGCCCTTGGCCAAAAAGGGCGTATGGGTTTTTTCCTGAATATATTCAGGAAAAAACGCATACGCCCTTTTTGGCCAACCAAGCAACCTGGAAAGGCAAATCAGCGCTACAAAGAAGTCTCGCTTCCCATCGGTCAAAAGGGCCATGCTGAAAAATGTGTCAAAACCACAAAAGCAGGAGAGGCCATGGAGAAATGGGAGCCTTGCTACGCTGATGGGCAGGATGTAAATTGCCAGCAGCCACTCTGGAGAAGTGTACGGTGTGGCCTGAAATATCGAATAAACACAGCTTAGGGAGCTTAGGGCACTTCCACTCATGGGTGTATAAATTGGGAAAACTAAAAATCAGCAAGACACAGGCACCCCAAAGTTTAGGGCTGCTCTGTTGACAAGAACCTCCACTTCATGACACCTTTAATATCCCAGGAAAGAGAAAAATGGATAAAGAAATTGTGGTCCTTATGTACAATGGAATATCACTCAGCCATGAAATCAATGTCATAAGGCTAGCAGCAGCATGATGAGTGGATTTAGGTACGACGACTCTAAGTGAAATAAGTCACACAGAAAAAGACACGTATCAAAAGCTATCACTTATAGAGGGAATGTAAAAACCACTACACTTGAACTGAATTACAAATGAGAACAGAGTCACCCAATTTGAAAACACACTATGGCTGCTTAACGGGAAAGGTAAGGTGGGGTGATGCATAAAACAAGGGTTTCAAATTAGCTCAGATA
Organism: Eschrichtius robustus; assembly: GCF_028021215.1. Lineage (NCBI taxonomy): Eukaryota > Metazoa > Chordata > Mammalia > Artiodactyla > Eschrichtiidae > Eschrichtius > Eschrichtius robustus. The sequence goes on from NW_027175668.1 coordinate 1,627,208, forward strand.
CTGTTCCATACACCCAATATGTAATAGACAAGACCTAATCCTTGCTCAGTGAACTGGACTCAACACCCCCTATTCACCACACAAGAATATATCTAACTAGTGAGAATCTTAAAACCTATGTATTGATATCTCTCTGGAAGTGTGTCAAGTGGGTGTAAAGCCGCATAAACCCAGCCGTGAAAAGCATCTAACCCCATTATAAAAATAAATTACTTGTAAAAACCCGTAAAACAAAGACAGTGAAAGAGAGAGAAATTCTTACACAATTCGTTCAGGGGCTGTGATGCAACCTGGATTGAACATATCTAGACCCACAGTTGGATGAGACCTAAGGGTGGACACTCTTGGGGCTGACAGGTTTGGTGAGGTTGGGTGAGCAAACGCAGACCCTTTAAAGTAATACTGCGTGGTACCCATCCCATGGGTCCCAAATCTGTAGGTTCAAGGACATTCTCCTACATCGAAAACATGCATGAGAAACCCAGAAGATGGTACACCGTGTGATTGGGAAAGTTTCTAAAACGCACCTCATTTCTCATCTCCTTGTGCTCGGGTTCGCCATTCCAGCTACTTTACTAGCAATCTCCCTACTTGGAAAATCAGCACCTTTAACCTTCTGTTCCGTACAGGTTGCAATTTGTCCTGAGGATGATCGGGAGGAGGGGCAACCAATGAGAGACTAGATGTAGGTGTTGGGACAGGCACAGGTCACTCTAATTTCCCATCAGGAAGAAGAATTAACCACAGGCTCAGCCTGCCGCCCGGAACCAGAATAGGGCCTGAGTCAATCCCGCGCTTTTGCGGCCAGATCCCAAAAAAGCGAGTTGAAAAATGGAGCTCAGGGGCACTGCAATTCACAAACTTGCTGAGTTATAAATGACAACTCTCGTCCACACATGTAATGAGGGAAGGCAACGAAGAGGATTTGAAAGCAAGGCAGAATTGCAGGAAACAGATTTTAGGAGGTAGATTCGAATCGCCTTTAAAGCACATGAAAAGCGGCAAAACGTCGACAATGATGCCCTTGGCCAAAAAGGGCGTATGCATTTTTTCCTGAATATATTCAGGAAAAAACGCATACGCCCTTTTTGGCCAACCAAGCAACCTGGAAAGGCAAATCAGCGCTACAAAGAAGTCTCGCTTCCCATCGGTCAAAAGGGCCATGCTGAAAAATGTGTCAAAACCACAAAAGCAGGAGAGGCCATGGAGAAATGGGAGCCTTGCTACGCTGATGGGCGGGATGTAAATTGCCAGCAGCCACTCTGGAGAAGTGTACGGTGTGGCCTGAAATATCGAAAAAACACAGCTTAGGGAGCTTAGGGCACTTCCACTCATGGGCGTATAAATTGGGAAAACTAAAAATCAGCAAGACACAGGCACCCCAAAGTTTAGGGCTGCTCTGTTGACAAGAACCTCCACTTCATGACACCTTAAATATCCCAGGAAAGAGAAAAATGGATAAAGAAATTGTGGTCCTTACAATGGAATATCACTCAGCCATGAAATCAATGTCATAAGGCTAGCAGCAGCATGATGAGTGGATTTAGGTACGACGAGTCTAAGTGAAATAAGTCACACAGAAAAAGACACGTATCAAAAGCTATCACTTATAGACGGAATGTAAAAACCGCTACACTTGAACTGAATTACAAATCAGAACAGAGTCACCCAATTTGAAAACACTCTATGGCTGCTTAACGGGAAAGGTGAGGTGGGGTGATGCATAAAACAAGGGTTTCAAATTAGCTCAGATACCGTTCCATACACCCAATATGTAATAGACAAGACCTACTCCTTGCTCAGTGAACTGGACTCAACACCCCCTATTCACCACACAAGAATATATCTGAATAGTGAGAATTTTAAAACCTATGTATTGATATCTCTCTGGAAGTGAGTCAAGTGGGTGTAAAGCCGCATAAACACAGCCATGAAAAGCATCTAACCACATTATAAAAATAAATTATTTTTAAAAACCCATGAGACAAAGACAGTGAAAGAGAGAGAAATTCTTAAAAAATTCATTCAGGGGCTGTGACGCAACCTGGATTGACCATATCTAGACCCACAGGTGGATTAGACATAAGGGTGGACACTCTTGGGGCTGAGAGGTTTGGTGAGATAGGGTGAGCAAACGCATACCCTTTAAAGTAATACTGCGTGGTACCCATCCCATGGGTCCCAAATCTCCAGGTTCAAGGGCATCTTCCTACATCGAAAACATGCATGAGAAACCCAGAAGATGGTACTATGTGTGATTGGGAAAGTTTCTAAAACGCACCTCATTTCTCATCTCCTTGTGCTTGGGTTTGCCATTCCAGCTACTTTACTAGCAATCTCCCTACTTGGAGAATCAGCACCTTTAACCTCCTGTTCTGTACAGGTTGCAATTTGTCCTGAGGATGAACGGGAAGAGGGGCAACCAATGAGAGACTAGATGTAGGTGTTGGGACAGGCATAGGTCACTCTATTTTCTCATCAGGAAGAACAATTAAGCACAGGCTCAGCCTGCCGCCGGGAAGCAGAATAGTGCCTGAGGCAATCCCGCGCTTCTGCGGCCAGCTCCCAAAAAAGCCAGTTGAAAAATGGAGAACATGGGCACTGCAATTCACAAACCTGCAGAGTTATAAATGATAACTCTCGTCCACAAATATATTGAGGGAAGGCAACGAAGAGGATTTGAAAGCAAGGCAGAATTGCAGGAAACAGGTTTCAGGAGGTAGATTCGAATCGGCTTTATAGCACATGAAAAGCGGCAAAACGTCGACAATGATGCCCTTGGCCAAAAAGGGCGTATGGGTTTTTTCCTGAATATATTCAGGAAAAAACGCATACGCCCTTTTTGGCCAACCAAGCAACCTGGAAAGGCAAATCAGCGCTACAAAGAAGTCTCGCTTCCTATCGGTCAAAAGGGCCATGCTGCAAAAAGTGTCAAAACCACAAAAGCAGGACAGGCCATGGAGAAATGGCAGCCTTGCTACACTGATGGGCGGGATGTAAATTGCCAGCAGCCACTCTGGAGAAGTGTACGGTGTGTCCTGAAACATCGAAAAAACACAGCTTAGGGAGCATAGGGCACTTCCACTCATGGGCGTATAAATTGGGAAAATTAAAAATCAGCAAGACACAGGCACCCCAAAGTTTAGGGCTGCTCTGTTGACAAGAACCTCCACTTCATGACACCTTAAATATCACAGGAACGAGAAAAATGGATAAAGAAGTTGTGGTCCTTATGTACAATGGAATATAACTCAGACCTGTAATCAATGTCATATGGCTAGTAGAAGCAAGATGAGTGGATTTAGGTACGACGACTCTAAGTGAAATAAGTCACACAGAAAAAGCCATTATCATAAACTATCACTTACAGAGGGAATATAAAAACTGCTACACTTGAACTGAATTACAAAAGAGAACAGAGTCACACGTTTAGAAAACACACTATGGCTGCTTAACGGGAAAGATGAAGTGGGGTGATGCATAAAACAAGGGTTTCAAATTAGCTCAGATACACTTCCATACACCCAGTATGTAATAGACAAGACCTACTCCTTGTTCAGTGAACTGGACTCAACACCCCCTATTCACCGCACAAGTATATATCTGAATAGTGAGAATCTTAAAACCTATGTATTGATATCTCTCTGGAAGTGAATCAAGTGGGTGTAAAGCCGCATAAACACAGCCGTGAAAAGCAGCTAAACCCCATTATAAAAATAAATTATTTTTAAAAACCCATGAAAAAAAGACAGTGAAAGAGAGAGAAATTCTTACAAAATTCATTCAGGGGCTGTGACGCAACCTGGATTGACCATATCTAGACCCACACCTGGATGAGACATAAGGGTGGACACTCTTGGGGCTGAGAGGTTGAGTGAGGTTGGGTGAGCAAACACAGACCCTTTAAAGTAATACTGCGTGGTACCCATCCCATGGGTCCCAAATCTCCAGGTTCAAGGGCATCTTCCTACATCGAAAACATGCATGAGAAACCCAGAACATGGTACACCGTGTGATTTTGAAAGGTTTCTAAAACGTACCTCATTTCTCATCTCCTTGTGCTCGGGTTCGCCTTTCCAGCTACTTTACTAGCAATCTCCCTACTTGGAGAATCAGCACCTTTAAGCTCCTGTTCCCTACAGGTTGCAATTTGTCCTGAGGATGAACGGGAAGAGGGGCAACCAATGAGAGAATAGATCTAGGTGTTGGGACAGGCACAGGTCACTCTATTTTCCCATCAGGAAGAAGAATTAACCACAGGCTCAGCCTGCCGCCAGAAACCAGAATAGGGCCTGAGGCAATCCCGTGCTTTTGCGGCCAGCTCCCAAAAAAGACAGTTGAAAAACAGAGCTCAGGGGCACTGCAATTCACAAACCTGCTGAGTTGTAAATGATAACTCTCGTTCACAAATATATTGAAGGAAGGCAACGAAGAGGATTTGAAAGCAAGGCAGAATTGCAGGAAACAGGTTTCAGGAGGTGGATTCGAATCGCCTTTAAAGCACATGAAAAGTGGCAAAATGTCGACAATGATGCCCTTGGCCAAAAAGGGCGTATGCATTTTTTCCTGAATATATTCAGGAAAAAACGCATACGCCCTTTTTAGCCAACCAAGCAACCTGGAAAGGCAAATCAGCGCTACAAAGAAGTCTCGCTTCCCATTGGTCAAAAGGGCCATGCTGCAAAAAGTGTCAAAATCAGAAATGCAGGACAGGCCATGGAGAAATGGCAGCCTTGCTACGCTGATGGGCGGGATGTAAATTGCCAACAGCCACTCTGGAGAAGTGTACGGTGTGTCCTGAAACATCGAAAAAACACAGCTTAGGGAGCATAGGGCACGTCTACTCATGGGCGTATAAATTGGGAAAACTAAAAATCAGCAAGACACAGGCACCCCAAAGTTTAGGGCTGCTCTGTTGACAAGAACCGCCACTTCATGACACCTTAAATATCCCAGGAAAGAGAAAAATGGATAAAGAAGTTGTGGTCCTTATGTACAATGGAAAATCACACAGACATGAAATCAATGTCATAAGGCTAGTAGAAGCAAGATGAGTGGATTTAGGTACGAGGATTCTAAGTGAAATAAGTCACACAGAAAAAGACACTTATCAAAAGCTATCACTTATAGAGGGAATGTAAAAACCAGTACACTTGAACTGAATTACAAAACAGAACAGAGTCACACGTTTACAAAACACACTATGGCTGCTTAACGGGAAAGATGAGGTGGGGTGATGCATAAAACAAGGGTTTCAAATTCGCTCAGATACCGTTCCATACAGCCAATATGTAATAGACAAGACCTACTCCTTGCTCAGTGAACTGGACTCAACACCCCCTATTCACCGCACAAGAATATATCTGAGTAGTAAGAATCTTAAAACCTATGTATTGATATCTGTCTGGAAGTGAGTCAACTGGGTGTAAAGCCGCATAAACACAGCCGTGAAAAGCAGCTAAACCCCATTATAAAAATAAATTGCTTTTAAAAACCCGTAAAACAAAGACAGTGAAAGAGAGAGAAATTCTTACAAAATTCGTTCAGGGGCTGTGATGCAAACTGGATTGACCATATCTAGACCCACACCTGGATGAGACATAAGGGTGGACACTCTTGGGGCTGAGAGGTTGAGTGAGGTTGGGTGAGCAAACACAGACCCTTTAAAGTAATACTGCGTGGTACCCATCTCATGGGTCCCAAATCTCCAGGTTCAAGGGCATCTTCCTACATCGAAAACATGCATGAGAAACCCAGAACATGGTACACCGTGTGATTTTGAAAGGTTTCTAAAACGCACCTCATTTCTCATCTCCTTGTGCTCGGGTTCGCCTTTCCAGCTACTTTACTAGCAATCTCTCTACTTGGAGAATCAGCACCTTTAAGCTCCTGTTCCCTACAGGTTGCAATTTGTCCTGAGGATGAACGGGAAGAGGGGCAACCAATGAGAGACTAGATCTAGGTGTTGGGACAGGCACAGGTCACTCTATTTTCCCATCAGGAAGAAGAATTTACCACAGGCTCAGCCTGCCGCCAGGAACCAGAATAGGGCCTGAGGCAATCCCGTGCTTTTGCGGCCAGCTCCCAAAAAAGACAGTTGAAAAATGGAGCTCAGGGGCACTGCAATTCACAAACATGCTGAGTTGTAAATGATAACTCTCGTCCACAAATATATTGAGGGAAGGCAACGAAGAGGATTTGAAAGCAAGGCAGAATTGCAGGAAACAGGTTTCAGGAGGTAGATTCGAATCGCCTTTAAAGCACATGAAAAGTGCAAAATGTCGACAATGATGCCCTTGGCCAAAAAGGGCATATGCGTTTTTTCCTGAATATATTCAGGAAAAAACGCATATGCCCTTTTTGGCCAACCAAGCAACCTGGAAAGGCAAATCAGCGCTACAAAGAACTCTCGCTTCCTATCGGTCAAAAGGGCCATGCTGCAAAAAGTGTCAAAATCAGAAATGCAGGACAGGCCATGGAGAAATGGCAGCCTTGCTACGCTGAAGGGCGGGATGTAAATTGCCAACAGCCACTCTGGAGAAGTGTACCGTGTGTCCTGAAACATCGAAAAAACACAGCTTAGGGAGCATAGGGCACGTCCACTCATGGGCGTATAAATTGGCAAAACTAAAAATCAGCAAGACACAGGCACCCCAATGTTTAGGGCTGCTCTGTTGACAAGAACCTCCACTTCATGACACCTTAAATATCACAGGAACGAGAAAAATGGATAAAGAAGTTGTGGTCCTTATGTACAATGGAATATAACTCAGACCTGAAATCAATGTCATATGGCTAGTAGAAGCAAGATGAGTGGACTTAGGTACGAAGATTCTAAGTGAAATAAGTCACACAGAAAAAGACACATATCATAAGCTATCACTTATTGAGGGAATGTAAAAACCGCTACACTTGAACTGAATTACAAAACAGAACAGAGTCACACGTTTAGAAAACACACTATGGCTGCTTAACGGGAAAGGTGAGATGGGGTGATGCATAAAACAAGGGTTTCAAATTTGCTCAGATACCATTCCATACACCCAATATGTAATAGACAAGACCTACTCCTTGCTCAGTGAACTGTACTCAACACCCCCTATTCACCGCACAAGAATATATGTGACTAGTAAGAATCTTAAAACCTATGTATTGATATCTGTCTGGAAGTGAATCAAGTGGGTGTAAAGCCGCATAAACACAGCCGTGAAAAGCAGCTAAACCCCATTATAAAAATAAATTACTTTTAAAAACCCGTAAAACAAAGACAGTGAAAGAGAGAGAAATTCTTACAAAATTCGTTCAGGGGCTGTGATGCAACCTGGATTGACCATATCTAGACCCACACCTGGATGAGACATAAGGGTGGACACTCTTGGGGCTGAGAGGTTGAGTGAGGTTGGGTGAGCAAACACAGACCCTTTAAAGTAATACTGCGTGGTACCCATCCCATGGGTCCCAAATCTCCAGGTTCAAGGGCATCTTCCTACATCGAAAACATGCATGAGAAACCCAGAACATGGTACACCGTGTGATTTTGAAAGGTTTCTAAAACGTACCTCATTTCTCATCTCCTTGTGCTCGGGTTCGCCTTTCCAGCTACTTTACTAGCAATCTCCCTACTTGGAGAATCAGCACCTTTAAGCTCCTGTTCCCTACAGGTTGCAATTTGTCCTGAGGATGAACGGGAAGAGGGGCAACCAATGAGAGAATAGATCTAGGTGTTGGGACAGGCACAGGTCACTCTATTTTCCCATCAGGAAGAAGAATTAACCACAGGCTCAGCCTGCCGCCAGAAACCAGAATAGGGCCTGAGGCAATCCCGTGCTTTTGCGGCCAGCTCCCAAAAAAGACAGTTGAAAAACAGAGCTCAGGGGCACTGCAATTCACAAACCTGCTGAGTTGTAAATGATAACTCTCGTTCACAAATATATTGAGGGAAGGCAACGAAGAGGATTTGAAAGCAAGGCAGAATTGCAGGAAACAGGTTTCAGGAGGTGGATTCGAATCGCCTTTAAAGCACATGAAAAGTGGCAAAATGTCGACAATGATGCCCTTGGCCAAAAAGGGCGTATGCATTTTTTCCTGAATATATTCAGGAAAAAACGCATACGCCCTTTTTAGCCAACCAAGCAACCTGGAAAGGCAAATCAGCGCTACAAAGAAGTCTCGCTTCCCATTGGTCAAAAGGGCCATGCTGCAAAAAGTGTCAAAATCAGAAATGCAGGACAGGCCATGGAGAAATGGCAGCCTTGCTACGCTGATGGGCGGGATGTAAATTGCCAACAGCCACTCTGGAGAAGTGTACGGTGTGTCCTGAAACATCGAAAAAACACAGCTTAGGGAGCATAGGGCACGTCCACTCATGGGCGTATAAATTGGGAAAACTAAAAATCAGCAAGACACAGGCACCCCAAAGTTTAGGGCTGCTCTGTTGACAAGAACCTCCACTTCATGACACCTTAAATATCCCAGGAAAGAGAAAAATGGATAAAGAAGTTGTGGTCCTTATGTACAATGGAAAATCACACAGACATGAAATCAATGTCATAAGGCTAGTAGAAGCAAGATGAGTGGAGTTAGGTACGAGGATTCTATGTGAAATAAGTCACACAGAAAAAGACACTTATCAAAAGCTATCACTTATAGAGGGAATGTAAAAACCAGTACACTTGAACTGAATTACAAAACAGAACAGAGTCACACGTTTACAAAACACACTATGGCTGCTTAACGGGAAAGATGAGGTGGGGTGATGCATAAAACAAGGGTTTCAAATTCGCTCAGATACCGTTCCATACAGCCAATATGTAATAGACAAGACCTACTCCTTGCTCAGTGAACTGGACTCAACACCCCCTATTCACCGCACAAGAATATATCTGAGTAGTAAGAATCTTAAAACCTATGTATTGATATCTGTCTGGAAGTGAGTCAAGTGTGTGTAAAGCCGCATAAACACAGCCGTGAAAAGCAGCTAAACCCCATTATAAAAATAAATTACTTTTAAAAACCCGTAAAACAAAGACAGTGAAAGAGAGAGAAATTCTTACAAAATTCGTTCAGGGGCTGTGATGCAACCTGGATTGACCATATCTAGACCCACACCTGGATGAGACATAAGGGTGGACACTCTTGGGGCTGAGAGGTTGAGTGAGGTTGGGTGAGCAAACACAGACCCTTTAAAGTAATACTGCGTGGTACCCATCCCATGGGTCCCAAATCTCCAGGTTCAAGGGCATCTTCCTACATCGAAAACATGCATGAGAAACCCAGAACATGGTACACCGTGTGATTTTGAAAGGTTTCTAAAACGCACCTCATTTCTCATCTCCTTGTGCTCGGGTTCGCCTTTCCAGCTACTTTACTAGCAATCTCTCTACTTGGAGAATCAGCACCTTTAAGCTCCTGTTCCCTACAGGTTGCAATTTGTCCTGAGGATGAACGGGAAGAGGGGCAACCAATGAGAGACTAGATCTAGGTGTTGGGACAGGCACAGGTCACTCTATTTTCCCATCAGGAAGAAGAATTTACCACAGGCTCAGCCTGCCGCCAGGAACCAGAATAGGGCCTGAGGCAATCCCGTGCTTTTGCGGCCAGCTCCCAAAAAAGACAGTTGAAAAATGGAGCTCAGGGGCACTGCAATTCACAAACCTGCTGAGTTGTAAATGATAACTCTCGTCCACAAATATATTGAGGGAAGGCAACGAAGAGGATTTGAAAGCAAGGCAGAATTGCAGGAAACAGGTTTCAGGAGGTAGATTCGAATCGCCTTTAAAGCACATGAAAAGTGGCAAAATGTCGACAATGATGCCCTTGGCCAAAAAGGGCATATGCGTTTTTTCCTGAATATATTCAGGAAAAAACGCATATGCCCTTTTTGGCCAACCAAGCAACCTGGAAAGGCAAATCAGCGCTACAAAGAACTCTCGCTTCCTATCGGTCAAAAGGGCCATGCTGCAAAAAGTGTCAAAATCAGAAATGCAGGACAGGCCATGGAGAAATGGCAGCCTTGCTACGCTGAAGGGCGGGATGTAAATTGCCAACAGCCACTCTGGAGAAGTGTACCGTGTGTCCTGAAACATCGAAAAAACACAGCTTAGGGAGCATAGGGCACGTCCACTCATGGGCGTATAAATTGGCAAAACTAAAAATCAGCAAGACACAGGCACCCCAATGTTTAGGGCTGCTCTGTTGACAAGAACCTCCACTTCATGACACCTTAAATATCACAGGAACGAGAAAAATGGATAAAGAAGTTGTGGTCCTTATGTACAATGGAATATAACTCAGACATGAAATCAATGTCATAAGGCTAGTAGAAGCAAGATGAGTGGACTTAGGTATGAAGATTCTAAGTGAAATAAGTCACACAGAAAAAGACACATATCATAAGCTATCACTTATTGAGGGAATGTAAAAACCGCTACACTTGAACTGAATTACAAAACAGAAGAGAGTCACACGTTTAGAAAACACACTATGGCTGCTTAACGGGAAAGGTGAGGTGGGGTGATGCATAAAACAAGGGTTTCAAATTCGCTCAGATACCGTTCCATACACCCAATATGTAATAGACAAGACCTACTCCTTGCTCAGTGAACTGGACTCAACACCCCCTATTCACCGCACAAGAATATATCTGACTAGTAAGAATCTTAAAACCTATGTATTGATATCTGTCTGGAAGTGAGTCAAGTGGGTGTAAAGCCGCATAAACACAGCCGTGAAAAGCAGCTAAACCCCATTATAAAAATAAATAACTTTTAAAAACCCGTAAAACAAAGACAGTGAAAGACAGAGAAATTCTTACACAATTCGTTCAGGGGCTGTGATGCAACCTGGATTGACCATATCTAGACCCACACCTGGATGAGACATAAGGGTGGACACTCTTGGGGCTGAGAGGTTGAGTGAGGTTGGGTGAGCAAACACAGACCCTTTAAAGTAATACTGCGTGGTACCCATCCCATGGGTCCCAAATCTCCAGGTTCAAGGGCATCTTCCTACATCGAAAACATGCATGAGAAACCCAGAACATGGTACACCGTGTGATTTTGAAAGGTTTCTAAAACGCACCTCATTTCTCATCTCATTGTGCTCTGCTTCGCCTTATCAGCTACTTTACTAGCAATCTCCCTACTTGGAGAATCAGCACCTTTAAACTCCTGTTCCCTACAGGTTGCAATTTGTCCTGAGGATGAACGGGAAGAGGGGCAACCAATGAGAGACTAGATCTAGGTGTTGGGACAGGCACAGGTCACTCTATTTTCCCATCAGGAAGAAGAATTAACCACAGGCTCAGCCTGCCGCCAGGAACCAGAATAGGGCCTGAGGCAATCCCGTGCTTTTGCGGCCAGCTCCCAAAAAAGACAGTTGAAAAATGGAGCTCAGGGGCACTGCAATTCACAAACCTGCTGAGTTGTAAATGATAACTCTCGTCCACAAATATATTGAGGGAAGGCAACGAAGAGGATTTGAAAGCAAGGCAGAATTGCAGGAAACAGGTTTCAGGAGGTAGATTCGAATCGCCTTTAAAGCACATGAAAAGTGGCAAAATGTCAACAATGATGCCCTTGGCCAAAAAGGGCGTATGCGTTTTTTCCTGAATATATTCAGGAAAAAACGCATACGCCCTTTTTGGCCAACCAAGCAACCTGGAAAGGCAAATCAGCGCTACAAAAACTCTCGCTTCCTATCGGTCAAAAGGGCCATGCTGCAAAAAGTGTCAAAACCAGAAATGCAGGACAGGCCATGGAGAAATGGCAGCCTTGCTACGCTGATGGGCGGGATGTAAATTGCCAGCAGCCACTCTGGAGAAGTGTACGGTGTGTCCTGAAACATCGAAAAAACACAGCTTAGGGAGCATAGGGCACGTCCACTCATGGGCGTATAAATTGGGAAAACTAAAAATCAGCAAGACACAGGCACCCCAAAGTTTAGGGCTGCTCTGTTGACAAGAACCTCCACTTCATGACACCTTAAATATCCCAGGAAAGAGAAAAATGGATAAAGAAGTTGTGGTCCTTATGTACAATGGAATATCACTCAGACATGAAATCAATGTCATAAGGCTAGTAGAAGCAAGATGAGTGGACTTAGGTACGAAGATTCTAAGTGAAATAAGTCACACAGAAAAAGACACTTATCATAAGCTATCACTTATAGAGGGAATGTAAAAACCGCTACACTTGAACTGAATTACAAAACAGAACAGAGTCACACGTTTAGAAAACACACTATGGCTGCTTAACGGGAAAGGTGAGGTGGGGTGATGCATAAAACAAGGGTTTCAAATTCGCTCAGATACCGTTCCATACACCCAATATGTAATAGACAAGACCTACTCCTTGCTCAGTGAACTGGACTCAACACCCCCTATTCACCGCACAAGAATATATCTGACTAGTAAGAATCTTAAAACCTATGTATTGATATCTGTCTGGAAGTGAGTCAAGTGGGTGTAAAGCCGCATAAACACAGCCGTGAAAAGCAGCTAAACCCCATTATAAAAATAAATAACTTTTAAAAACCCGTAAAACAAAGACAGTGAAAGACAGAGAAATTCTTACACAATTCGTTCAGGGGCTGTGATGCAACCTGGATTGACCATATCTAGACCCACACCTGGATGAGACATAAGGGTGGACACTCTTGGGGCTGAGAGGTTGAGTGAGGTTGGGTGAGCAAACACAGACCCTTTAAAGTAATACTGCGTGGTACCCATCCCATGGGTCCCAAATCTCCAGGTTCAAGGGCATCTTCCTACATCGAAAACATGCATGAGAAACCCAGAACATGGTACAACGTGTGATTTTGAAAGGTTTCTAAAACGTACCTAATTTCTCATCTCCTTGTGCTCGGGTTCGCCTTTCCAGCTACTTTACTAGCAATCTCCCTACTTGGAGAATCAGCACCTTTAAGCTCCTGTTCCCTACAGGTTGCAATTTGTCCTGAGGATGAACGGGAAGAGGGGCAACCAATGAGAGAATAGATCTAGGTGTTGGGACAGGCACAGGTCACTCTATTTTCCCATCAGAAAGAAGAATTAACCACAGGCTCAGCCTGCCGCCAGAAACCAGAATAGGGCCTGAGGCAATCCCGTGCTTTTGCGGCCAGCTCCCAAAAAAGACAGTTGAAAAACAGAGCTCAGGGGCACTGCAATTCACAAAACTGCTGAGTTGTAAATGATAACTCTCGTCCACAAATATATTGAGGGAAGGCAATGAAGAGGATTTGAAAGCAAGGCAGAATTGCAGGAAACAGGTTTCAGGAGGTAAATTCGAATCGCCTTTAAAGCACATGAAAAGCAGCAAAACGTCGACAATGATGCCCTTGGCCAAAAAGGGCGTATGCGTTTTTTCCTGAATATATTCAGGAAAAAACGCATACGCCCTTTTTGGCCAACCAAGCAACCTGGAAAGGCAAAACAGCGCTACAAAGAAGTCTCGCTTCCCATTGGTCAAAAGGGCCATGCTGCAAAAAGTGTCAAAACCAGAAATGCAGGACAGGCCATGGAGAAATGGCAGCCATGCTACGCTGATGGGAGGGATGTAAATTGCCAACAGCCACTCTGGAGAAGTGTACGGTGTGTCCTGAAACATCGAAAAAACACAGCTTAGGGAGCATAGGGCACGTCCACTCATGGGCGAAGAAATCGGGAAAACTAAAAATTAGCAAGACACAGGCACCCCAAAGTTTAGTGCTGCTCTGTTGACAAGAACCTCCACTTCATGACACCTTAAATATCCCAGGAAAGAGAAAAATGGATAAAGAAGTTGTGGTCCTTATGTACAATGGAATATCACTCAGACATGAAATCAATGTCATAAGGCTAGGAGAAGCAAGATGAGTGGATTTAGGTACGACGATTCTAAGTGAAATAAGTCACACAGTAAAAGACAGTTATCAAATGCTATCACTTATAGAGGGAATGTAAAAACCGCTACACTTGAACTGAATTACAAAACAGAACAGAGTCACACGTTTAGAAAACACACTATGGCTGCTTAACGGGAAAGGTGAGGTGGGGTGATGCATAAAACAAGGGTTTCAAATTCGCTCAGATACCGTTCCATACAGCCAATATGTATTAGACAAGACCTACTCCTTGCTCAGTGAACTGGACTCAACAACCCATATTCACCGCACAAGAATATATCTGACTAGTAAGAATCTTAAAACCTATGTATTGATATCTGTCTGGAAGTGAGTCAAGTGGGTGTAAAGCCGCATAAACACAGCCGTGAAAAGCAGCTAAACCCCATTATAAAAATAAATAACTTTTAAAAACCCGTAAAACAAAGACAGTGAAAGAGAGAGAAATTCTTACAAAATTCGTTCAGGGGCTGTGATGCAACCTGGATTGACCATATCTAGACCCACACCTGGATGAGACATAAGGGTGGACACTCTTGTGGTTGAGAGGTTGGGTGAGGTTGGGTGAGCAAACGCAGACGCTTTAAAGTAATACTGCGTGGTACCCATCCCATGGGTCCCAAATCTCCAGGTTCAAGGGCATCTTCCTACATCGAAAACATGCATGAGAAACCCAGAAGATGGTACACTGTGTGATTTTGAAAGGTTTCTAAAACGCACCTCATTTCTCATCTCCTTGTGCTCGGGTTCGCCTTTCCAGCTACTTTACTAGACATCTCCCTACTTGGAGAAACAGCACCTTTAAGCTCCTGTACCCTACAGGTTGCAATTTGTCCTGAGGATGAAAGGGAAGAGGGGCAACCTATGAGAGACTAGATCTAGGTGTTGAGACAGGCACAGGTCACTCTATTTTCCCATCAGGAAGAAGAACTAACCACAGGCTCAGCCTGCCGCCAGAAACCAGAATAGGGTCTGAGGCAATCCCGTGCTTTTGCGGCCAGCTCCCAAAAAAGACAGTTGAAAAACAGAGCTCAGGGGCACTGCAATTCACAAAACTGCTGAGTTGTAAATGATAACTCTCGTCCACAAATATATTGAGGGAAGGCAATGAAGAGGATTTGAAAGCAAGGCAGAATTGCAGGAAACAGGTTTCAGGAGGTAAATTCGAATCGCCATTAAAGCACATGAAAAGTGGCAAAATGTCGACAATGATGCCCTTGGCCAAAAAGGAAGTATGCATTTTTTCCTGAATATATTCAGGAAAAAACGCATACGCCCTTTTTGGCCAACCAAGCAACCTGGAAAGGCAAATCAGCGCTACAAAGAAGTCTCGCTTCCCATTGGTCAAAAGGGCCATGCTGCAAAAAGTGTCAAAATCAGAAATGCAGGACAGGCCATGGAGAAATGGCAGCCTTGCTACCCTGATGGGCGGGATGTAAATTGCCAACAGCCACTCTGGAGAAGTGTACGGTGTGTCCTGAAACATCGAAAAAACACAGCTTAGGGAGCATAGGGCACGTCCACTCATGGGCGTATAAATTGGGAAAAATAAAAATCAGCAAGACACAGGCACCCCAAAGTTTAGGGCTGCTCTGTTGACAAGAACCTCCACTTCATGACATCTTAAATATCCCAGGAAAGAGAAAAATGGATAAAGAAGTTGTGGTCCTTATGTACAATGGAAAATCACACAGACATGAAATCAATGTCATAAGGCTAGTAGAAGCAAGATGAGTGGATTTAGGTACGACGATTCTAAGTGAAATAAGTCACACAGAAAAAGACACTTATCATAAGCTATCACTTATAGAGGGAATGTAAAAACCGCTACACTTGAACTGAATTACAAAACAGAACAGAGTCACACGTTTAGAAAACACACTATGGCTGCTTAACGGGAAAGGTGAGGTGGGGTGATGCATAAAACAAGGGTGTCAAATTCGCTCAGATACCTTTCCATACACCCAATATGTAATAGACAAGACCTACTCCTTGCTCAGTGAACTGGACTCAACACCCCCTATTCACCGCACAAGAATATATGTGACTAGTAAGAATCTTAAAACCTATGTATTGATATCTGTCTGGAAGTGAGTCAAGTGGGTGTAAAGCTGCATAAACACAGCCGTGAAAAGCAGCTAAACCCCATTATAAAAATAAATTAGTTTTAAAAACCCATGAAACAAAGACACTGAAAGAGAGAGAAATTCTTACAAAATTCGTTCAGAGGCTGTGATGCAACCTGGATTGACCATATCTAGACCCACAGCTGGATGAGACATAAGGGTGGACACTCTTGGGGCTGAAAGGTTGGGTGAGGTTGGGTGAGCAAACGCAGACCCTTTAAAGTAATACTGCCTGGAACCCATCCCATGGGTCCCAAATCTCCAGGTTCAAGGGCATCTTCCTACATCGAAAACATGCATGAGAAACCCAGAAGATGGTACACCGTGTGATTTTGAAAGTTTTCTAATACGCACCTCATTTCTCATCTCCTTGTGCTCGGGTTCGCCATTCCAGCTACTTTACTAGCAATCTCCCTACTTGGAGAATCAGCACCTTTAACCTCCTGTTCCCTACAGGTTGCAATTTGTCCAGAGGATGAACGGGAAGAGGGGCAACCAATGAGAGACTAGATCTAGGTTTTGGGACAGGCACAGGTCACTCTATTTTCCCATCAGGAAGAAGAATTATCCACAGGCTCAGCCTGCCTCCAGGAACCAGAATAGGGCCTGAGGCAATTCCGTGCTTTTGCGGCCAGCTCCCAAAAAAGACAGTTGAAAAATGGAGCTCAGGGGCACTGCCATTCACAAACCTGCTGAGTTATAAGTGATAACTCTCGTCCACAAATATATTGAGGGAAGGCAACGAAGAGGATTTGAAAGCAAGGCAGAATTGCAGGAAACAGGTTTCAGGAGGTAGATTCGAATCGCCTTTAAAGCACATGAAAAGTGGCAAAATGTCGACAATGATGCCCTTGGCCAAACAGGGCGTATGCGTTTTTTCCTGAATATATTCAGGAAAAAACGCATACGCCCTGTTTGGCCAACCAAGAAACCTGGAAAGGCTAATCAGCGCTACAAAGAAGTCTCGCTTCCCATCGGTCAAAAGGGCCATGGTGCAAAAAGTGTCAAAACCAGAAATGCAGGACAGGCCATGGAGAAATGGCAGCCTTGCTACGCTGATGGGAGGGATGTAAATTGCCAACAGCCACTCTGGAGAAGTGTACGGTGTGTCCTGAAACATCGAAAAAACACAGCTTAGGGAGCATAGGGCACATCCACTCATGGGCGTATAAATTGGGAAAACTAAAAATCAGCAAGACACAGGCACCCCAAAGTTTAGGGCTGCTCTGTTGACAAGAACCTCCACTTCATGACACCTTAAATATCCCAGGAAAGAGAAAAATGGATAAAGAAGTTGTGGTCCTTATGTACAATGGAATATCACTCAGACATGAAATCAATGTCATAAGGCTAGTAGAAGCAAGATGAGTGGACTTAGGTACGACGATTGTAAGTGAAATAAGTCACACAGAAAAAGACACTTATCATAAGCTATCACTTAGAGAGGGAATGTAAACACCGCTACACTTGAACTGAATTACAAAACAGAACAGAGTCACACGTTTAGAAAACACACTATGGCTGCTTAACGGGAAAGGTGAGGTGGGGTGATGCATAAAACAAGGGTTTCAAATTCGCTCAGATACCGTTCCATACACCCAATATGTAATAGACAAGACCTACTCCTTGCTCAGTGAACTGGACTCAACACCCCCTATTCACCGCACAAGAATATATGTGACTAGTAAGAATCTTAAAACCTATGTATTGATATCTGTCTGGAAGTGAGTCAAGTGGGTGTAAAGCCGCATAAACACAGCCGTGAAAAGCAGCTAAACCCCATTATAAAAATAAATTACTTTTAAAAACCCGTAAAACAAAGACAGTGAAAGAGAGAGAAATTCTTACAAAATTCGTTCAGAGGCTGTGATTCAACCTGGATTGACCATATCTAGACCCACAGCTGGATGAGACATAAGGGTGGACACTCTTGGGGCTGAAAGGTTGGGTGAGGTTGGGTGAGCAAACGCAGACCCTTTAAAGTAATACTGCCTGGTACCCATCCCATGGGTCCCAAATCTCCAGGTCCAAGGGCATCTTCCTACATTGAAAACATGCATGAGAAACCCAGAAGATGGTACACCGTGTGATTTTGAAAGGTTTCTAATACGCACCTCATTTCTCATCTCCTTGTGCTCGGGTTCGCCTTTCCAGCTACTTTACTAGCAATCTCCCTACTTGGAGAATCAGCACCTTTAAGCTCCTGTTGCCTACAGGTTGCAATTTCTCCTGAGGATGAACGGGAAGAGGGGCAACCAATGAGAGACTAGATCTAGGTGTTGGGACAGGCACAGGTCACTCTAATTTCCCATCAGGAAGAAGAATTAACCACAGGCTCAGCCTGCCGCCCAGAAGCAGAATAGGGCATGAGGCAATCCCGCGCTTTTGCGGCCAGCTCCCAAAAAAGCGAGTTGAAAAATGGAGCTCAGGGACACTGCAATTCACAAACCCGCAGAGTTATAAATGATAACTCTCATCCAGAGATATACTGAGGGAAGGCAAAAAAGAGGATTTGAAAGCAAGGCAGAATTGCAGGAAACAGATTTCAGGAGGTAGATTCGAATCGCCTTTAAAGCACATGAAAAGCGGCAAAACGTCGACAATGATGCCCTTGGCCAAAAAGGGCGTATGCGTTTTTTCCTGAATATATTCAGGATAAAACGCATACGCCCTTTTTGGCCAACCAAGCAACCTGGAAAGGCAAATCAGCGCTACATAGAAGTCTCGCTTCCCATCGGTCAAAAGGGTCATGCTGCAAAAAGTGTCAAAACCAGAAATGCAGGACAGGCCATGGAGAAATGGCAGCCTTGCTACGCTGATGGGCGGGATGTAAATTGCCAACAGCCACTCTGGAGAAGTGTACGGTGTGTCCTGAAACATTGAGAAAACACAGCTTAGGGAGCATAGGGCACGTCCACTCATGGGCGTATAAATTGGGAAAACTAAAAATCAGCAAGACACAGGCACCCCAAAGTTTAGGGCTGCTCTGTTGACAAGAACCTCCACTTCATGACACCTTAAATATCCCAGGAAAGAGAAAAATGGATAAAGAAGTTGTGGTCCTTATGTACAATGGAAAATCACACAGACATGAAATCAATGTCATAAGGCTAGTAGAAGCAAGATGAGTGGATTTAGGTACGACGATTCTAAGTGAAATAAGTCACACAGAAAAAGACACTTATCATAAGCTATCACTTATAGAGGGAATGTAAAAACCGCTACACTTGAACTGAATTACAAAACAGAACAGAGTCACACGTTTAGAAAACACACTATGGCTGCTTAACGGGAAAGGTGAGGTGGGGTGATGCATAAAACAAGGGTGTCAAATTCGCTCAGATACCTTTCCATACACCCAATATGTAATAGACAAGACCTACTCCTTGCTCAGTGAACTGGACTCAACACCCCCTATTCACCGCACAAGAATATATGTAACTAATAAGAATCATAAAACCTATGTATTGATATCTCTCTGGAAGTGAGTCAAGTGGGTGTAAAGCTGCATAAACACAGCCGTGAAAAGCAGCTAAACCCCATTATAAAAATAAATTAGTTTTAAAAACCCATGAAACAAAGACACTGAAAGAGAGAGAAATTCTTACAAAATTCGTTCAGAGGCTGTGATGCAACCTGGATTGACCATATCTAGACCCACAGCTGGATGAGACATAAGGGTGGACACTCTTGGGGCTGAAAGGTTGGGTGAGGTTGGGTGAGCAAACGCAGACCCTTTAAAGTAATACTGCCTGGAACCCATCCCATGGGTCCCAAATCTCCAGGTTCAAGGGCATCTTCCTACATCGAAAACATGCATGAGAAACCCAGAAGATGGTACACCGGGTGATTTTGAAAGTTTTCTAATACGCACCTCATTTCTCATCTCCTTGTGCTCGGGTTCGCCATTCCAGCTACTTTACTAGCAATCTCCCTACTTGTAGAATCAGCACCTTTAACCTCCTGTTCCCTACAGGTTGCAATTTGTCCAGAGGATGAACGGGAAGAGGGGCAACCAATGAGAGACTAGATCTAGGTTTTGGGACAGGCACAGGTCACTCTATTTTCCCATCAGGAAGAAGAATTATCCACAGGCTCAGCCTGCCTCCAGGAACCAGAATAGGGCCTGAGGCAATTCCGTGCTTTTGCGGCCAGCTCCCAAAAAAGACAGTTGAAAAATGGAGCTCAGGGGCACTGCCATTCACAAACCTGCTGAGTTATAAGTGATAACTCTCGTCCACAAATATATTGAGGGAAGGCAACGAAGAGGATTTGAAAGCAAGGCAGAATTGCAGGAAACAGGTTTCAGGAGGTAGATTCGAATCGCCTTTAAAGCACATGAAAAGTGGCAAAATGTCGACAATGATGCCCTTGGCCAAACAGGGCGTATGCGTTTTTTCCTGAATATATTCAGGAAAAAACGCATACGCCCTGTTTGGCCAACCAAGAAACCTGGAAAGGCTAATCAGCGCTACAAAGAAGTCTCGCTTCCCATCGGTGAAAAGGGCCATGCTGCAAAAAGTGTCAAAACCAGAAATGCAGGACAGGCCATGGAGAAATGGCAGCCTTGCTACGCTGATGGGAGGGATGTAAATTGCCAACAGCCACTCTGGAGAAGTGTACGGTGTGTCCTGAAACATCGAAAAAACACAGCTTAGGGAGCATAGGGCACAACCACTCATGGGCGTATAAATTGGGAAAACTAAAAATCAGCAAGACACAGGCACCCCAAAGTTTAGGGCTGCTCTGTTGACAAGAACCTCCACTTCATGACACCTTAAATATCCCAGGAAAGAGAAAAATGGATAAAGAAGTTGTGGTCCTTATGTACAATGGAATATCACTCAGACATGAAATCAATGTCATAAGGCTAGTAGAAGCAAGATGAGTGGACTTAGGTACGACGATTGTAAGTGAAATAAGTCACACAGAAAAAGACACTTATCATAAGCTATCACTTAGAGAGGGAATGTAAACACCGCTACACTTGAACTGAATTAAAAAACAGAACAGAGTCACACGTTTAGAAAACACACTATGGCTGCTTAACGGGAAAGGTGAGGTGGGGTGATGCATAAAACAAGGGTTTCAAATTCGCTCAGATACCGTTCCATACACCCAATATGTAATAGACAAGACCTACTCCTTGCTCAGTGAACTGGACTCAACACCCCCTATTCACCGCACAAGAATATATGTGACTAGTAAGAATCTTAAAACCTATGTATTGATATCTGTCTGGAAGTGAGTCAAGTGGGTGTAAAGCCGCATAAACACAGCCGTGAAAAGCAGCTAAACCCCATTATAAAAATAAATTACTTTTAAAAACCCGTAAAACAAAGACAGTGAAAGAGAGAGAAATTCTTACAAAATTCGTTCAGAGGCTGTGATTCAACCTGGATTGACCATATCTAGACCCACAGCTGGATGAGACATAAGGGTGGACACTCTTGGGGCTGAAAGGTTGGGTGACTTTGGGTGAGCAAACGCAGACCCTTTAAAGTAATACTGCCTGGTACCCATCCCATGGGTCCCAAATCTCCAGGTCCAAGGGCATCTTCCTACATTGAAAACATGCATGAGAAACCCAGAAGATGGTACACCGTGTGATTTTGAAAGGTTTCTAATACGCACCTCATTTCTCATCTCCTTGTGCTCGGGTTCACCTTTCCAGCTACTTTACTAGCAATCTCCCTACTTGGAGAATCAGCACCTTTAAGCTCCTGTTGCCTACAGGTTGCAATTTCTCCTGAGGATGAACGGGAAGAGGGGCAACCAATGAGAGACTAGATCTAGGTGTTGGGACAGGCACAGGTCACTCTAATTTCCCATCAGGAAGAAGAATTAACCACAGGCTCAGCCTGCCGCCCAGAAGCAGAATAGGGCATGAGGCAATCCCGCGCTTTTGCGGCCAGCTCCCAAAAAAGCGAGTTGAAAAATGGAGCTCAGGGACACTGCAATTCACAAACCCGCAGAGTTATAAATGATAACTCTCATCCAGAGATATACTGAGGGAAGGCAAAAAAGAGGATTTGAAAGCAAGGCAGAATTGCAGGAAACAGATTTCAGGAGGTAGATTCGAATCGCCTTTAAAGCACATGAAAAGCGGCAAAACGTCGACAATGATGCCCTTGGCCAAAAAGGGCGTATGCGTTTTTTCCTGAATATATTCAGGAAAAAACGCATACGCCCTTTTTGGCCAACCAAGCAACCTGGAAAGGCAAATCAGCGCTACATAGAAGTCTCGCTTCCCATCGGTCAAAAGGGTCATGCTGCAAAAAGTGTCAAAACCAGAAATGCAGGACAGGCCATGGAGAAATGGCAGCCTTGCTACGCTGATGGGCGGGATGTAAATTGCCAACAGCCACTCTGGAGAAGTGTACGGTGTGTCCTGAAACATTGAGAAAACACAGCTTAGGGAGCATAGGGCACGTCCACTCATGGGCGTATAAGTTGGGAAAACTAAAAATCAGCAAGACACAGGCACCCCAAAGTTTAGGGCTGCTCTGTTGACAAGAACCTCCACTTCATGACACCTTAAATATCCCAGGAAAGAGAAAAATGAATAAAGAAGTTGTGGTCCTTATGTACAATGGAATATCACTCAGACATGAAATCAATGTCATAAGGCTAGTAGAAGCAAGATGAGTGGATTTAGGTACGACGATTCTAAGTGAAATAAGTCACACAGAAAAAGACACTTATCATAAACTATCACTTATAGAGGGAATGTAAAAACCGCTACGCTTGAACTGAATTACAAAACAGAACAGAGTCACACGTTTAGAAAACACACTATGGCTGCTTAACGGGAAAGGTGAGGTGGGGTGATGCATAAAACAAGGGTGTCAAATTCGCTCAGATACCTTTCCATACACCCAATATGTAATAGACAAGACCTACTCCTTGCTCAGTGAACTGGACTCAACACCCCCTATTCACCGCACAAGAATATATGTGACTAGTAAGAATCTTAAAACCTATGTATTGATATCTGTCTGGAAGTGAGTCAAGTGGGTGTAAAGCTGCATAAACACAGCCGTGAAAACAGCTAAACCCCATTATAAAAATAAATTAGTTTTAAAAACCCATGAAACAAAGACACTGAAAGAGAGAGAAATTCTTACAAAATTCGTTCAGAGGCTGTGATGCAACCTGGATTGACCATATCTAGACCCACAGCTGGATGAGACATAAGGGTGGACACTCTTGGGGCTGAAAGGTTGGGTGAGGTTGGGTGAGCAAACGCAGACCCTTTAAAGTAATACTGCCTGGAACCCATCCCATGGGTCCCAAATCTCCAGGTTCAAGGGCATCTTCCTACATCGAAAACATGCATGAGAAACCCAGAAGATGGTACACCGTGTGATTTTGAAAGTTTTCTAATACGCACCTCATTTCTCATCTCCTTGTGCTCGGGTTCGCCATTCCAGCTACTTTACTAGCAATCTCCCTACTTGGAGAATCAGCACCTTTAACCTCCTGTTCCCTACAGGTTGCAATTTGTCCAGAGGATGAACGGGAAGAGGGGCAACCAATGAGAGACTAGATCTAGGTTTTGGGACAGGCACAGGTCACTCTATTTTCCCATCAGGAAGAAGAATTATCCACAGGCTCAGCCTGCCTCCAGGAACCAGAATAGGGCCTGAGGCAATTCCGTGCTTTTGCGGCCAGCTCCCAAAAAAGACAGTTGAAAAATGGAGCTCAGGGGCACTGCCATTCACAAACCTGCTGAGTTATAAGTGATAACTCTCGTCCACAAATATATTGAGGGAAGGCAACGAAGAGGATTTGAAAGCAAGGCAGAATTGCAGGAAACAGGTTTCAGGAGGTAGATTCGAATCGCCTTTAAAGCACATGAAAAGTGGCAAAATGTCGACAATGATGCCCTTGGCCAAACAGGGCGTATGCGTTTTTTCCTGAATATATTCAGGAAAAAACGCATACGCCCTGTTTGGCCAACCAAGAAACCTGGAAAGGCTAATCAGCGCTACAAAGAAGTCTCGCTTCCCATCGGTCAAAAGGGCCATGGTGCAAAAAGTGTCAAAACCAGAAATGCAGGACAGGCCATGGAGAAATGGCAGCCTTGCTATGCTGATGGGAGGGATGTAAATTGCCAACAGCCACTCTGGAGAAGTGTACGGTGTGTCCTGAAACATCGAAAAAACACAGCTTAGGGAGCATAGGGCACATCCACTCATGGGCGTATAAATTGGGAAAACTAAAAATCAGCAAGACACAGGCACCCCAAAGTTTAGGGCTGCTCTGTTGACAAGAACCTCCACTTCATGACACCTTAAATATCCCAGGAAAGAGAAAAATGGATAAAGAAGTTGTGGTCCTTATGTACAATGGAATATCACTCAGACATGAAATCAATGTCATAAGGCTAGTAGAAGCAAGATGAGTGGACTTAGGTACGACGATTGTAAGTGAAATAAGTCACACAGAAAAAGACACTTATCATAAGCTATCACTTAGAGAGGGAATGTAAACACCGCTACACTTGAACTGAATTACAAAACAGAACAGAGTCACACGTTTAGAAAACACACTATGGCTGCTTAACGGGAAAGGTGAGGTGGGGTGATGCATAAAACAAGGGTTTCAAATTCGCTCAGATACCGTTCCATACACCCAATATGTAATAGAGAAGACCTACTCCTTGCTCAGTGAACTGGACTCAACACCCCCTATTCACCGCACAAGAATATATGTGACTAGTAAGAATCTTAAAACCTATGTATTGATATCTGTCTGGAAGTGAGTCAAGTGGGTGTAAAGCCGCATAAACACAGCCGTGAAAAGCAGCTAAACCCCATTATAAAAATAAATTACTTTTAAAAACCCGTAAAACAAAGACAGTGAAAGAGAGAGAAATTCTTACAAAATTCGTTCAGAGGCTGTGATTCAACCTGGATTGACCATATCTAGACCCACAGCTGGATGAGACATAAGGGTGGACACTCTTAGGGCTGAAAGGTTGGGTGAGGTTGGGTGAGCAAACGCAGACCCTTTAAAGTAATACTGCCTGGTACCCATCCCATGGGTCCCAAATCTCCAGGTCCAAGGGCATCTTCCTACATTGAAAACATGCATGAGAAACCCAGAAGATGGTACACCGTGTGATTTTGAAAGGTTTCTAATACGCACCTCATTTCTCATCTCCTTGTGCTCGGGTTCGCCTTTCCAGCTACTTTACTAGCAATCTCCCTACTTGGAGAATCAGCACCTTTAAGCTCCTGTTGCCTACAGGTTGCAATTTCTCCTGAGGATGAACGGGAAGAGGGGCAACCAATGAGAGACTAGATCTAGGTGTTGGGACAGGCACAGGTCACTCTAATTTCCCATCAGGAAGAAGAATTAACCACAGGCTCAGCCTGCCGCCCAGAAGCAGAATAGGGCATGAGGCAATCCCGCGCTTTTGCGGCCAGCTCCCAAAAAAGCGAGTTGAAAAATGGAGCTCAGGGACACTGCAATTCACAAACCCGCAGAGTTATAAATGATAACTCTCATCCAGAGATATACTGAGGGAAGGCAAAAAAGAGGATTTGAAAGCAAGGCAGAATTGCAGGAAACAGATTTCAGGAGGTAGATTCGAATCGCCTTTAAAGCACATGAAAAGCGGCAAAACGTCGACAATGATGCCCTTGGCCAAAAAGGGCGTATGCGTTTTTTCCTGAATATATTCAGGAAAAAACGCATACGCCCTTTTTGGCCAACCAAGCAACCTGGAAAGGCAAATCAGCGCTACATAGAAGTCTCGCTTCCCATCGGTCAAAAGGGTCATGCTGCAAAAAGTGTCAAAACCAGAAATGCAGGACAGGCCATGGAGAAATGGCAGCCTTGCTACGCTGATGGGCGGGATGTAAATTGCCAACAGCCACTCTGGAGAAGTGTACGGTGTGTCCTGAAACATTGAGAAAACACAGCATAAGGAGCATAGGGCACGTCCACTCATGGGCGTATAAGTTGGGAAAACTAAAAATCAGCAAGACACAGGCACCCCAAAGTTTAGGGCTGCTCTGTTGACAAGAACCTCCACTTCATGACACCTTAAATATCCCAGGAAAGAGAAAAATGAATAAAGAAGTTGTGGTCCTTATGTACAATGGAATATCACTCAGACATGAAATCAATGTCATAAGGCTAGTAGAAGCAAGATGAGTGGATTTAGGTACGACAATTCTAAGTGAAATAAGTCACACAGAAAAAGACACTTATCATAAACTATCACTTATAGAGGGAATGTAAAAACCGCTACGCTTGAACTGAATTACAAAACAGAACAGAGTCACACGTTTAGAAAACACACTATGGCTGCTTAACGGGAAAGGTGAGGTGGGGTGATGCATAAAACAAGGGTGTCAAATTCGCTCAGATACCTTTCCATACACCCAATATGTAATAGACAAGACCTACTCCTTGCTCAGTGAACTGGACTCAACACCCCCTATTCACCGCACAAGAATATATGTGACTAGTAAGAATCTTAAAACCTATGTATTGATATCTGTCTGGAAGTGAGTCAAGTGGGTGTAAAGCTGCATAAACACAGCCGTGAAAAGCAGCTAAACCCCATTATAAAAATAAATTAGTTTTAAAAACCCATGAAACAAAGACACTGAAAGAGAGAGAAATTCTTACAAAATTCGTTCAGAGGCTGTGATGCAACCTGGATTGACCATATCTAGACCCACAGCTGGATGAGACATAAGGGTTGACACTCTTGGGGCTGAAAGGTTGGGTGAGGTTGGGTGAGCAAACGCAGACCCTTTAAAGTAATACTGCCTGGAACCCATCCCATGGGTCCCAAATCTCCAGGTTCAAGGGCATCTTCCTACATCGAAAACATGCATGAGAAACCCAGAAGATTGTACACCGTGTGATTTTGAAAGTTTTCTAATACGCACCTCATTTCTCATCTCCTTGTGCTCGGGTTCGCCATTCCAGCTACTTTACTAGCAATCTCCCTACTTGGAGAATCAGCACCTTTAACCTCCTGTTCCCTACAGGTTGCAATTTGTCCAGAGGATGAACGGGAAGAGGGGCAACCAATGAGAGACTAGATCTAGGTTTTGGGACAGGCACAGGTCACTCTATTTTCCCATCAGGAAGAAGAATTATCCACAGGCTCAGCCTGCCTCCAGGAACCAGAATAGGGCCTGAGGCAATTCCGTGCTTTTGCGGCCAGCTCCCAAAAAAGACAGTTGAAAAATGGAGCTCAGGGGCACTGCCATTCACAAACCTGCTGAGTTATAAGTGATAACTCTCGTCCACAAATATATTGAGGGAAGGCAACGAAGAGGATTTGAAAGCAAGGCAGAATTGCAGGAAACAGGTTTCAGGAGGTAGATTCGAATCGCCTTTAAAGCACATGAAAAGTGGCAAAATGTCGACAATGATGCCCTTGGCCAAACAGGGCGTATGCGTTTTTTCCTGAATATATTCAGGAAAAAACGCATACGCCCTGTTTGGCCAACCAAGAAACCTGGAAAGGCTAATCAGCGCTACAAAGAAGTCTCGCTTCCCATCGGTCAAAAGGGCCATGGTGCAAAAAGTGTCAAAACCAGAAATGCAGGACAGGCCATGGAGAAATGGCAGCCTTGCTACGCTGATGGGCGGGATGTAAATTGCCAACAGCCACTCTGGAGAAGTGTACGGTGTGTCCTGAAACATTGAGAAAACACAGCTTAGGGAGCATAGGGCACGTCCACTCATGGGCGTATAAATTGGGAAAACTAAAAATCAGCAAGACACAGGCACCCCAAAGTTTAGGGCTGCTCTGTTGACAAGAACCTCCACTTCATGACACCTTAAATATCCCAGGAAAGAGAAAAATGGATAAAGAAGTTGTGGTCCTTATGTACAATGGAAAATCACACAGACATGAAATCAATGTCATAAGGCTAGTAGAAGCAAGATGAGTGGATTTAGGTACGACGATTCTAAGTGAAATAAGTCACACAGAAAAAGACACTTATCATAAGCTATCACTTATAGAGGGAATGTAAAAACCGCTACACTTGAACTGAATTACAAAACAGAACAGAGTCTCACGTTTAGAAAACACACTATGGCTGCTTAACGGGAAAGGTGAGGTGGGGTGATGCATAAAACAAGGGTGTCAAATTCGCTCAGATACCTTTCCATACACCCAATATGTAATAGACAAGACCTACTCTTTGCTCAGTGAACTGGACTCAACACCCCCTATTCACCGCACAAGAATATATGTGACTAGTAAGAATCTTAAAACCTATGTATTGATATCTGTCTGGAAGTGAGTCAAGTGGGTGTAAAGCTGCATAAACACAGCCGTGAAAAGCAGCTAAACCCCATTATAAAAATAAATTAGTTTTAAAAACCCATGAAACAAAGACACTGAAAGAGAGAGAAATTCTTACAAAATTCGTTCAGAGGCTGTGATGCAACCTGGATTGACCATATCTAGACCCACAGCTGGATGAGACATAAGGGTGGACACTCTTGGGGCTGAAAGGTTGGGTGAGGTTGGGTGAGCAAACGCAGACCCTTTAAAGTAATACTGCCTGGAACCCATCCCATGGGTCCCAAATCTCCAGGTTCAAGGGCATCTTCCTACATCGAAAACATGCATGAGAAACCCAGAAGATGGTACACCGTGTGATTTTGAAAGTTTTCTAATACGCACCTCATTTCTCATCTCCTTGTGCTCGGGTTCGCCATTCCAGCTACTTTACTAGCAATCTCCCTACTTGGAGAATCAGCACCTTTAACCTCCTGTTCCCTACAGGTTGCAATTTGTCCAGAGGATGAACGGGAAGAGGGGCAACCAATGAGAGACTAGATCTAGGTTTTGGGACAGGCACAGGTCACTCTATTTTCCCATCAGGAAGAAGAATTATCCACAGGCTCAGCCTGCCTCCAGGAACCAGAATAGGGCCTGAGGCAATTCCGTGCTTTTGCGGCCAGCTCCCAAAAAAGACAGTTGAAAAATGGAGCTCAGGGGCACTGCCATTCACAAACCTGCTGAGTTATAAGTGATAACTCTCGTCCACAAATATATTGAGGGAAGGCAACGAAGAGGATTTGAAAGCAAGGCAGAATTGCAGGAAACAGGTTTCAGGAGGTAGATTCGAATCGCCTTTAAAGCACATGAAAAGTGGCAAAATGTCGACAATGATGCCCTTGGCAAAACAGGGCGTATGCGTTTTTTCCTGAATATATTCAGGAAAAAACGCATACGCCCTGTTTGGCCAACCAAGAAACCTGGAAAGGCTAATCAGCGCTACAAAGAAGTCTCGCTTCCCATCGGTCAAAAGGGCCATGGTGCAAAAAGTGTCAAAACCAGAAATGCAGGACAGGCCATGGAGAAATGGCAGCCTTGCTACGCTGATGGGAGGGATGTAAATTGCCAACAGCCACTCTGGAGAAGTGTACGGTGTGTCCTGAAACATCGAAAAAACACAGCCTAGGGAGCATAGGGCACATCCACTCATGGGCGTATAAATTGGGAAAACTAAAAATCAGCAAGACACAGGCACCCCAAAGTTTAGGGCTGCTCTGTTGACAAGAACCTCCACTTCATGACACCTTAAATATCCCAGGAAAGAGAAAAATGGATAAAGAAGTTGTGGTCCTTATGTACAATGGAATATCACTCAGACATGAAATCAATGTCATAAGGCTAGTAGAAGCAAGATGAGTGGACTTAGGTATGAAGATTCTAAGTGAAATAAGTCACACAGAAAAAGACACTTATCATAAGCTATCACTTAGAGAGGGAATGTAAACACCGCTACACTTGAACTGAATTACAAAACAGAACAGAGTCACACGTTTAGAAAACACACTATGGCTGCTTAACGGGAAAGGTGAGGTGGGGTGATGCATAAAACAAGGGTTTCAAATTCGCTCAGATACCGTTCCATACACCCAATATGTAATAGACAAGACCTACTCCTTGCTCAGTGAACTGGACTCAACACCCCCTATTCACCGCACAAGAATATATGTGACTAGTAAGAATCTTAAAACCTATGTATTGATATCTGTCTGGAAGTGAGTCAAGTGGGTGTAAAGCCGCATAAACACAGCCGTGAAAAGCAGCTAAACCCCATTATAAAAATAAATTACTTTTAAAAACCCGTAAAACAAAGACAGTGAAAGAGAGAGAAATTCTTACAAAATTCGTTCAGAGGCTGTGATTCAACCTGGATTGACCATATCTAGACCCACAGCTGGATGAGACATAAGGGTGGACACTCTTGGGGCTGAAAGGTTGGGTGAGGTTGGGTGAGCAAACGCAGACCCTTTAAAGTAATACTGCCTGGTACCCATCCCATGGGTCCCAAATCTCCAGGTCCAAGGGCATCTTCCTACATTGAAAACATGCATGAGAAACCCAGAAGATGGTACACCGTGTGATTTTGAAAGGTTTCTAATACGCACCTCATTTCTCATCTCCTTGTGCTCGGGTTCGCCTTTCCAGCTACTTTACTAGCAATCTCCCTACTTGGAGAATCAGCACCTTTAAGCTCCTGTTGCCTACAGGTTGCAATTTCTCCTGAGGATGAACGGGAAGAGGGGCAACCAATGAGAGACTAGATCTAGGTGTTGGGACAGGCACAGGTCACTCTAATTTCCCATCAGGAAGAAGAATTAACCACAGGCTCAGCCTGCCGCCCAGAAGCAGAATAGGGCATGAGGCAATCCCGCGCTTTTGCGGCCAGCTCCCAAAAAAGCGAGTTGAAAAATGGAGCTCAGGGACACTGCAATTCACAAACCCGCAGAGTTATAAATGATAACTCTCATCCAGAGATATACTGAGGGAAGGCAAAAAAGAGGATTTGAAAGCAAGGCAGAATTGCAGGAAACAGATTTCAGGAGGTAGATTCGAATCGCCTTTAAAGCACATGAAAAGCGGCAAAACGTCGACAATGATGCCCTTGGCCAAAAAGGGCGTATGCGTTTTTTCCTGAATATATTCAGGAAAAAACGCATACGCCCTTTTTGGCCAACCAAGCAACCTGGAAAGGCAAATCAGCGCTACATAGAAGTCTCGCTTCCCATCGGTCAAAAGGGTCATGCTGCAAAAAGTGTCAAAACCAGAAATGCAGGACAGGCCATGGAGAAATGGCAGCCTTGCTACGCTGATGGGCGGGATGTAAATTGCCAACAGCCACTCTGGAGAAGTGTACGGTGTGTCCTGAAACATTGAGAAAACACAGCATAAGGAGCATAGGGCACGTCCACTCATGGGCGTATAAGTTGGGAAAACTAAAAATCAGCAAGACACAGGCACCCCAAAGTTTAGGGCTGCTCTGTTGACAAGAACCTCCACTTCATGACACCTTAAATATCCCAGGAAAGAGAAAAATGAATAAAGAAGTTGTGGTCCTTATGTACAATGGAATATCACTCAGACATGAAATCAATGTCATAAGGCTAGTAGAAGCAAGATGAGTGGATTTAGGTACGACAATTCTAAGTGAAATAAGTCACACAGAAAAAGACACTTATCATAAACTATCACTTATAGAGGGAATGTAAAAACCGCTACGCTTGAACTGAATTACAAAACAGAACAGAGTCACACGTTTAGAAAACACACTATGGCTGCTTAACGGGAAAGGTGAGGTGGGGTGATGCATAAAACAAGGGTGTCAAATTCGCTCAGATACCTTTCCATACACCCAATATGTAATAGACAAGACCTACTCCTTGCTCAGTGAACTGGACTCAACACCCCCTATTCACCGCACAAGAATATATGTGACTAGTAAGAATCTTAAAACCTATGTATTGATATCTGTCTGGAAGTGAGTCAAGTGGGTGTAAAGCTGCATAAACACAGCCGTGAAAAGCAGCTAAACCCCATTATAAAAATAAATTAGTTTTAAAAACCCATGAAACAAAGACACTGAAAGAGAGAGAAATTCTTACAAAATTCGTTCAGAGGCTGTGATGCAACCTGGATTGACCATATCTAGACCCACAGCTGGATGAGACATAAGGGTGGACACTCTTGGGGCTGAAAGGTTGGGTGAGGTTGGGTGAGCAAACGCAGACCCTTTAAAGTAATACTGCCTGGAACCCATCCCATGGGTCCCAAATCTCCAGGTTCAAGGGCATCTTCCTACATCGAAAACATGCATGAGAAACCCAGAAGATTGTACACCGTGTGATTTTGAAAGTTTTCTAATACGCACCTCATTTCTCATCTCCTTGTGCTCGGGTTCGCCATTCCAGCTACTTTACTAGCAATCTCCCTACTTGGAGAATCAGCACCTTTAACCTCCTGTTCCCTACAGGTTGCAATTTGTCCAGAGGATGAACGGGAAGAGGGGCAACCAATGAGAGACTAGATCTAGGTTTTGGGACAGGCACAGGTCACTCTATTTTCCCATCAGGAAGAAGAATTATCCACAGGCTCAGCCTGCCTCCAGGAACCAGAATAGGGCCTGAGGCAATTCCGTGCTTTTGCGGCCAGCTCCCAAAAAAGACAGTTGAAAAATGGAGCTCAGGGGCACTGCCATTCACAAACCTGCTGAGTTATAAGTGATAACTCTCGTCCACAAATATATTGAGGGAAGGCAACGAAGAGGATTTGAAAGCAAGGCAGAATTGCAGGAAACAGGTTTCAGGAGGTAGATTCGAATCGCCTTTAAAGCACATGAAAAGTGGCAAAATGTCGACAATGATGCCCTTGGCCAAACAGGGCGTATGCGTTTTTTCCTGAATATATTCAGGAAAAAACGCATACGCCCTGTTTGGCCAACCAAGAAACCTGGAAAGGCTAATCAGCGCTACAAAGAAGTCTCGCTTCCCATCGGTCAAAAGGGCCATGGTGCAAAAAGTGTCAAAACCAGAAATGCAGGACAGGCCATGGAGAAATGGCAGCCTTGCTACGCTGATGGGAGGGATGTAAATTGCCAACAGCCACTCTGGAGAAGTGTACGGTGTGTCCTGAAACATTGAGAAAACACAGCTTAGGGAGCATAGGGCACGTCCACTCATGGGCGTATAAGTTGGGAAAACTAAAAATCAGCAAGACACAGGCACCCCAAAGTTTAGGGCTGCTCTGTTGACAAGAACCTCCACTTCATGACACCTTAAATATCCCAGGAAAGAGAAAAATGAATAAAGAAGTTGTGGTCCTTATGTACAATGGAATATCACTCAGACATGAAATCAATGTCATAAGGCTAGTAGAAGCAAGATGAGTGGATTTAGGTACGACAATTCTAAGTGAAATAAGTCACACAGAAAAAGACACTTATCATAAACTATCACTTATAGAGGGAATGTAAAAACCGCTACGCTTGAACTGAATTACAAAACAGAACAGAGTCACACGTTTAGAAAACACACTATGGCTGCTTAACGGGAAAGGTGAGGTGGGGTGATGCATAAAACAAGGGTGTCAAATTCGCTCAGATACCTTTCCATACACCCAATATGTAATAGACAAGACCTACTCCTTGCTCAGTGAACTGGACTCAACACCCCCTATTCACCGCACAAGAATATATGTGACTAGTAAGAATCTTAAAACCTATGTATTGATATCTGTCTGGAAGTGAGTCAAGTGGGTGTAAAGCTGCATAAACACAGCCGTGAAAAGCAGCTAAACCCCATTATAAAAATAAATTAGTTTTAAAAACCCATGAAACAAAGACACTGAAAGAGAGAGAAATTCTTACAAAATTCGTTCAGAGGCTGTGATGCAACCTGGATTGACCATATCTAGACCCACAGCTGGATGAGACATAAGGGTGGACACTCTTGGGGCTGAAAGGTTGGGTGAGGTTGGGTGAGCAAACGCAGACCCTTTAAAGTAATACTGCCTGGAACCCATCCCATGGGTCCCAAATCTCCAGGTTCAAGGGCATCTTCCTACATCGAAAACATGCATGAGAAACCCAGAAGATTGTACACCGTGTGATTTTGAAAGTTTTCTAATACGCACCTCATTTCTCATCTCCTTGTGCTCGGGTTCGCCATTCCAGCTACTTTACTAGCAATCTCCCTACTTGGAGAATCAGCACCTTTAACCTCCTGTTCCCTACAGGTTGCAATTTGTCCAGAGGATGAACGGGAAGAGGGGCAACCAATGAGAGACTAGATCTAGGTTTTGGGACAGGCACAGGTCACTCTATTTTCCCATCAGGAAGAAGAATTATCCACAGGCTCAGCCTGCCTCCAGGAACCAGAATAGGGCCTGAGGCAATTCCGTGCTTTTGCGGCCAGCTCCCAAAAAAGACAGTTGAAAAATGGAGCTCAGGGGCACTGCCATTCACAAACCTGCTGAGTTATAAGTGATAACTCTCGTCCACAAATATATTGAGGGAAGGCAACGAAGAGGATTTGAAAGCAAGGCAGAATTGCAGGAAACAGGTTTCAGGAGGTAGATTCGAATCGCCTTTAAAGCACATGAAAAGTGGCAAAATGTCGACAATGATGCCCTTGGCCAAACAGGGCGTATGCGTTTTTTCCTGAATATATTCAGGAAAAAACGCATACGCCCTGTTTGGCCAACCAAGAAACCTGGAAAGGCTAATCAGCGCTACAAAGAAGTCTCGCTTCCCATCGGTCAAAAGGGCCATGGTGCAAAAAGTGTCAAAACCAGAAATGCAGGACAGGCCATGGAGAAATGGCAGCCTTGCTACGCTGATGGGCGGGATGTAAATTGCCAACAGCCACTCTGGAGAAGTGTACGGTGTGTCCTGAAACATTGAGAAAACACAGCTTAGGGAGCATAGGGCACGTCCACTCATGGGCGTATAAATTGGGAAAACTAAAAATCAGCAAGACACAGGCACCCCAAAGTTTAGGGCTGCTCTGTTGACAAGAACCTCCACTTCATGACACCTTAAATATCCCAGGAAAGAGAAAAATGGATAAAGAAGTTGTGGTCCTTATGTACAATGGAATATCACTCAGACATGAAATCAATGTCATAAGGCTAGTAGAAGCAAGATGAGTGGATTTAGGTACGACAATACTAAGTGAAATAAGTCACACAGAAGAAGACACTTATCATAAGCTATCACTTATAGAGGGAATGTAAAAACCGCTACACTTGAACTGAATTACAAAACAGAACAGAGTCACACGTTTAGAAAACACACTATGGCTGCTTAACGGGAAAGGTGAGGTGGGGTGATGCATAAAACAAGGGTGTCAAATTCGCTCAGATACCTTTCCATACACCCAATATGTAATAGACAAGACCTACTCCTTGCTCAGTGAACTGGACTCAACACCCCCTATTCACCGCACAAGAATATATGTGACTAGTAAGAATCTTAAAACCTATGTATTGATATCTGTCTGGAAGTGAGTCAAGTGGGTGTAAAGCTGCATAAACACAGCCGTGAAAAGCAGCTAAACCCCATTATAAAAATAAATTAGTTTTAAAAACCCATGAAACAAAGACACTGAAAGAGAGAGAAATTCTTACAAAATTCGTTCAGAGGCTGTGATGCAACCTGGATTGACCATATCTAGACCCACAGCTGGATGAGACATAAGGGTGGACACTCTTGGGGCTGAAAGGTTGGGTGAGGTTGGGTGAGCAAACGCAGACCCTTTAAAGTAATACTGCCTGGAACCCATCCCATGGGTCCCAAATCTCCAGGTTCAAGGGCATCTTCCTACATCGAAAACATGCATGAGAAACCCAGAAGATGGTACACCGTGT
The DNA here is from genome assembly GCF_028021215.1 of Eschrichtius robustus. NCBI lineage: Eukaryota > Metazoa > Chordata > Mammalia > Artiodactyla > Eschrichtiidae > Eschrichtius > Eschrichtius robustus. Next base: position 1,662,899 of record NW_027175668.1, read on the forward strand.
GATTTTGAAAGTTTTCTAATACGCACCTCATTTCTCATCTCCTTGTGCTCGGGTTCGCCATTCCAGCTACTTTACTAGCAATCTCCCTACTTGGAGAATCAGCACCTTTAACCTCCTGTTCCCTACAGGTTGCAATTTGTCCAGAGGATGAACGGGAAGAGGGGCAACCAATGAGAGACTAGATCTAGGTTTTGGGACAGGCACAGGTCACTCTATTTTCCCATCAGGAAGAAGAATTATCCACAGGCTCAGCCTGCCTCCAGGAACCAGAATAGGGCCTGAGGCAATTCCGTGCTTTTGCGGCCAGCTCCCAAAAAAGACAGTTGAAAAATGGAGCTCAGGGGCACTGCCATTCACAAACCTGCTGAGTTATAAGTGATAACTCTCGTCCACAAATATATTGAGGGAAGGCAACGAAGAGGATTTGAAAGCAAGGCAGAATTGCAGGAAACAGGTTTCAGGAGGTAGATTCGAATCGCCTTTAAAGCACATGAAAAGTGGCAAAATGTCGACAATGATGCCCTTGGCCAAACAGGGCGTATGCGTTTTTTCCTGAATATATTCAGGAAAAAACGCATACGCCCTGTTTGGCCAACCAAGAAACCTGGAAAGGCTAATCAGCGCTACAAAGAAGTCTCGCTTCCCATCGGTCAAAAGGGCCATGGTGCAAAAAGTGTCAAAACCAGAAATGCAGGACAGGCCATGGAGAAATGGCAGCCTTGCTACGCTGATGGGAGGGATGTAAATTGCCAACAGCCACTCTGGAGAAGTGTACGGTGTGTCCTGAAACATCGAAAAAACACAGCTTAGGGAGCATAGGGCACATCCACTCATGGGCGTATAAATTGGGAAAACTAAAAATCAGCAAGACACAGGCACCCCAAAGTTTAGGGCTGCTCTGTTGACAAGAACCTCCACTTCATGACACCTTAAATATCCCAGGAAAGAGAAAAATGGATAAAGAAGTTGTGGTCCTTATGTACGATGGAATATCACTCAGACATGAAATCAATGTCATAAGGCTAGTAGAAGCAAGATGAGTGGACTTAGGTACGACGATTCTAAGTGAAATAAGTCACACAGAAAAAGACACTTATCATAAGCTATCACTTAGAGAGGGAATGTAAAAACCGCTACACTTGAACTGAATTACAAAACAGAACAGAGTCACACGTTTAGAAAACACACTATGGCTGATTAACGGGAAAGGTGAGGTGGGGTGATGCATAAAACAAGGGTTTCAAATTCGCTCAGATACCGTTCCATACACCCAATATGTAATAGACAAGACCTACTCCTTGCTCAGTGAACTGGACTCAACACCCCCTATTCACCGCACAAGAATATATGTGACTAGTAAGAATCTTAAAACCTATGTATTGATATCTGTCTGGAAGTGAGTCAAGTGGGTGTAAAGCCGCATAAACACAGCCGTGAAAAGCAGCTAAACCCCATTATAAAAATAAATTACTTTTAAAAACCCGTAAAACAAAGACAGTGAAAGAGAGAGAAATTCTTACAAAATTCGTTCAGAGGCTGTGATGCAACCTGGATTGACCATATCTAGACCCACAGCTGGATGAGACATAAGGGTGGACACTCTTGGGGCTGAAAGGTTGGGTGAGGTTGGGTGAGCAAACGCAGACCCTTTAAAGTAATACTGCCTGGTACCCATCCCATGGGTCCCAAATCTCCAGGTCCAAGGGCATCTTCCTACATTGAAAACATGCATGAGAAACCCAGAAGATGGTACACCGTGTGATTTTGAAAGGTTTCTAATACGCACCTCATTTCTCATCTCCTTGTGCTCGGGTTCGCCTTTCCAGCTACTTTACTAGCAATCTCCCTACTTGGAGAATCAGCACCTTTAAGCTCCTGTTGCCTACAGGTTGCAATTTCTCCTGAGGATGAACGGGAAGAGGGGCAACCAATGAGAGACTAGATCTAGGTGTTGGGACAGGCACAGGTCACTCTAATTTCCCATCAGGAAGAAGAATTAACCACAGGCTCAGCCTGCCGCCCAGAAGCAGAATAGGGCATGAGGCAATCCCGCGCTTTTGCGGCCAGCTCCCAAAAAAGCGAGTTGAAAAATGGAGCTCAGGGACACTGCAATTCACAAACCCGCAGAGTTATAAATGATAACTCTCATCCAGAGATATACTGAGGGAAGGCAAAAAAGAGGATTTGAAAGCAAGGCAGAATTGCAGGAAACAGATTTCAGGAGGTAGATTCGAATCGCCTTTAAAGCACATGAAAAGCGGCAAAACGTCGACAATGATGCCCTTGGCCAAAAAGGGCGTATGCGTTTTTTCCTGAATATATTCAGGAAAAAACGCATACGCCCTTTTTGGCCAACCAAGCAACCTGGAAAGGCAAATCAGCGCTACATAGAAGTCTCGCTTCCCATCGGTCAAAAGGGTCATGCTGCAAAAAGTGTCAAAACCAGAAATGCAGGACAGGCCATGGAGAAATGGCAGCCTTGCTACGCTGATGGGCGGGATGTAAATTGCCAACAGCCACTCTGGAGAAGTGTACGGTGTGTCCTGAAACATTGAGAAAACACAGCTTAGGGAGCATAGGGCATGTCCACTCATGGGCGTATAAGTTGGGAAAACTAAAAATCAGCAAGACACAGGCACCCCAAAGTTTAGGGCTGCTCTGTTGACAAGAACCTCCACTTCATGACACCTTAAATATCCCAGGAAAGAGAAAAATGAATAAAGAAGTTGTGGTCCTTATGTACAATGGAATATCACTCAGACATGAAATCAATGTCATAAGGCTAGTAGAAGCAAGATGAGTGGATTTAGGTACGACAATTCTAAGTGAAATAAGTCACACAGAAAAAGACACTTATCATAAGCTATCACTTATAGAGGGAATGTAAAAACCGCTACACTTGAACTGAATTACAAAACAGAACAGAATCACACGTTTAGAAAACACACTATGGCTGCTTAACGGGAAAGGTGAGGTGGGGTGATGCATAAAACAAGGGTGTCAAATTCGCTCAGATACCTTTCCATACACCCAATATGTAATAGACAAGACCTACTCCTTGCTCAGTGAACTGGACTCAACACCCCCTATTCACCGCACAAGAATATATGTGACTAGTAAGAATCTTAAAACCTATGTATTGATATCTGTCTGGAAGTGAGTCAAGTGGGTGTAAAGCTGCATAAACACATCCGTGAAAAGCAGCTAAACCCCATTATAAAAATAAATTAGTTTTAAAAACCCATGAAACAAAGACACTGAAAGAGAGAGAAATTCTTACAAAATTCGTTCAGAGGCTGTGATGCAACCTGGATTGACCATATCTAGACCCACAGCTGGATGAGACATAAGGGTGGACACTCTTGGGGCTGAAAGGTTGGGTGAGGTTGGGTGAGCAAACGCAGACCCTTTAAAGTAATACTGCCTGGAACCCATCCCATGGGTCCCAAATCTCCAGGTTCAAGGGCATCTTCCTACATCGAAAACATGCATGAGAAACCCAGAAGATGGTACACCGTGTGATTTTGAAAGTTTTCTAATACGCACCTCATTTCTCATCTCCTTGTGCTCGGGTTCGCCATTCCAGCTACTTTACTAGCAATCTCCCTACTTGGAGAATCAGCACCTTTAACCTCCTGTTCCCTACAGGTTGCAATTTGTCCAGAGGATGAACGGGAAGAGGGGCAACCAATGAGAGACTAGATCTAGGTTTTGGGACAGGCACAGGTCACTCTATTTTCCCATCAGGAAGAAGAATTATCCACAGGCTCAGCCTGCCTCCAGGAACCAGAATAGGGCCTGAGGCAATTCCGTGCTTTTGCGGCCAGCTCCCAAAAAAGACAGTTGAAAAATGGAGCTCAGGGGCACTGCCATTCACAAACCTGCTGAGTTATAAGTGATAACTCTCGTCCACAAATATATTGAGGGAAGGCAACGAAGAGGATTTGAAAGCAAGGCAGAATTGCAGGAAACAGGTTTCAGGAGGTAGATTCGAATCGCCTTTAAAGCACATGAAAAGTGGCAAAATGTCGACAATGATGCCCTTGGCCAAACAGGGCGTATGCGTTTTTTCCTGAATATATTCAGGAAAAAACGCATACGCCCTGTTTGGCCAACCAAGAAACCTGGAAAGGCTAATCAGCGCTACAAAGAAGTCTCGCTTCCCATCGGTCAAAAGGGCCATGGTGCAAAAAGTGTCAAAACCAGAAATGCAGGACAGGCCATGGAGAAATGGCAGCCTTGCTACGCTGATGGGAGGGATGTAAATTGCCAACAGCCACTCTGGAGAAGTGTACGGTGTGTCCTGAAACATCGAAAAAACACAGCTTAGGGAGCATAGGGCACATCCACTCATGGGCGTATAAATTGGGAAAACTAAAAATCAGCAAGACACAGGCACCCCAAAGTTTAGGGCTGCTCTGTTGACAAGAACCTCCACTTCATGACACCTTAAATATCCCAGGAAAGAGAAAAATGGATAAAGAAGTTGTGGTCCTTATGTACAATGGAATATCACTCAGACATGAAATCAATGTCATAAGGCTAGTAGAAGCAAGATGAGTGGACTTAGGTACGACGATTCTAAGTGAAATAAGTCACACAGAAAAAGACACTTATCATAAGCTATCACTTAGAGAGGGAATGTAAAAACCGCTACACTTGAACTGAATTACAAAACAGAACAGAGTCACACGTTTAGAAAACACACTATGGCTGCTTAACGGGAAAGGTGAAGTGGGGTGATGCATAAAACAAGGGTTTCAAATTCGCTCAGATACCGATCCATACACCCAATATGTAATAGACAAGACGTACTCCTTGCTCAGTGAACTGGACTCAACACCCCCTATTCACCGCACAAGAATATATGTGACTAGTAAGAATCTTAAAACCTATGTATTGATATCTGTCTGGAAGTGAGTCAAGTGGGTGTAAAGCCGCATAAACACAGCCGTGAAAAGCAGCTAAACCCCGTTATAAAAATAAATTACTTTTAAAAAACCGTAAAACAAAGACAGTGAAAGAGAGAGAAATTCTTACAAAATTCGTTCAGAGGCTGTGATGCAACCTGGATTGACCATATCTAGACCCACAGCTGGATGAGACATAAGGGTGGACACTCTTGGGGCTGAAAGGTTGGGTGAGGTTGGGTGAGCAAACGCAGACCCTTTAAAGTAATACTGCCTGGTACCCATCCCATGGGTCCCAAATCTCCAGGTCCAAGGGCATCTTCCTACATTGAAAACATGCATGAGAAACCCAGAAGATGGTACACCGTGTGATTTTGAAAGGTTTCTAATACGCACCTCATTTCTCATCTCCTTGTGCTCGGGTTCGCCTTTCCAGCTACTTTACTAGCAATCTCCCTACTTGGAGAATCAGCACCTTTAAGCTCCTGTTGCCTACAGGTTGCAATTTGTCCAGAGGATGAACGGGAAGAGGGGCAACCAATGAGAGACTAGATCTAGGTGTTGGGACAGGCACAGGTCACTCTAATTTCCCATCAGGAAGAATAATTAACCACAGGCTCAGCCTGCCGCCCAGAAGCAGAATAGGGCATGAGGCAATCCCGCTCTTTTGCGGCCAGCTCCCAAAAAAGCGAGTTGAAAAATGGAGCTCAGGGACACTGCAATTCACAAACCCGCAGAGTTATAAATGATAACTCTCATCCAGAGATATACTGAGGGAAGGCAAAAAAGAGGATTTGAAAGCAAGGCAGAATTGCAGGAAACAGATTTCAGGAGGTAGATTCGAATCGCCTTTAAAGCACATGAAAAGCGGCAAAACGTCGACAATGATGCCCTTGGCCAAAAAGGGCGTATGCGTTTTTTCCTGAATATATTCAGGAAAAAACGCATACGCCCTTTTTGGCCAACCAAGCAACCTGGAAAGGCAAATCAGCGCTACATAGAAGTCTCGCTTCCCATCGGTCAAAAGGGTCATGCTGCAAAAAGTGTCAAAACCAGAAATGCAGGACAGGCCATGGAGAAATGGCAGCCTTGCTACGCTGATGGGCGGGATGTAAATTGCCAACAGCCACTCTGGAGAAGTGTACGGTGTGTCCTGAAACATTGAGAAAACACAGCATAGGGAGCATAGGGCACGTCCACTCATGGGCGTATAAGTTGGGAAAACTAAAAATCAGCAAGACACAGGTACCCCAAAGTTTAGGGCTGCTCTGTTGACAAGAACCTCCACTTCATGACACCTTAAATATCCCAGGAAAGAGAAAAATGAATAAAGAAGTTGTGGTCCTTATGTACAATGGAATATCACTCAGACATGAAATCAATGTCATAAGGCTAGTAGAAGCAAGATGAGTGGATTTAGGTACGACAATTCTAAGTGAAATAAGTCACACAGAAAAAGACACTTATCATAAACTATCACTTATAGAGGGAATGTAAAAACCGCTACGCTTGAACTGAATTACAAAACAGAACAGAGTCACACGTTTAGAAAACACACTATGGCTGCTTAACGGGAAAGGTGAGGTGGGGTGATGCATAAAACAAGGGTGTCAAATTCGCTCAGATACCTTTCCATACACCCAATATGTAATAGACAAGACCTACTCCTTGCTCAGTGAACTGGACTCAACACCCCCTATTCACCGCACAAGAATATATGTGACAAGTAAGAATCTTAAAACCTATGTATTGATATCTGTCTGGAAGTGAGTCAAGTGGGTGTAAAGCTGCATAAACACAGCCGTGAAAAGCAGTTAAACCCCATTATAAAAATAAATTAGGTTTAAAAACCCATGAAACAAAGACACTGAAAGAGAGAGAAATTCTTACAAAATTCGTTCAGAGGCTGTGATGCAACCTGGATTGACCATATCTAGACACACAGCTGGATGAGACATAAGGGTGGACACTCTTGGGGCTGAAAGGTTGGGTGAGGTTGGGTGAGCAAACGCAGACCCTTTAAAGTAATACTGCCTGGAACCCATCCCATGGGTCCCAAATCTCCAGGTTCAAGGGCATCTTCCTACATCGAAAACATGCATGAGAAACCCAGAAGATGGTACACCGTGTGATTTTGAAAGTTTTCTAATACGCACCTCATTTCTCATCTCCTTGTGCTCGGGTTCGCCATTCCAGCTACTTTACTAGCAATCTCCCTACTTGGAGAATCAGCACCTTTAACCTCCTGTTCCCTACAGGTTGCAATTTGTCCAGAGGATGAACGGGAAGAGGGGCAACCAATGAGAGACTAGATCTAGGTTTTGGGACAGGCACAGGTCACTCTATTTTCCCATCAGGAAGAAGAATTATCCACAGGCTCAGCCTGCCTCCAGGAACCAGAATAGGGCCTGAGGCAATTCCGTGCTTTTGCGGCCAGCTCCCAAAAAAGACAGTTGAAAAATGGAGCTCAGGGGCACTGCCATTCACAAACCTGCTGAGTTATAAGTGATAACTCTCGTCCACAAATATATTGAGGGAAGGCAACGAAGAGGATTTGAAAGCAAGGCAGAATTGCAGGAAACAGGTTTCAGGAGGTAGATTCGAATCGCCTTTAAAGCACATGAAAAGTGGCAAAATGTCGACAATGATGCCCTTGGCCAAACAGGGCGTATGCGTTTTTTCCTGAATATATTCAGGAAAAAACGCATACGCCCTGTTTGGCCAACCAAGAAACCTGGAAAGGCTAATCAGCGCTACAAAGAAGTCTCGCTTCCCATCGGTCAAAAGGGCCATGGTGCAAAAAGTGTCAAAACCAGAAATGCAGGACAGGCCATGGAGAAATGGCAGCCTTGCTACGCTGATGGGAGGGATGTAAATTGCCAACAGCCACTCTGGAGAAGTGTACGGTGTGTCCTGAAACATTGAGAAAACACAGCTTAGGGAGCATAGGGCACGTCCACTCATGGGCGTATAAGTTGGGAAAACTAAAAATCAGCAAGACACAGGCACCCCAAAGTTTAGGGCTGCTCTGTTGACAAGAACCTCCACTTCATGACACCTTAAATATCCCAGGAAAGAGAAAAATGAATAAAGAAGTTGTGGTCCTTATGTACAATGGAATATCACTCAGACATGAAATCAATGTCATAAGGCTAGTAGAAGCAAGATGAGTGGATTTAGGTACGACAATTCTAAGTGAAATAAGTCACACAGAAAAAGACACTTATCATAAACTATCACTTATAGAGGGAATGTAAAAACCGCTACGCTTGAACTGAATTACAAAACAGAACAGAGTCACACGTTTAGAAAACACACTATGGCTGCTTAACGGGAAAGGTGAGGTGGGGTGATGCATAAAACAAGGGTGTCAAATTCGCTCAGATACCTTTCCATACACCCAATATGTAATAGACAAGACCTACTCCTTGCTCAGTGAACTGGACTCAACACCCCCTATTCACCGCACAAGAATATATGTGACTAGTAAGAATCTTAAAACCTATGTATTGATATCTGTCTGGAAGTGAGTCAAGTGGGTGTAAAGCTGCATAAACACAGCCGTGAAAAGCAGCTAAACCCCATTATAAAAATAAATTAGTTTTAAAAACCCATGAAACAAAGACACTGAAAGAGAGAGAAATTCTTACAAAATTCGTTCAGAGGCTGTGATGCAACCTGGATTGACCATATCTAGACCCACAGCTGGATGAGACATAAGGGTGGACACTCTTGGGGCTGAAAGGTTGGGTGAGGTTGGGTGAGCAAACGCAGACCCTTTAAAGTAATACTGCCTGGAACCCATCCCATGGGTCCCAAATCTCCAGGTTCAAGGGCATCTTCCTACATCGAAAACATGCATGAGAAACCCAGAAGATGGTACACCGTGTGATTTTGAAAGTTTTCTAATACGCACCTCATTTCTCATCTCCTTGTGCTCGGGTTCGCCATTCCAGCTACTTTACTAGCAATCTCCCTACTTGGAGAATCAGCACCTTTAACCTCCTGTTCCCTACAGGTTGCAATTTGTCCAGAGGATGAACGGGAAGAGGGGCAACCAATGAGAGACTAGATCTAGGTTTTGGGACAGGCACAGGTCACTCTATTTTCCCATCAGGAAGAAGAATTATCCACAGGCTCAGCCTGCCTCCAGGAACCAGAATAGGGCCTGAGGCAATTCCGTGCTTTTGCGGCCAGCTCCCAAAAAAGACAGTTGAAAAATGGAGCTCAGGGGCACTGCCATTCACAAACCTGCTGAGTTATAAGTGATAACTCTCGTCCACAAATATATTGAGGGAAGGCAACGAAGAGGATTTGAAAGCAAGGCAGAATTGCAGGAAACAGGTTTCAGGAGGTAGATTCGAATCGCCTTTAAAGCACATGAAAAGTGGCAAAATGTCGACAATGATGCCCTTGGCCAAACAGGGCGTATGCGTTTTTTCCTGAATATATTCAGGAAAAAACGCATACGCCCTGTTTGGCCAACCAAGAAACCTGGAAAGGCTAATCAGCGCTACAAAGAAGTCTCGCTTCCCATCGGTCAAAAGGGCCATGGTGCAAAAAGTGTCAAAACCAGAAATGCAGGACAGGCCATGGAGAAATGGCAGCCTTGCTACGCTGATGGGAGGGATGTAAATTGCCAACAGCCACTCTGGAGAAGTGTACGGTGTGTCCTGAAACATTGAGAAAACACAGCTTAGGGAGCATAGGGCACGTCCACTCATGGGCGTATAAGTTGGGAAAACTAAAAATCAGCAAGACACAGGCACCCCAAAGTTTAGGGCTGCTCTGTTGACAAGAACCTCCACTTCATGACACCTTAAATATCCCAGGAAAGAGAAAAATGAATAAAGAAGTTGTGGTCCTTATGTACAATGGAATATCACTCAGACATGAAATCAATGTCATAAGGCTAGTAGAAGCAAGATGAGTGGATTTAGGTACGACAATTCTAAGTGAAATAAGTCACACAGAAAAAGACACTTATCATAAACTATCACTTATAGAGGGAATGTAAAAACCGCTACGCTTGAACTGAATTACAAAACAGAACAGAGTCACACGTTTAGAAAACACACTATGGCTGCTTAACGGGAAAGGTGAGGTGGGGTGATGCATAAAACAAGGGTGTCAAATTCGCTCAGATACCTTTCCATACACCCAATATGTAATAGACAAGACCTACTCCTTGCTCAGTGAACTGGACTCAACACCCCCTATTCACCGCACAAGAATATATGTGACTAGTAAGAATCTTAAAACCTATGTATTGATATCTGTCTGGAAGTGAGTCAAGTGGGTGTAAAGCTGCATAAACACAGCCGTGAAAAGCAGCTAAACCCCATTATAAAAATAAATTAGTTTTAAAAACCCATGAAACAAAGACACTGAAAGAGAGAGAAATTCTTACAAAATTCGTTCAGAGGCTGTGATGCAACCTGGATTGACCATATCTAGACCCACAGCTGGATGAGACATAAGGGTGGACACTCTTGGGGCTGAAAGGTTGGGTGAGGTTGGGTGAGCAAACGCAGACCCTTTAAAGTAATACTGCCTGGAACCCATCCCATGGGTCCCAAATCTCCAGGTTCAAGGGCATCTTCCTACATCGAAAACATGCATGAGAAACCCAGAAGATGGTACACCGTGTGATTTTGAAAGTTTTCTAATACGCACCTCATTTCTCATCTCCTTGTGCTCGGGTTCGCCATTCCAGCTACTTTACTAGCAATCTCCCTACTTGGAGAATCAGCACCTTTAACCTCCTGTTCCCTACAGGTTGCAATTTGTCCAGAGGATGAACGGGAAGAGGGGCAACCAATGAGAGACTAGATCTAGGTTTTGGGACAGGCACAGGTCACTCTATTTTCCCATCAGGAAGAAGAATTATCCACAGGCTCAGCCTGCCTCCAGGAACCAGAATAGGGCCTGAGGCAATTCCGTGCTTTTGCGGCCAGCTCCCAAAAAAGACAGTTGAAAAATGGAGCTCAGGGGCACTGCCATTCACAAACCTGCTGAGTTATAAGTGATAACTCTCGTCCACAAATAT